>NC_138147.1:18237500-18605000 GCF_964199315.1 Orbicella franksi
ATCCATCCATCTATTCATGCATGCATGCATGCATGCATCAATCCATTCATGCATGCATGCATGCATGCATGCATCCATTCATTCATTCATTCATTCATTCATTCATCCATTCTTTCTATCTTTTCCTGTTCTTTCCTGACAGAGAAAACTCAAACCACATCGAGAAGTTCAGTCTGATGACAGGGCGCGTCGAGGCCACAATCAGCGTGAGCAGTTACACAGCTAGGAAGAATGGCTACCAATGGGACCTAGCTGTTGACGAGCAGGGATTGTGGGTATTATGGGGTAGTACTGGAAACAGCGGAAAACTGTACGCATCCAAAATTGATGTTTACAAAAACGTCATCACTCAAACTTGGACACTACACACAGGTAAGCACGTACTAGATTCACCTCTCCGAACTCCCAAACAACGCCGTTCCGGGAAGTTTAATAATTTTCCTTGATATTCTTTGAACAAATGAATGCACACGGACATACATGTCATTCTCTTTGGTTTCTTGAGTCGATATTCACGAAAACCTACCGCTGCATATTATATATTTTCGACCCGGTTCCTCCTCTGGCAAGGTAAGCGCTGAATTTTTCATTTTTTGTGATGAAGGAAGTAATAATTAAAGGTAATGATCTATTAACAGAACCACAGGAGTCTCCAGGCATGAATCATCGTTAGAAGGGCCTTGCAAAATTATTGCGGCAGGCAAACCTGAGCGTTTAAACTGTCTTAATTTCTCATTCTGAGCGCACCCTCAATACATAAAGAAGCAAAACACACAAAACACACAAAAACATTAGTGCGAGCTTCCTTAAACAAATTAAGGGTAAAAAGTTACCAGCGAGACAATGACTGTAGTAATGACGTCTTGACGTCATCTGTAGTTTTACACGCACAATTATGGTATATTTTACACGTGCAATCAGTGGTAGACATCCTTATAAAAACGTGGCCCACAAAAAAGTGCATGCAATTTATGTAATAAAGAGGGGTTCACTGTTCCATATAGGGGAGGCGCGGTGGCCTCATGGTTAGTGCGCTCGTCTCCGGATCGAGCGGTCCGGGTTCGAGCCCTGGCCGGGGACATTGCGTTGTGTTCTTGGGCAAGACACTTTACTCTCACTGTGCCTCTCTCCACCCCGGTGCATAAATGAGTACCAGCGAATTTAATGCTAGGGGTAGCCCTGCGATGGACTCGCATCCCATCCAGGGGGAGTAGAAATACTCCTAGTCGCTTCATGCTACAGAAACCGGGATAAGCTCCGGCCTGATGGGTCACTTGGCTCGCATGCAGACTTTACCTTACCACCGCTCCATATAACAAAGAGAATGATTGCGTCCGACTGAGCTGGCATGAGTACATATCTTTTTTACTTTTGTACAGAACCAATAAGCACGATGGGCAATGCTTTTGTGGTTTGTGGAGTGATCTACGCTATCGACGCCTATAACAGCAAGTCCACCACCATCAACTTTGCTTACGACACCAAGACAGCTAAAAAGTGGGTCCCCAACATACCCCTCACAAACCTGTATGCCTTCAACTCTATGGTGGATTACAACCCCAGAGAAAAAGTGCTGCACACTTGGGACAACAGGCGTCAAGTTACTTACTCCCTCACTTTTGAGGTGCAAGTTCCAAGTAAATAGAGGAAGTGGCAAACATCGAATAGGGGAACATTTCTGATTGCTTGGCTATTTTGTAGAAGATGCATAAAAAAGGCAGTAATATTCAGTCACAATTTGAATTTTTATCAGGCGGTCCTGATTTAGTCATAAATATTGATATAACATCAACTATCTTTTTGCCGGAATTATTATATGTCAGTTTATTTCAAGTAGGTTTTTCAGAGGTTGCAACAGCAAATACGCGAAGAACACGTAGAGCTTCTAAATCTGTTTAATCTCACATCTGTCCTCACAGTCACGAAACGCTTTCGGCGTAAAGGTCTATTCTTTTGAAGAAGGCCTACAAAGTAAGTAAAAGATAAAATGACTACATATATCGTCTAATAAAAAGATGAATTGTGAGTAGGGCATGAAGGCTAAAAGCTCGCTCGTCTTGCCGGATACCAAGGACATTAAATGCTTATAATGCTTTTAGTGCTGAATATAGAAATAAAATATGGGAAAAAATCTATAACATGTTGTTGTCACTTACTTGTCAACGGTAACCTTAATTTTTTATTGCTATTTGAAACTGGTGGCAAATTCTAGGAAACGTTTAGCTTTTACGCGAACGGTCATATTAATCAAATATTAATCAATGAGAATTAGTTACTGTAATTTTCAAGTACTTAGAATTGTCGCTTTAGTCACTAGTTGTGCTTCACGGTGTTAATTTATGACGTCATCGCCCAGTGAACAACCACAATGTTTTGCTATTTGCTGGCCCGATCTTTAGGTTTTATTTGCCTTCAATCGTGGAAAAAAGTGTTGACACATTTGGGCAAAACAAACGCTTTCTATCGGCGTCCTTCCGCAATTGAAAAAAACATCTTTTTTGTCGATAGCCAAACCCCCCATCTCCCCCTTATCAATGTTGAAATACGCCCCGTGGACACTGTCACGTGGTTACAACAATGAAAAGGGGAGAGGGGGTCGAAATGTGAAAATTGGAGATTGAACTGAAAACTCACGCGTTCAACGAAACAGGTTTTTTTCGGGTAGTGTCTCAACTGCTTTTGTCCATGATTGTTGGTGTTGAATGAGGCTTGTGCCAAACCATAGTCTCCTCTACTAACTATGGCCAAACTGAAACTAACTTTGAACATAGTTACTAGAGGAGAATATCGAAAGCTAGGTAGCATGTTCTCAGTCATTTGTCGCGCAAATTATTGATGCGACTGTATCTGGTGCGATAATGCAATTATTTTCTCTACTGAGCTAAGTACAAATAGAAATATTGTAGACCCTCCCATGGTTTCTGCTCAATGAAGAACCTTGAAATTATTAAACTAGGTTGGTGAGAATGCCAAATTTAAAACTTTACAACGTTGGGATAATTGTCACGCACGGATAAGCGTAATCGGCGAGGGAGGTGGGGAGAGGGGTGGGTGGCGCGAAGTTGTTTCTCCCGCAGCACATAAAGCTATTAAAATTTCACGACTTACGGTATTCAGCGTTTTAATATTTACAATGCTTAGCCGAGTACTGTAAAATTTGGGACGTTGAATCGCACAAAGCCTTTTTGTTTTGCAGACGCAAGTATTGAGATCGAGCTTATCGTTGATGGCTTCGGCTATTCGCCGAATAAATTACTAACACGTTGAGATCTTAGCGCAGTTTGTTTACATTTATCTATTATCTAGCGGTAAACAGTTTACAAGCAGTTTACATCGTACTCTGATTTAAAGCTATGTAGGCGTACCTGCACTCGCTTTAGGGCTTTGAATAAGTCTGGCCAACGAGGACACACTTCTGAAAGAAACTTACCACGGTTTCGTAAGAAAATTTTATGTCGTGCAGCGTCACGTCAGCTTGAAACGATTGGCTAATTACTTTGGAATCCCGTCGATTTTTCAAACCACGGAAATTGGTTCGAAAAATCGGAGGTTCGAAAAAATGGAGAGCAAATTTTTCATAAATCCTCCCAAGAGAGAAAAACTGCCTCCCGATTAATTGGAAGTTTCGAAAAAATATGGAGTTTGAAAAATCGGAATTTTCACGGGAAGTCAAAAATGTTGTAGCATATTAGGAAAGATGACGTTTTGAGCGCTATATAGCCCTTCGTTAGAGAAAACTGTTTCCGTGATAGTCTTCGCTAAGGCGGGTTAGTTTATTTAAGAAACAGTTGGGAAGTCTAAATTGTAAATCCAGAGCGTAACTCTTGATGATAAACAAATAAGACATCGCGCATTGTTCAAGAAAGGAATAAATGATGACACTCGCAATTTGCTTCACTTAACATCTGCCCGTAAGGCATAACTATAAATGTACCTCAGGTTAATAAATTCATGAAGCTTGCCTGACTGAAGCGTGTCGACTGAATCTTTAAGCCACAATTTACACCATTTAATATCTTGACTGAATAAAAGTTTAGAAACAAGCACCTCTGAAAGCGTTTAGTCGTTATTACTGATGAGTCCTCGGATCTAGCAGCGTCTAGGTCTTCTCACGAAAATCAACACGAACTTGTTTTACGATCGGCTCATCCTTTATTATTTTGTCTAACTTTGGTATTGACTTCGACATGTGATGAACTGAAACTACTTTAATTATAAGAAATTAAGCTCTCAAAAGTTGATAATATGTTTAGATTTGAGATATTTTTCGCACGACGTATACAACTCGTTTAAGTGTGACATTGAAAATGTCAATATTTTGGTCTACTGAACTTAGTCAGTTAGTGCAAATAATCTATGACTACAAAAGACCCTCTACAGTTTTTCAACTTTTCATATCAGCCACGAAGCGAAGCCAAGTGGTCGATATTGCTGAAAAAGACAAGTCAAAGGGGTCTAAAAGGTAAATGAGCCAAGTAGGTGAGTCGTAAATTGCAAAGTCGCAAAGTTACTAGCTTCCCAAAGTCGATCGGATTATTTTTATCCGCGCGTGTATAATTTGCCATGGTCAAGTTCATACCCCCGCCGGTATACAAACGTGCACGTGCAGGGCGAAAAAACTTTCCGACTTAGAAGAACTGTACGGGTCCGCAAATGATCCCAGGACCGCAAATGATCCCGCACCGCAGATGATCCCTAAATTGGACCGCAAATGATCCCGCACCGGAAATGATCCCCGATAGGGACCGCAAATGATCCCGACTAAAAAAACAGGAATGGCATGGATGGTGGAATGGTGTGGATAGGGAATTGGCGTACGTGAATACCGATGTTTTCATTAAAGCCATCTTATAATTATAATGGCTTACAACTTGCTTTTTTTTTTCATACTGTCGACTAAATTTTGTTGCTAACTACGATGTTATGAATATCACCACTCAATCATCAAAACACGACTTGGCTTGCATTTCTTTGCAATTCTCCGTAAAATTATGATCAGTGCAACGTACGCTACATATCCTCCTTTGCTAAACATTGATATTTCGGTGTTATAGTTAAATCACATTTTATCAGCCATTAATGCCACTCGTCTAAAGTTTTAAACTAAAATCTAACCATGAAGCAACTATTACAGAAGACGCTGTCCCCTGAGTAGACGCACAAGCCTATAACGCTTCATCACTCTGTAAAACACCTAGTGTGTAGCACTGGAAATTTGAACAAATTTATTTTGTAATTTTTCCTTGGTCGTATTTTGGCTTTAATTCCTCGGAAATGACTACTTGAGTATTCTAAGAAGCCAAAATTCCAAGCTCTAGTTATGAAGTTCAGCTTCATGACCAAGCAAGGCCAAGGCTTGCGCTTCGTTTTCAATTAACTGTTTGATAGATGTTTGATACTATCGCAATCGGGATTTCGAGGATGTTGACAAGTATGTGTTTTTCTAAGACTTCTAATTCAATAGATCGTCTTCACGTGACGTGTTTTTATCCTCATCGGGCATAAGAGGCGGTATATTTATATCTGTTTACAATTAAAGTGCTTTTTGAATTTCAGGGTTATGGAGGTTGCGTGACACAAGGCTACGATCGAGTTTGTTGAAAACATATACTTATCTCATGATTTTGAGCCTTTTTAGAAGTTATAGCAGTGCTTATGTAAATGCTTGTTTGTTTAGTACTGATAATCAGTCGTCCAGAAAGCCAAAGTAAGTTCCAGATGTTTACACTATATTCCGGCCGCCATGTTGGTGTACCACGGATGTACACCAACATGGCGTTTTCTTACTGGGCTCTGTAAATTTCTGGCAAACATTTACGACGAATATCTGAAGTTTGGGAAACGCACAGGCCTAAAACTTGGAGAAGTGTCTTATTTAGTTATCTTCTATAGCGTACATCGCAATTTCTCAGCTTTTTCCGTTGGTTGGTTTTCGATTTATTGTATATTTTTTTTATAGCGTGACAGTGAAAACTATCTGTACCCTTCGAAGAACAAAACAGCAACTGTGGAATATGTTTTTGTAAAATGATAAAACATGTTTTTTAGTTCATGGTTTTTGTACATGTTCTCACCGGCTTCCTCTGATATAAATCCATGCCATTCCTTATTTTAACGGTCCAATATGGGGATCATTTCCGGTCCGGGATCATTTGCGGTTCAATTTGGGGATCATTTGCGGTCCGGGATCATTTGCGGTCCTGGGATCATTTGCGGACGCGTACAGTTGTAAACCACCAATCAGTGAACCAAGTGCGTTTCGTACTTTCTAGCAAGATACAATTCAAGATATGTTACAGGGAAGAGTGCCGGAAACTGTAGCCGAAAGATATTCGTAATCATGTGATCATTTTGTTTGAATCCGCGGCTGAAACAAACGGTGCGTGAAACGGCCTGCAAAAAAAGCCATTTCAACACACGTCTGGGATCAGTAGTATAAAACAGGAAAGACTGTTTTCGACCACATTTCTGAACACGGGGAAGAGAGTTGAAAATACGATGCGCAGCGGAGTATTTTTGATAAACGTCGAGATGTTTGGAAATGTAGTTAAACACTGTTTTGAGTGTTTGATATATCTTCTCAATCGAAACTAAAACTAAGGAGGAAACGGAGAAATAAAGTCGTAAAAAAAAATATATATATATATATATATATATATATATATATATATATATATATACAGTTCGGTGCTGTTTCTTTTATATATATATATATATAAATTCTATTTCCTTGTGGTGAATGGATTTCAAAAAGCGCTCAACTCTTAGAGGAGCATAGTATATTCATTAAATGTAGTTCAGGACTTCAGGAGTGATTCATCGTTTTATTGCTACAGACCTGTTTCGTATGGTCAACAAGTGACCACACTCATCAGGCAACATCAACGAATGACCGGTTAATTTAAATGCTGGCGGTTAAATACAAATTCAAATAGTTGCTATGGTGCTGATTATTGCGTTACGTTATCTTAAGGTTTTTGAGTACATATCTGTTTCTGTGAGGGCACGAAGTTGCTAATTCATTACGTTTGTTGAGGCTACATAGGTCTTTCCTGCAGATTATTAGAAATTTTTCGTAAAGACATAAACTGCATTTTTTAGTTACGTTGTTGTAAGGCTTGGATTTTCTGAGGACTTTCCATGCTATATTGAATGGTTTCTTGGCGTCTTTCAGTTTCCATACATGTTTTGACAGTTCGGTGCTGTTTCTTTTGTTGACGTGTCGGAAGGATGTTGTATGGTTTCTGAAACGTTCTTTGAAGTTTGTTGCGAGTCCTACGAATGATTCTGTTTCTGTGTCGGTTGTTACGGTTGCTTGGTATACCACGTTCGTTTCAAGGCATTTACCTTGAAGGGGGCATTCGTCTTTTGTTCGGCAGTTGCACTGTTTGTTGGGTTGTTGTGTTGGGGCTGTGTTGTAATCGGAGAGGAGTGTTTTGTTGTGTGACGAGATAATGGATTTCATGTTGGGCATGCAGGAGTAGCTAAGCTTGAGCGTGTGTCTGTTGAAGATCTTGTTAAGTGGGTGGTTCTTTGGGAAGCATTTGTCGACTATGTGGAGGAACTTCTTTCCTAGGTTGGTTTTGACGTTGGAGTTCCATGGGGGATTGTACCAGGTGATGTTTCTCTTGCGGTTTCTCCTCGGTGTTTGTATGGGCTGATGGTTGTATGTCAATTTGTAGGTGTATCCGCTTTCATTTAGAGCTTTTTGGTACGGGGGTATGGCTTCGTCGAAAACCTTTTGGCTTGATGAGATGCTTGTTAGCCTTTTGTTTATGTTTTCTGGGATGTTCTTTAGTAGTTGCGGGGGGTGGTTGCTCTGTCGATGGACGTATAGTAGTTTGTTGTTGGGTTTTGTAAATGGTTTGTAGGTTCCGCTTGTGAGGTCGAAGGTTACGTCTAAAAAGTTAACTGTTTTTTTGTTTGCTTCAATCGTGATTTTGAGGCCATTCGATTTGAATACATTGGTTACTTGCTGCTTTATTTTTTCTATTTCTCTTGGCATGGCTTTGCAAACAGCTAAACCATCGTCACGATAAAGTCCCACTTGATCTTTAAATTTGGCGGTGATTAGTGACAGCATGTATGTTCCTATGAGTTCGCAGGTTTCTGCACCGTCGTAAGAACCCATAGTTACGTCGAACATGTTGTCAGTGTTGTTTTTTGTCCATGGTGACTGCTGGTGGTATAGAAGTGACTTTTTGGCGTGGGTGATAATGTGGCGGTCTTGTTGGGTGATAGTGGTGAATTGGGATGCATAGTCTAGCGCTTTCATGAGGAGCTGTTCTGAGATTGAGGGATAGAAGTCGCAGACGTCAAAGGTGATGAACGCATGCTGGGCTTTTTCTGGTATGGCTTTAAACCATTCTATGGTATTTGATGTGCTTTTCCATTGGTTCACTTTTGTTGCGTTGATTACTTTTTTGTTTATATTATCTAGAATTTGCTTGCTTATAATTCCAATTTCTGATTTGCTTGGGTTTATAAGTCGACAGGTCGGGTTGTTCAGGAAATCTGGCTTGTGGTCTTTCATGGTAATGAATGAATCTCTGCCATTGGTTCACTTTTGTTGCGTTGATTACTTTTTTGTTTATATTATTTAGAATTTGCTTGCTTATTTCCTGAACAACCCGACCTGTCGACTTATAAACCCAAGCAAATCAGAAATTGGAATTATAAGCAAGCAAATTCTAGATAATATAAACAAAAAAGTAATCAACGCAACAAAAGTGAACCAATGGAAAAGCACATCAAATACCATAGAATGGTTTAAAGCCATACCAGAAAAAGCCCAGCATGCGTTCATCACCTTTGACGTCTGCGACTTCTATCCCTCAATCTCAGAACAGCTCCTCATGAAAGCGCTAGACTATGCATCCCAATTCACCACTATCACCCAACAAGACCGCCACATTATCACCCACGCCAAAAAGTCACTTCTATACCACCAGCAGTCACCATGGACAAAAAACAACACTGACAACATGTTCGACGTAACTATGGGTTCTTACGACGGTGCAGAAACCTGCGAACTCATAGGAACATACATGCTGTCACTAATCACCGCCAAATTTAAAGATCAAGTGGGACTTTATCGTGACGATGGTTTAGCTGTTTGCAAAGCCATGCCAAGAGAAATAGAAAAAATAAAGCAGCAAGTAACCAATGTATTCAAATCGAATGGCCTCAAAATCACGATTGAAGCAAACAAAAAAACAGTTAACTTTTTAGACGTAACCTTCGACCTCACAAGCGGAACCTACAAACCATTTACAAAACCCAACAACAAACTACTATACGTCCATCGACAGAGCAACCACCCCCCGCAACTACTAAAGAACATCCCAGAAAACATAAACAAAAGGCTAACAAGCATCTCATCAAGCCAAAAGGTTTTCGACGAAGCCATACCCCCGTACCAAAAAGCTCTAAATGAAAGCGGATACACCTACAAATTGACATACAACCATCAGCCCATACAAACACCGAGGAGAAACCGCAAGAGAAACATCACCTGGTACAATCCCCCATGGAACTCCAACGTCAAAACCAACCTAGGAAAGAAGTTCCTCCACATAGTCGACAAATGCTTCCCAAAGAACCACCCACTTAACAAGATCTTCAACAGACACACGCTCAAGCTTAGCTACTCCTGCATGCCCAACATGAAATCCATTATCTCGTCACACAACAAAACACTCCTCTCCGATTACAACACAGCCCCAACACAACAACCCAACAAACAGTGCAACTGCCGAACAAAAGACGAATGCCCCCTTCAAGGTAAATGCCTTGAAACGAACGTGGTATACCAAGCAACCGTAACAACCGACACAGAAACAGAATCATTCGTAGGACTCGCAACAAACTTCAAAGAACGTTTCAGAAACCATACAACATCCTTCCGACACGTCAACAAAAGAAACAGCACCGAACTGTCAAAACATGTATGGAAACTGAAAGACGCCAAGAAACCATTCAATATAGCATGGAAAGTCCTCAGAAAATCCAAGCCTTACAACAACGTAACTAAAAAATGCAGTTTATGTCTTTACGAAAAATTTCTAATAATCTGCAGGAAAGACCTATGTAGCCTCAACAAACGTAATGAATTAGCAACTTCGTGCCCTCACAGAAACAGATATGTACTCAAAAACCTTAAGATAACGTAACGCAATAATCAGCACCATAGCAACTATTTGAATTTGTATTTAACCGCCAGCATTTAAATTAACCGGTCATTCGTTGATGTTGCCTGATGAGTGTGGTCACTTGTTGACCATACGAAACAGGTCTGTAGCAATAAAACGATGAATCACTCCTGAAGTCCTGAACTACATTTAATGAATATATATATATATATATATATATATATATATATATATATATATATATATATATATATATATATATATAAAGTTAAGATGCTTCGAGCCAACAGGGATGCCACGCGCCAGAAGGATCCAAAAGGATTCGTAGTCCAAACCTCGTGCAATGAAATTTGTAGGCAATTGTGGAAAACGAGGACGGACAACTTCGAGCGAAAAAAATATATATATACAGTAAAAAATCTAAGAAATCTAAAAAAAAGTTTAAAAATTTAATAAAAATAAATATATTTTTATTAAATTTTTAAACTTTCTTTTAGATTTCTTAGATTTTTTACTGTATATATATTTTTTTTTCGCTCGAAGTTGTCCGTCCTCGTTTTCCACAATTGCCTATATATATATATATATATATATATATATATATATATATATATATATATATATATGTTAATTAAGGTCAGATATTTAAACACCGCCATGGTGACGATTTCCTTGGTTTAAACTTGATAAGTTATTAATGAGTTTGAGAACAATATGCCATCAATTAATATTTGATTAATATAATTGTTCGCGTAACTAGACTGCCAGAATTTTGTTAGAAATTTGCCAACAGTTTCATTTAACAATAAAAGTTTTCTTAAAACCCTGACTGTTCAATTAACAGAACTCGTTCACAAGTACGTGTGACCACAATTTATTACAGATTTTCCCCCATATTTTATTTTCGCATTCAGCACTAAAAGCATTTTAAGCATTTCATTTCCTTGGCACCTACAAAATTAGACAGATGTTTCAGTTAAAGAAGAGTGAGTTCTCCCTCAGGCCGTCATACCGTACCCTTATTCATGATTCACCTTTGTCTCAGACAATATATGTAGTCATTTTCTCTTACGTTTCGCAATCGTTCTCAGAGAGTTACAAATTCTGCGCCTTGTTCTTTCCGCAATATGATATTGAGATTTTCGAAAAGCTATTTGAAGTCAACGAAATAACCTTAATCGTGATAATAGATAGTTAATGTTGTTTAGATCTTCATGAATACAGAAACCGTCTAATTAAAGTACTCAACTAAACTTTTTTTTTTTCAATGCATCGTCTACAAAATTGCAAAGCAATCAGCAATGTTCCCTGTTTTGGTGTTTGTCAGTTCCTCTATTTACTTGGAACTTGTTCCAAAAGTAAGAGAGTGAGTAACTTGACGTCTGTAGTCCCAAGCGTACAGCACTTTTTCTTTTGGGTTGTAGTTCACCATGTAGCTGACGCCGGAGACCCGTTCGTACTACATGTTGGGGTTCCACTGTTTGCCTGTCTTTGTGTCGTAAGCAAAGTTGATGATAGTGGTCTTGGCGCTACTGGCATCGATACAGTAGATCACTCCACAAACTACAAAGGCATTGGCTATCGAGGTCATTGTTTCCGTGCAAAAATATGTAACCTTGAATTAAGTTGGATTCAGTGCTTCACTTGATTAAATAAACTGTCGCATCTTGCGTGTGAATTATGGACGACGTCGTGGTTACTACCGTCTTTGTCTTGTTGTCTTTCTTATTTTAGGTTTTTTTTTTTTTTTTTTTTTTAAGGGAGCTTGCTCTAATGCTTCGTGTGCTTACTGCACACTCAATTTAGGTGGCTACGTAATGTACCGAGCCAAAACTTCGCTTGGGGTTTTTAAGGATCATGCATGCCTGGTGACCCCGTGTTCTGCAAATAGATCATCACCTTCATTGATTTATACTACACATACTATTCTCGACTTTTCGTCCTTACTTGGAGAAGCAATCAAAAATCTAGGTGCGGCGTAATTTGGAGTTTGGATAGACCTGTCTTGACAGACAGGTAGTAGAAGCACTCTTTCATGACGGTCAGCGTTTAAAGTGGTGATTAAAGTATGTGCTTACCTGTGTTCAGTGTCCAAGTGTGAGTTACGACGTTTTTGTAAACATCAATTTTGGATGCGTACATTTTCCCGTTGTTTCCAATACTACCCCATAATACCCACAATCCCTGCTCGTCAACACCTAGGTCCATACCACTGTTAATTTTGTTGTCCCAAGCGTAGCTGTTCTTTCTAGCTGTGAAACCGCTCAAGCTGATTGTGGCCTCGACTCGCTCTGTGCGCAGACTTTACTTGTCGATATAGGGCGAATTTTCTCTGTCACGATGAAAAAGAACAGGTAATAGAAGGAATGAAGCTATTCAAGGGTACTGCTCCCAGGATTGAAAAATGCTTCATTTGTTTTAATAGTTTTGGTTTTGTTTTGTAACTTACGTTAAAATAAGAAAGATCAGAAAGCGAGTTTTGAAACCTGTCGGCTTCATGAAATGTCTACAATCAGGACACCTAAAATAGTTAACAATTGTTCCACTAGCGCTGTTGGACGAGACTCGCAGCGCTGAGTCGCCTGGCATTTATCTCATATCCAGACCGACTGGAATAATTTTTGGATTAAAAACCCCCCCAAAAGATACAAAACTAAAATATAAGCAAAAACGCCCCCAAAAATTTCGCGCAGGCATGGCTCAATTGCTCATATGCCATGATGGCTAAGCCAATGAAAACTCTTGGATTGCATTATCCAATGATCCAGTGTATAAAATAACCACCTGTTATAGTAGACATATGGTCCATATACCACTGCCCCAGTTCCGTCCCAGTTGTAAGGCAGAATGTACGTCTTGCGAGTCACGCCTGCTTTGAACTTGTCCATGTTTTCAAATTCTTCAACGACATTTCTCCCGGTTTGTCCCTCCATAGTGAATACGGTCTCAGTACCCATGATTCCTAGCGGGTCTTTCATCCAGGCTCCAGCAGGCTGCTCCCGAGCATTGTGAATGACAGGTTTACCAACAGACTTGATATTAGTACAGCTGTCTGCAAGGAATCAATAAACAAAGACATCTATATGCTATCACATTATAAACCAGAATAAAGCCTGATCACATTGAATTTATCCAGTTGCAAGAGGACGAGCATCAAAACTACGCAAAGATTAATTAGAGTGAAAATATTGCTGCGTAACGCATTTTACAAGTGGAAGAAAGATAAATCATAAAACAGTTATCTCAGTGTAAGTTTCTGTAATCGATTAAAGGTTCTCTACACAGCAAGAAGTGAAAAATTCTTGATGTAAAATGACGTCATCGCCACCATTACCTTCTTTAATTTTGGTTATGTTATCCAACATGGCCGCCACGCCGTTGTCACATGATTCTTTCGGGATTGATTTCAAAATTATCGAAAGCGGAAGGAGTTCGCGAGATCTTACTCGCAGCCGACTCTGTCTGTCTCTGTTCCCAGCTCACCCTCTAATTATCTCACCCACGTTATCATTTACGTTTTCGGCATAGCAAAACTGCAACTTGTATTTTCACAGGGATTTTTTTTTTCTTTTATCCAAATGTAAAGAAAAAGCAATATGACGGGCCGAAGTCCAAACTGGTGTAGGATTTCGGAAAAATAGATTTAAGGATAAATACTATCGCTTATCACTCCCCCCTTAATTTGAGTCGAAAAATGCAACAAAGAAGGGGAATAACAATATTGCAGCAAATTAAATGGACTGAAGTTTGTTGCTTTTTGCTCTCGATGCATGCTTGTGCCAATCCTCTCGGGAAACTTGCGCAACTGTAACTAAGCATTAAGATTAAAATTGTAATCGCTGGTTTCTTTTCAGACTTTGCCGTTTGAGAATTACGTTCAGTGAATTATAGAACTATCCATTACCTTTGATAATTTCATGTTAGTTTCATAATTTTATTTTACTAATCGGTTTGCCGTGCAATTTTGGCACTTGAACTTTTTCCCTGTTTAATTTTTCTGTCAGTCGAAACACATAGTCACATATCTGACATATCTTTATACACTGACAAATTTCTCAGTCTCGGATTAGAGAATCTCTTCGATATTTCTGTGCGCTCTACTGTGGAGATTGATTTGGCTAAAACATCATCAATTATAATCTATCAAATATTTGCGCTCGCACAAGACTGGTCTAAGCGTGTCACGTGACTAAATATGTCCCAGCTAAAACTGGAGAATATCCGAGTGATATTAATATTTGAAGGATAATAAATACAGCAGCCCCTTTTTGACTTAAAAATATGCTCCAATATTTGTCCTTGGACATTGTTTGTTCCTTGAAGCTCACAGTTTTCCTCGAACTTCGCTCGCGGAGAACTGTTCGCTTTTCGGAATATCTGAGCATACTTTCGCGCCGCATTTAACAAACCTCTCTGTAGGATGTAAACACTCTCCTTCGCCTTGTCCAGTTCTGCGTGCTCGTTGGCGATCATTTTGAGCAGCTGCAATGATGTGAAATAAGATAGACATGAAAACAGTCAAGGCAAAATATAGTACTTTAGGTTAATATAACTGAGCGCGTACTTAACCGAACTAACTAAGTGTGGTGAGACTGTGTAAGTTACATGGAAAGCTAAAGAAATGTCGTGTTCCGCTCCGTAAAGCACTTTATTTAATTACAGCTAGGGAAATATGTGATATTATTAAAAGTATTACTTTGTGTCCGCCTAAAACGTACGCATTTAAGCTAATCATTTCATGTACTTAAACTTACATGTGCCTTTGCGAACTCAACGGCGAGGTCCTGAACTGACAGCTCGGTTGATTGATTCGGATTATGGGAAGAAGCAGCGCGCTTGGTTTGTGTGGCACTTACCGAGGAAGTGTTGAGCACTTCACTTGGCTGAAACAAATATATTCAGCAAGTTACAATTCATGAAGAAACCAAAAATGCATTTAGTAAAACAAACTTAGTAGGCAGCCTGAAAAACTTAAGCAATTTCGAAAAAGAAAGATTAAAAAACGATCCGGCTTGAACTCTCTCAGGTAGTAAATCTTTCCTTTTTTGTACCGCTCAGAGAAAATAAATAGTAACTATGACAAATTTACTTTCTGACACCCTTTTATAAAAGAGGAAGATGACCCGTTTTGAATTTCAGAATTCTAAGGCACGTTAAAAAGAAAATAAACGGGGGCACGCTTTCTGTCTCCCAATTGCACTTTATATGAGGAGACAAGCACCCAAATTCCACATTAAACGCATCCCTACTGCGCACGATTTTCGCGTCATTAGCGCGCGCACATCAGCGCGTGCGCGTTCAAAACGTAAGAGATTTCCCTCAAACTAACGAAATAAACACTTCTTTTCTCTTAAACGAGCACGGTGACCCAACTTTTTATTTCATAATTTCAATGAGAACAATATCCTCAATAACTGAGAAAAAGAAAATTAACAGAAATCTATGGCTACTTTTTTAGCAAATGAAATAAATACTACAGAGGGAGACATAACGGGCCCGACAACGCATGCCCAAATTATGTTTCCTTTAAAGGATAAAAAAATGTAGGGTATTTGAAGACATTTGTTCTGGGACGTAGATGAATAAACAATCAAAGAAAGTCAAACTCTGTGTGATATAACACGTTGCATTGAAAAATAATTGAGCTTATTTGTTGCGCACCGAGATTACCAAAAGTCAGCTAAAAAACCGTATTTGTCAGCATTGTGGCGTGAAAAAAAGCACGGTGACCCCCTCATTTTACTACGTTTTGAATATCTCCTCGTCCTGTAACAACAGCATGCCAAGTTTCATCGGAAATCTATGGCGGGTTCTTTTACTAGAGAATCACCTTAAGGGCTGCCAAAAAATATTGAAGCGCACGTTTTTTAAAAAAATCTACTTTTTGACTACTTCTCACAGTAAGAGATGAATCCGATTTATTTCGTAGTTCATGATTTCTAGGGAGACACTGAACGAGGAAGGATATTTTTTAAATTATAATGTTCTTAATCATAAAAATTACAATTTCCTCGGTTGTAATTGGTTTAAAAAACTCCTATTTTCCACTAATTCACTTGCCAAGTTGTTGTCGGACAGTTTGTTATCGGACAGTTTGTTATTGGACAGTTTGTTATTGGACAGTTTGTTATCGGACAGTTCAATAAGTCAATCACATTCAAAGTTGTAGTTTAAATCAACCAATCACATTCAAAGTTGTGGTTACGTGCGTGCGTGCGTACCCTTGCTTTTGTGTTTTTGGCGCCTAATTGCCGGTAGGAGGCGCGGTGGCCTTAGAATGTTTACATCTCCTTTGTAGGTATTTTAATGCAAATTTTCCCTTTCTTTCATAACTTGGCTATTCTTCTTTTCTAGGAAATTGTAATTTTTATGATTAATTGGTATTAAGACTTCGTGTCGTCCAATTCGGTCTGTAATCATACTCGTCAGGTGATAAACAAATCGGACTCCCGCTGCGCGGTCGTCCGATTTTATCACTCTTATGATAACAGACCAAATTAGACTCCACCCAGTCCTATTACCATTACTAATAACAGCTCCTTGGTGAAAGAGTTAAATATTTATATTGGAAAGTGGCGCCTAATATCATGTGATATCTAACTACTTGTTTGAGGAAGGGACGAATAGAAACTGACTACAACAAATTTAGTGACTGGAAGCTCGGGAAAAAAAGTTTCTTTTATGCCGGATACGGCTTTTAATAACTGCTTCTTATTCTTAGAGGGGGAGGTTTATTGTAAGTTTTCAAGGAGCAGCAAAGAGAGAATGAAGTCGGTGTATTTGTCAACTAAACTTCTTGTAATCCTCTCAGGTCGAATTTACAATGCAAAACAGAACGCTTATGCAAAATGGCTTCAAAACCAAAGAAACGTAAGATCAACGGCGAAAGCTCCGTAGAAACTGAGGAGATTCAATCATTTTTGAAGTGAAAGTCGTGGTAAGTTTTCTCGTTTATGCACCTTTGATTTGTTTGTATAAAATATTCTCGAGCTGATAAACTAAATTTGCTTCTCTTAGGGTATTGTGGAATTACGAATATTGTGAGGAAACTGTAATGGAAGCCAGCGAAATTTTGTCTAGAACATACGAAGAGAAAGAAATTGCCGTAAGCAAATTGAACTCTGTTTTGCTCAAATTTGCTCGGGAGAATTCTTAACGAATTATGGGGAGATGAAGTTAAATTGGTGAGGCGAGGACCAAGTAACTCAAAGGTGCGTAAACGTGAAAACTTACCATGACTTCCACTTCAAAAATGATCTCCTCAGTTTCTACGGAGCTTTCGCCGTTGATCTTACGTTTGACAAATTTGACAAATTGCGGTCTAGTACCCCCGCGAGTCTTGGTTTGCCAACATGACGAGGTTACCAAGCCGATTTCAACGGTCGTTGGGTCGCCGATCAAACGACACGGAGCTCTTCCATAGTTTTATCGTTTCACTGGGGACACGAAGAGCCGCCTGGCGTCGCTCGCAGGGCTGCGATTGTGTGGCTAGACGATTGAAATGAAAGATCAACCTTTGCCCTTGAATTCTGCGGTGGATTTGTGGCCGTGGGTACATTTTAGCCTGGGATTTTTGACTTCGTTCGACAGGCTGTTCCGACTGAGGTGTTTCGCCTTGTCCTCTCTTTATAAAGGGAAAATCGGAATTCAAAAAAGTCGCTTAAATCAAGTGCGATCGGTAAAATAACCACACCAGGAGCAAACAACACACGTCTGGAACAAGATAAGCCATTTTTATTGAGAATTTTCACTTTTAACTACCTCCATGGATATCTTGTAGAAAATCCCATATAATCCCTTATAATTCGATGCCATATTGTGTTGCTTCTGTGGTTCGTAGAGAGAGCTTGGGCTGCCTGTGCATCTGCTTTCTAACTGGCGCTAGGAAAATGACGCTTGTGTTTGTTCCAAATTGTATGATTCCATAAAAAGGCGTCCGGACAATCGGGCAAACCAATTCGTCTTTGATTTTCTGAAAAACTAATTTCCTTACAGTGTAACTACTTAAACCGGTCCAGAGAAAAATGGAGTGGTATCTTTCTCGTGAAGGTAGGTAACGCTCTGTTTGGCATGAATGCATAAATACTATTGACTCCTCTGCGTTATATACACTACAGATTCAGTCCTCGTCGGCGAATCATCATAATTGTAAATTTCCCAAACAAAATTTACCTTGAAAATACGTTTTGCGACAACTAAACCGAAACCGTTGATATGCGTACAAAATTAGCAATCAACAAGTAGCAAGTTTTCTGAGAGTTCTGTAGCACATCACACTTTTGTTGGGTTTGAACTATACGGTTTGTATTCTTCAGTGTTATTTTTTAATCTCAAGTAACGCTTTGAGGGGTTATTTTTTTGCAAGTGGCTAGGTTCGAGTGGTCGCTCTGTAATGATTTTCGCGATATTTGATTTACTCCTTCGAAAAGTGTCTGCTACTGCAACCTCCAGTTCAAGACTGACGCATTTTTATTTGACGAAATCGCGAACGTTCGTTCAGCTTGTGCTAGGAAGTGTAACAGAAATGTTTGGCATCCAAAATGCACCGAAATGCCAATTTTAGTACTATCTATAAGAAAACTGACTTGATTTACGCTGAGGGCCGTAAATACAAATTACCACCGAAACAATTTTCTCCGAGAGCTGTGGTATGTATATAGCGCAAAAAAAAAAAACCCTGTTGCTGTAGTTTGTCGAATTCAGTATCCATGTTCCTGGTGGTTTGGAAAAACAAAAAAAGAAAACATTATGCGAAGTTTATACTTCCAAGACGTGACCCAGCACCGGCACTAAGGAACATTTTATAGTGAATAAAAACTGTTTAGCATAATACCAGAAAAATTCAAAACTTACCAGCAAAAGAGCAAGAAAATAGCAGAATAGTGGAAGATATCGGAATGCCATCTTGCTTGTGCAATGACTTGACTGATTTTATGAACCTGCAAATTTAAAACAATGCAACCGAAAAATTTCTTATTACCAGTTGATTAAAACCTCAAACAAAAAGTAAGGGAAACGCCAAGAAAACATTCGGGATAAAGCTTTAGTTTTAGACGTACGATCAACGTGCTTTCATTTACCTTAAAATTTCCTCTCCTCTTGCGATTAAAATTCGCGGTCAGATGTCCTTCTTAAAACTTCGACAACAAACTCAGCTTTGTCTTTCCCACGCTTCATTTTATCAGATGATTTTTATTTCATTGTTTAACGCTCGAGAATTTTCGCGTTTCGAAGCTGGGTTGCACTTTAACCTTACTATTGTTATATTCAGCGCAGACGTAATAGATCTGTCTAAGTTTTGTTTGTTTATCAACTTTACTTTAAAAACTTGGCTAAGGAACTAAAATCTATCGACACGAATGGAAATAACACCTTAAATTTAGTGTAATGACCGAGTTTGAGAGTCATGTCTTACAAAAAAGCGAAAATATGGTTCTTCGGGGGTTCTGTGCGGGTCCGCAAATGATCCCCAAATTGAACCGCAAATGATCCCGGACCGGAAATGATCCCCATATTGGACCGCAAATGATCCCGATCAAAAAATAAGGAATGGCATGGATTTATATCAGAGGAAGGTGAGAACATATACAAAAATTATGAACTAAAAAACATGTTTTATCATTTTACAAAAAAATATTCCACAGCTGCTGTGTTGTTCTTCGAACGGTTCAGATCGTTTTCACTGTCACGCAATAAAAAAAATAATAAATCGAAAATCAACCAATGGAAAAAGCTAAGAAATTGTGATGTACGCTATAGAAGATAACTAAATAAGACACTTCTCCAAGTTTTAGGCCTGTCCGTTTCCCCAAACTTCAGAAATTCGTCGTAAATGTTTCCCAGAAATTTACAGAGCCCAGTAAGAAAACGCCATGTTGGTATACATCCGTGGTACACCAATATGGCGGCCGGAATATAGTGTAAACATCTAGAACTTACTTTGGCTTTCCAGGCGACTAATTATCAGTACTAAACAAACAAGCATTTACATAAGCACTTTTACTAATGCTCTAACTTCTAAAATGGCTCAAAATCATGAGATAAGTATATATTTTTCAACAAACTCGATCGTAGCCTTGTGTCACGCAACCTACATAACCCTGAAATTCAAAATGCTCTGGTTTCCAAACGAAGCACGCTAATCGTAAACAGATATAAGTATACCGCCTCTTATGCCTGATGAGGATAAAAACACGTCACGTGAAGACGATCTATTGAATTAGAAGTCTTAGTAAAACACATACTTGTAAACATTCTCGAAATCCCGGTGGCGATAGTATCAAACATCTATCAAACAGCTAACTTGTCAAAACGAAGTGCAAGCCTTGGCCTTGCTTGGTCATGAAGCTGAACTTCATAACTATAGCTTGGAATTTTGGCTTCTTAGAATACTCAAGCAGTCATTTCCGAGGAATTAAAGCCAAAATACGACCAAGGAAAAATTACAAAATAAATTTGTTCAAATTTTCAGTGCTACACACTATGTGTTTTACAGAGCGATGAAGCGTTGTAGGCTTGTGGGTCTACTCAGGTGACAGCGTCTTCCTTAATAATTGCTTCAGCGTCTTCCTTAATAGTTGGTTAGATTTTAGTTTAAAACTTTAGACGAGTGGCGTTAATGGCTGATAAAATGTGATTTAACTATAACACCGAAATATCAATGTTTAACAAAGGAGGATATGTAGCGTATGTTGCACTGATCAGAATTTTACTGAGAATTGCAAAGAAATGCAAGCCAAGTCGTGTTTTGATGTTTGAGTGGTGATATTCATAACATCGTAGTTAGCAACAAAATTTAGTCGAAAGTATGAAAAAAGCAAGTTGTAAGCCATTATAATTATAAGATGACTTTAATAAAAACATCGGCATTCATGTACGCCAATTCCCTATCCACACCATCCCACCATCCATGCCATTCTTTATTTTTTAGTCGGGATCATTTGCGGTCCCTATCGGGGACCATTTCCGGTCTGGGATCATTTGCGGTCCAATCTGGGGATCATTTGCGGTCCGGGATCATTTGCGGTCCTGGGATCATTTGCGGACCCGTACAGATCACCTTGAAACGAGACTGACTGAACACAATGAGCCACGAGAAATGGTGATGCCAACAATTACATTGCTGTACATCATCAACTGACAAACCACAACATTGACTGGGACTCTGCTCAGTGCTTAACCTACAGTACAAACTATTATCAACGATTGACTCTGGAAAGCTGGTACACTAACTTAGAACAAACGCCTCTTAACAGATGTCAACAACTACCGGCGCCTTACAAACGACTTATCCACGACAGGAGTACCCAACGACACTTTAACTGGAAATTTAAGATGTGACTTCCCAAGCACTGATTCTGTGCTTCCACGTCAATTACCATTAATAATTAACTTTCCTGGGAAAAAAATATCCGCTCTTCACTGCTAGCAAGATCGACATTATTTCATAAAACTCCCCGCCAGACATAATGAAAATTTTGAATACCGAGCTAGAAAAATGGCAATATGCCAAGTAGCCAGCCAGCAGTAATGAGTAACATTTGAAATGCCAGCAAGGCAATTACAGGCGAAAAAAATGTTCTGGCCAGCGTTTTGACCTAGATTAAAAACAAACGCATTGTTTAGGACCTTTATTCAACAGCCTATTGTCTGGTGACTATTATTAGAGATAAATTAGCAATATCATGTGGTTTTTTTTCCACTATGAGCAAAATCTACACTTTGATTATCTTATCCCTTAAAAACAATACAACTTACAATTTATGTCTTACGCGGATCGGACAAGGTGTCTCCCAGCACGTTGTTTTCCGTTGCTTCAGATGTCTTCCAGGTTCAGCATACGTGTGACAGTTTGGCACTTTACGTTCTGACATCTAAAATGATTCACGCTAATGTTTAAAATAAGACCCCTCTAATCCTTCTGGACATTCAGATCAAAATTGCTTTCACCAAAGAAATGTTTGTTGCAAAATTACTTTTATATAATGCTGTAAGGGAAATGAACAAAAAAATAATATTGAAGTCCTTTACTACTACATATCGGCTTTACTTCTACATTGCTAGCCCAATAATGATTGTAATTTCAACAACAGCAGCACACTTTATATGTTTACCCCAATTTAGTAGTTTACAATTATTTCTAATGATTTTTTTGAAAAATAAAGGGTTATGCCAGCTCCCTAAAACAACTAAAGGGAGCTGGTTTAGTATTGATTAGTAACACCATGTTTACCTCAAAAGTATTGAAAAACGTCTTTTTCTTTTTCTTTGGACAACCGTCTTCTCTGAGCTTTCCACTCTGGAATTGCGAGATAAAAGTGTATAAACTACATTAGAATCTTTATCATAAAATGAATTTAAAAAAATCTTGATAATACATACCTTGAATGTTGGTGATCCATCTCAGTCCATGTCGCTGATCCATGCCTTGCCCAAGACTGCAAAGCACTGTCAAAACAACTTTCACAAATTTAATTTAACTAGAAAGCTAAACAACCAAAGACACTCATATTTCTAGAGGTAGTTTACCGTAAAAATTTCATAAATACCCATTGAAGGGATGTTAAGGGCCGTTCACCGTAAAAGTTTCACGCAGTTAAGTGCAAAGTTTCGCAGCAAAAGACCCCGGCATTGTTGGGGTGTTATAGGCCGTTCACCGTAAAAGTTTCACACAGTTAAGTGCAAAGTTTCGCAGCAAAGACCCCGGCATTAATGGAATGTTACAGGCCGTTCACCGTAAAAGTTTCACACAGTTAAGTGCAAAGTTTCGCAGCAAAAGACCCCGGCATTGTTGGGGTGTTATAGGCCGTTCACCGTAAAAGTTTCACACAGTTAAGTGCAAAGTTTCGCAGCAAAGACCCCGGCATTAATGGAACGTTACAGGCCGTTCACCGTAAAAGTTTCACACAGTTAAGTGCAAAGTTTCGCAGCAAAAGACCCCGGCATTAATGGAATGTTACAGGCCGTTCACCGTAAAAGTTTCACACAGTTAAGTGCAAAGTTACGCAGCAAAGACCCCGGCATTAATGGAATGTTACAGGCCGTTCACCGTAAAAGTTTCACACAGTTAAGTGCAAAGTTTCGCAGCAAAGACCCTGGCATGGTTGGGATGTTACAGGCCGTTCACCGTAAAAGTTTCACACAGTTAAGTGCAAAGTTTCGCAGCAAAGACCCCGGTTTGGTTGGGATGTTACAGGCCGTTCACCGTAAAAGTTTCACACAGTTAAGTGCAAAGTTTCGCAGCAAAAGACCCCGGCATTGTTGGGGTGTTATAGGCCGTTCACCGTAAAAGTTTCACACAGTTAAGTGCAAAGTTTCGCAGCAAAGACCCCGGCATTAATGGAACGTTACAGGCCGTTCACCGTAAAAGTTTCACACAGTTAAGTGCAAAGTTTCGCAGCAAAAGACCCCGGCATTAATGGAATGTTACAGGCCGTTCACCGTAAAAGTTTCACACAGTTAAGTGCAAAGTTACGCAGCAAAGACCCCGGCATTAATGGAATGTTACAGGCCGTTCACCGTAAAAGTTTCACACAGTTAAGTGCAAAGTTTCGCAGCAAAGACCCTGGCATGGTTGGGATGTTACAGGCCGTTCACCGTAAAAGTTTCACACAGTTAAGTGCAAAGTTTCGCAGCAAAGACCCCGGTTTGGTTGGGATGTTACAGGCCGTTCACCGTAAAAGTTTCACACAGTTAAGTGCAAAGTTTCGCAGCATAGACCCCGGTTTGGTTGGGATGTTACAGGCCGTTCACCGTAAAAGTTTCACACAGTTAAGTGCAAAGTTTCGCAGCATAGACCCCGGTTTGGTTGGGATGTTACAGGCCGTTCACCGTAAAAGTTTCACACAGTTAAGTGCAAAGTTTCGCAGCATAGACCCCGGTTTGGTTGGGATGTTACAGGCCGTTCACCGTAAAAGTTTCACGCAGTTAAGTGCAAAGTTTTGCAACAAAGACCCCGGTTTGGCTGGGATGTTACAGGTCGTTCACCGTAAAAGTTTCACACAGTTAAGTGCAAAGTTTTGCAGCATAGACCCCGGCATTAATGGGATGTTACAGGCCGTTCACCGTAAAAGTTTCACACAGTTAAGTGCAAAGTTTCGCAGCAAAGACCCCGGCATTGTTGGGATGTTATAGGCCGTTCACCGTAAAAGTATTGCTATTAACAGCATGATTACGTCTAGAGACTCATTAACAAAATGTATCAATCAGATCAATGTAATGTCATAAATATACACTGGACGATCAGCATAAAAGATTCACAAACTTAATCTCGTGGTTTCATCAACAAATTTGCTCATCTTTTCTTGGGTACCAGTCCATGACATCGGGTAACGTTTGCAGCATCTTTAGCTGTGCTTCTTATAGTTCACGCAATTAATTTTACACCTGAAAAATGATATGTTTTAAAAAATGTAACATACTGCACAATCCCTATTATACCGGCGTCTTCCCCGCGTCCACACACGCACACATGCATCCAAATACGCATACAGCCACGGACACATAATAATATACAAAACTGTTGATATTATCGGGCCCCTCAATGTAAGATCTAGATCAAGAACTATGTTCACAAAAATAGCTCATTCATGAGAGTATTCAATGAAATGTCTTAGATTTTAACTGATGTTACATTGCTGAAAATTACATTCCCTGGGGCAAGTCAAAGAAGCAAGAATTTAACTGTTTAAGAAAGCAATAATTGTGGAATAATTTTTTACCGCTCATTTCGTCATCAAACTATTCAGTGAATGGTGTGAACTGGTGCCACGCCCCTCCACTATTTTTTCGTGTGCCATGTTTCGCGCTTTGCCATTAAGCTACATGAACTGAACCGCGTGATAATTGTTCCACCACAAAATCACTGTCTGTGCCATCATAAAAAGAGGGACAATAAGGCGAAATGTCTCCATTTCCGGGAGCAACGCAGGTATGCAAAATAACTTGTTCTCTGACAGAAACTGAATGTGCGAAAAACACGCGCGTTAGCAAATGGGAACGCATAAGAAATTAAATTACACCTTATTGTCCTGGCGCTATCTGCACCGAAAGAACGAAATCTGGAATGATATGATTGCCTACTTTTAAATGCCAAAGTACAGAACAATTAGCATGGAACTAGATCAATCAGGTGTGTTGGTCAACAGCTCTTTCAGGGCAAATTTTCGGCGATACCAAAAGGCAGTAATAGGTAATCAGCCTTCAGTTATATAAAGAACATGATCGGACTTCAGAAAAAAAGCGATTGAAACAATACTTTCTTACACCGGGAAAAGGGATCATTTCAATATCTCGTCAGTTTGTCCAAGACGCGGCAAATATGTTTCAATAGCCGCATGTTTTAACGTTCGACGCGTTAAAAGCGGTCATCATCGACTGCAGCACCGGGATCGGATTTTACTTGTCATTAAAATTACAGAATTGAAATTACACTTGGAAGTAGGATCACTGTGGATGAATGGACTGACAATTTCGAAAACCCTTCCAAGTTCTGAGACATATTAGGTCTTTTCTTGCTTTCACTGTCTTCACTGAAGCTGCACTTTCCGTTGGGTTTGAAATACAATACAGTGGCGAATACAGTTTGAAAAACTGCGCCGGCTTTTCCAGTACACATTGCTTAATATTATCAATTTTAAATACATAGACTGATTCAGCTAGTTCAACTCCAAAGTAGTTCTTACCTGAACCTTTGAATTTATCAGTGGAGTCCTCAGAGTTCTCTGGCAACCAAACCCTCAAACAACTGGTCGCAAAATCTTACCGCGCTTGAAACCGACCGTTGGACACAAAATTATACGGGAACAATGTTTTAATTCCAAAATATAGCGAGGTTACCGGAGTCTCACCGGGCCCCAGGCAAAAATGTGAAAAGACTGCACGAACGAAGAAACGTCATTACCAGATAACCAGTTGTATCACGGTAGAACATGAAAGCAGAACAGACGATGATTTTCCGCGACCAGATCAACGGTGGTTAAGCATACAACTGAACGTGGGAAAAAGGAGCGTCAACGGAAAAGAAACCGATCTAATTTCACGCTATAAATGACAGCAGAACAGACTTCTATCGTATGCTGGTAAATAAAACTTAAATAAACAACTAACATTATATTGTAAGCATGTTTTCAAACAAAAGGTCAAGCAGTCAGAGAGTGTCAAGTGACACTCGCATCAGGAATGTAATTTCCAGCCAGAACTGATTTGTAAAACCACAATGTAAGCTATTTGAACACCAAAACAAATTTTCCAGCTAGCTAGCTCTCGACAAGCTAAATTCTCAGCAAGATTCTGTTTATTGCTAAGATTCCCAGCAAGCTCAACTTTAGTCTGCAGAGCGGATATTTTGCGGAGCGGATCCGACGGGTACTCCTGATCCACGACGGAAACGAAACCGACAAACGGACTTCTAACAGACCGACTTAACAATACATGGACCAAAAACCGACCAATTTTAATAACAATAGACGGATCGAAACCCACCAATGACTGATGACAAACTTTACACGAGTCTTTCAGCCAATACCATCATGGCTAAACTGACCAATAACGTTCAACGAACCAGACTTATAACATCTTCCACTGACAAACACTCAGTATTCACTTGACTCTGAAGATGACTTCCGCTCAGGTTGTCGAAACGTCAGTCACCAACAACAGTTCTTTTCAGAACTACCCCCACCCGGACGATCGCACCATACGAATTATCCAAGTGATGTTAAAAGTAATTCCATTATAACTTGTGTTGCAAGGCTGAATGCCCTGAACCGAAATTCCATGTCAAACAGGGATGCGTTATTTCAGCCTTACTGTTGAATATTGCCATTGACTTGGTACTATATCTCGAAATGTTGAAGACAGAATGAAAGGAATATGCTGGACACTATCTACTGTACTCGAAAATCTAGATTGTGCAAATTGCAATGTAATGAAATGCAGGGAAACTCTGACAGGCTCAAAAGATTTGCTCGGTAGCTGATCAGTCCTAACGAGACAGAAGTCTTGCGTGTAAAAAATTCAGCACCCTTGCTCCTAAGAATGAAAAGCTGCACCCCGCAGAGTCATTGCCGCTCACTCATTGGGGTTGTACGATTCGTAGCGAAAGCGGAACCATCCTAGATATTCGAGAGACCAGAACTAGAGCAAGTTCGTGTACTCTCTATCCTCCTCTATTGATGAAAATAGTGGAAAATGACTGTATATTATCTAGAGAAGCTGCACGCAAAGTTTTCTCACACAATAATTCTCCATCCATATAGACTACCAACGTCACTGTTTGGTAATGACACAGGTGAAATAATTATCTTCGATATTTTTTAAAACCTGATGTGAACGCACATAAACTTTTTTTCGATTTAAAGCCAGGTCTCGGGGTTGATCAACTATCCAGCCGGCCATCGTCGGGTTGAACAACGCCGGGAACAACGGTGCAGGGTGTGCAACAGACCCATCCTCCCTTCTCCCAATAGCCTGCGAGTAGGCTTACCCTTGAGTCACGCGCGCGAGCGGCGAACAGCAAAGCGATCCGGCGTTCTCGTCTCGCGGCAGAAGTGTAGCGGCTCTCGTAAGCTTGTAATTTTCTTCATTGTTAGCAGTTCAGCTGTTATTAATTCAGGGCTAGGAGTATTGTTTCTGTTGTTTGTTCTATTGTTCTCTTAAAGGGTAGCAAGCCATTCATGTGAGACCTTACTAGACTCTCGCGGCTTCACCGCTCGATTTTGCGTTACGTCGCGCGCGCTTATGCTCCAACGTGGGCCTGCTCGAAGGCTACTCTCCCAAAGGATAAGCTTGAAAACGTCTTGTGACTTATTTTATTGGCGTCTTAGCAACCTTTTCATGTATAGTGTCACAGTCGTGACCTCCTGAACGGTCCGTAAATTATTCGTGGAAGCAGACTTCACGCACACTGCGCTCCGACGTTAAAGGGCTAGAATGAGTGTTCAAAAGCAGATCATAATTTCCATTTTATCTATTTTGTTGTATTCTATCGGATTTTTCAGAATCGAAGTGGAGTTAAGCAATCACATGAGGAAAATAATCGCGCTTGAAGACGCCGTGCAAGCCATCGAAAAGTCCATCCGGAATGGTTCCCCCGAAGGTACGATTACTAACTCAGTTAAAACTTCGAAATTTGCCTTTATTAACTATATCCTATGTGATTAATTCTCGATAATACTTCGAATGAAATCTTAGTATACGTGAAAGGAAACAAAAGGGAATTTACCGAAAACTGGCTCAGTAGTGAGGAAACATTCCAAAAGTGATTCTCATATGCCGACACTTGTGATGACGGTAACTCGAATGCTTATAACTCGAGTGGCATTTTTATCCAAAGGTATCCAAAATATACTTGGTTGTGTGCCTTCACATCTCCTGCTGGTCTGTTTTCGAGTAATCAAACTTTCGTCAAAACAGTACTGTTTAGGGTTATCAACCAGAAAACAATTATTTATGCGGCTTTCATGTACAGTGGAATCCCGCTCTACAGACACCCGCTCACTGACGGACACTTCTGTTTGTCCCATGGAAAATATTTCTCCTGCATTAGCTTCCGTAGTACGCACATTGATAAATTCCGACAAAATGAACTTTTCTGTGACCTGCCTGACAAACTTTCATTAATTATAAATCTCGCCTAGCATATGCGCACTATATCCGCGGAACATAACAAGTGAGTAATCTTAAATATATCTTTTTTAGTCACGACTATGGACTAATTGTACCCTATTAGGGTCCTATTACTCTAGAAAACAAAAGCTCGTGCGCTGTTTCCTTAGTCGCGTTTGACACAAGAGCACATTAATTTCAGGCCTAGCTTTTTTACTTTTGAAACAAGCGGGTAGTTTCTTCAGTGCGAGCCTATTACCTTGTTACAGTGCCGGGGATGTTCGTTGACAGAGTAATTTGTCTAATTTTAATGCCGGACACAATGATAATACGCCGCACACGTTTTACCCTTTGGTGTCCTTACTAACGCAGGTGTCGAGTTAAGAAACCGGCCAAAAGATGAGTTTTATCGTCTTACTTGTGTTCACTAAAAGACCGAGAGGAAAACATAAGAATCAACGAGCACTGATAAAAGCCCGGGATAAAAGCTCTAACACGTGCACGTTACCGATCACGCCACTTGTCAGGAGACCTGAACAGGCCACCGGAACTAGCCATGCATGACCGGAAGTCATCATTACAATAGGAGGCCCTAAAAATCCCTCCTGTCTTAATATACAAATTTTTAAAATAAAAACGATGCGCTAAAACGATGTTCTTTAATTAACTGTACCGGCTAATCTGAATAAGCGATGTTTGCCGTAAATATTAATATACATCCAGAATAGTCTGTTCATATCGCAATCCGCAAATGTTGACATTGGGCCGCCTAGCCTACAGCCGTACTTTGTTTCATCAGGCTATCTTCGTTATCCACCAGATAATGATTTCTTCGGATTGGGATTACCAAAATACCCCATGGATTTTTGGTAAAACGCGTAAAGGAATGTTATATTTATAAAAGGAGTAGAACGATATTTGTATAAGTAATGCACTTGTACTTAATTAAATTTAAATTGTTCACCACTCCAATCGTTCTGGTGAACTATGGCTATTGTTTTCTTTTCTCATAGAGTTCCACGCCGGTAGATCTAATAGGGACAGAAGACAAGCAGATTCGGTCAAAAAGACGACGGAAGAAAAACTTACGGCGGACGCGATGCTTAAAATCAACGAACTCATGTCGGACGGTAGATTGCAATTGTGTCAATCAAAGGATCTGACGAACCCTTGTGGTCGACCAGGCCCTCCCGGCCCACCTGGACCGCGAGGGAAGAAAGGAGGACCTGGAGACAAAGGAGACAGAGGTATTATGGGATCTCCAGGAAAAGGGGGCAAGCAAGGTATCATGGGACCTGCTGGATTGAAGGGGGAGACTGGGCCCAAAGGAGAGAGAGGTGGTATGGGCCCCGCAGGCATGCCGGGAACTAAAGGAGAACCCGGTGAGTCGATATCAGTCCCTGATGTCGAGGTCTCTCCTGTAACAAGGACCGTGAACGAGTCTGGCTCAGCCTATTTTCAGTGTTCAGCAAGCGGAAATCCGACGCCAACGATAGTGTGGAGTAAGCTGGAGAATGGAACTGAAGTAACACTGCAAGGTTCATCAGGAGAACGCTTACATTTGAAGAACGTATCGGCAAATGACGCAGGCATATACAAGTGTGCAGCCACAAATATCTTAGGACAGGCTCGGAGAGAAACTCGGCTGGTAGTAAATGGTATGTGGTAGTCACTACTACGGGAGGTTAAACGTGAAATTCGGTGTGCCCTGCTGGTTCTGTACACGTTGGGGGCAATTTGTTGAGAAAAGTCGCATTTTTTTGGTTAACAGAGTTTTTAGGTTAAGAGTTTTTAGGTTAACAGAGTTTTTAGGTTAACAGAGTTTTTAGGTTAACACAGTGGTAAGTCACCTTTTGCTCATCTTGAAAAGTTTAGTCGACATTTTTCAAGCTCGTCGATTGTAATCCGTGTTAATCTTCTCCATCATTAACCATCCTGGTTCTTTTATGGTTTATTATTATCTCTTTGCTGGTTTTCTATCTGAGTAAACTGTAATTTTCAGTTTCCTTCAATTAAAAGGTCACTTTTAACGTGATCAAAATAACTCAAAATACCGTGACTGAACACTTTTAAGCTGGCTGCTTTTATGACAATGACAATATATTCATTATGATTGAAAATAACCTCCTTAAAAGAAAAAAACCCCTTTCTATTAACTCCCATGCTCTCCTTCGTGCGAAAGGTCTTGAGAAAACGTTGGTTTTCCGGGCAGGGGCTTAAAATAGACCTCTTACGGTAACTTGGAAATATTTTGAAGAAAGCTAGTTTCATAATAATATGTAACTTTGTTATTTCTTTTGTCATAGTTCGACCAAAGGTGTCTATTAATCTGGGGCCACTGTACGCCATAAAAGGGAGTGACATCACCCTTCCAATCTGTCACGTGACTGGCTACCCGCGTCCGCACGTCACGTGGGTCAAGCCTTTTGGTCAGTTACCTCAGGGGAGGGTACAGTATAACGACAGCGCATTGAAAATATTTGGTGTGCGTAAAAGTGATTCTGACAATTACGTATGTACGGCGTCAAACCCTCTTGGAAAAGCTATCGGAAAAACTCTGTTATTCGTGGTCTCTCTGCCGGAGTTTACCGTTAAGCCGCCTGCAAAAGTTTCAGTCATTTTAGGAAAAACTCTGAAGTTAAACTGCAGCGTGAGGGGTGATGGACAGCCGGTCATTAGCTGGAAAAGAGAAGGAGCAGAACTTCCCGTGGGGAGGAGTATCGTGTCAAGGGAAAGGCTGGTCATCAGGGATTTAAAACTTGAGGATGCTGGAAATTATGTTTGCGTTGCTACAAGCGCAGGAAATTTTTTTATCGAGGCTTTCACTGCTGTTGAAGTAAAAGGTAAGATGGACGGCAATTAAGAATGAATTTTGCGATTTCGATTTTCGCCGCTCTCACGGGTCCGGTAGTCTACGTTCCTCCCGAGAAGAGAATGCCTTCGGAAGCCGGGAGGGGCGCGGGCTCCTATCTAAACAGCGGCTGGTCATTGACATGGTACCATGATAGGGAACATGTTGAATATTGAATATGAATTTCGAAGAGTAACGTACGTTCAGAAAAAGGCTTGCTTTATACAGCACGAAATCTAAAGAGCACTTGAAGTAAGGTAGATGTGCAGTATTTTTTCTACTCACTACTGACATAGAATTTGTAGCATTTATGAATCCTAATCAACAAGAGCGACCTACGTGGTTTTATTTTCATCGTTCTATTTGCCACAATAAAAAAGTTCTAACAATTTTGATAGGGCGGGGATCGGGGAGACCTCCAAAAAACCACCAGGCTTGTAGCCAACGCCACCTCAAGATATATGCATCTTATTAATATTAATATATAATAAGCTTTGCTCAACCTGATTAGTTTTACTGTAGGTGATTGCTATAAGAATGCTTGAGTCTCGTATATTAAGTAAGCCTGAGATTGCTACCTAGTTGTTCTTTATCTTATCAAGTAGTATGATATCGTATCTTCCTATCTTAAGATTTCTGTTTCATTGAAGACTTTAAAAGGGAAGCACGATGGCATTTAGCTCGCAGGATTCCAGATCAAGTAGTTCGAATTCGAGCGGTGTCACTGTGTTGTGTCTGTTTTGAGTAAGCCTTTTACCATCTCATAGTGCGCCTCTTCTATTGAGGGTGGAAGATTATCTGCTGGGAACTATTGAGGACTTACAGTGTCGTCCATTTATGCTATACTGAAATAAAGATAAGCACTGCCATGATGGGCCACTCGGCTTGAATGAAAACTTCTCGACGCACCTTGGATCCAAAAGTGTAGTCATTTAGTTAAGAAGCAGCATGGAAAACATGTTCTATAAACTCTGATCCTTACAGCTGCGTGGGGTGACGCGCGTTTGTTTTTTGTTTCTTATAGACAGTTGTACTACCATCAAGACTGTTGGGAGCCCAGTGACTCACAAAACTCTCTCTTCTACACAAGGAGCCTGGATGAAAGATCCACTAGGAATCATGGGTACTGAGACAATATTTACTATGGCGTCATATTCCGGCAGCAAAGTGGTTGAAGAATTTGAAAACATGCAGAAGTTCAAAGCAGGCGTGACTCGTAAGACATACAGTCTGCCTTACGACTGGGACGGAACTGGAGCAGTGGTGCATGGACAGTACCTTTACTACAACAGGTAATATTTTAGGTGCTCTGCATGTAAACATTTCATGAAGACAGGGTTTCATCAAGCGGGGTATGAACCATATCTTTACTAGAATAGGTTTCCTACACTCATGTAAGTGCTGCGATATTATTGGCTAAGCCATCCTACACTATCAGTCGAGAGTTTTTAGTGGCTTTAGGTCGGTCACGAATTGGTGAGGTTTTCTCGTTTCCTCCTCCCCCCCCCCCCCCCTGCCCCCCTGTAGCTGGACCGGGACGAGGTTCAAGGCAAGTAAACACAACACTTCTGAGGTTTATTGAAGTCGAGCAAGGATAACAGTAAACAACTCAGCTTCGACCTCCGACAACATGTGTACTTTCTAAGACCGGTTTCGACCGGTTTCGAGACTATACGGTATGTTACGTAATTGTCACTAAGTGTCCCACGACGAAGTTTCGGAGGAACTTTAGAAAAGGTGAGGACGATATCAGACCAAGTGGTCCATACCGGTGGAACTTACTCCAGATTACGAAGTCTGGAACGACTAGGGTTATTTCTTACTTTTCGCGTTGTTAAAGCTTCATTGAGTTAAGATTCGTCAGGCTCTTCAGCTCAGCTTTGTTTAAAGATGTATTGTTTTGTTTATCGTAGTAAGACGAAATGGTTGTCTTCTTTACCTTGTCTCTCTTTCTTTCTTGTCACGACAGAGCCAACACGCCTTATATCATCAAGTACAAGCTAAAGACAAACAGCTTCGAGGCTCAAATAACCTTGAGTGATTACACACCTAGAGCAACAACTTATCAATGGGGTGGTTACAGTGGAGTGGATCTGGCAGTGGACGAGCAGGGATTGTGGGTATTATGGGGTAGTCCTGGAAACAGCAATCGACTGAAAGCAGCAAAAATTGACCATAACAGTAACCGCATAGTGAGAACATGGAGCTTAAATACAGGTATTCCACTCGAACACACGAACCAAATGTATACTTGTATCGTACCATGCCCCCTTATCGGACCTTATCATTTGTTAATCTACCCATTGTGCAAAGTAGGTTTCACCGATTGATTAATAATGCTGAATAAGTAGGCTGAGAGATCCTAGAGATTCCATTGTATGTTCTACTCAGTAAATCCTGTTGGTTTATTGGGCGCCTGGTCAGAGTTGAAATGCGTACAGTAGAACCCCGCCTTACGGTCACCTCGTTATCACGGCCACTTTATTCTGGCCCGAAGAAAAGCTCATGCAGTTAGTCATTTTCGTAGTTAAAGAGCCCCTTTAATACGGCCACCCCATTAATACGGCCCAAATTTTTGGGACCCGTTGGTGACCTGATTAACGGGGTTCCACTGTGCACCATGCGGCAATTAACGGTGGTGTTCATGGCTGTATGAACTGCTAAATTACAAAATAGCTAGTACAGCGTCATTATTTGTTTTTTTGTGATCGCTACCTATTGCACATTTTTCCCCTTAAACAGAACCAATGAGATCGATGGGCAATGCTTTTGTGGTCTGTGGAGTGATCTACTGTATCAACGACTATCACAGCAAGTTCACTACCATCAACTTTGCTTACGACACCAAGACAGGCAAACAGTGGAACCCCAACATACCATTTACAAACCAGTACGGCTACAACTCCATGGTGGATTACAACCCCAGAGAAAAAGTGCTGTACGCTTGGGACAACAGGCGTCTAGTTACTTACTCTCTTACTTTTGGGGAATAAATTTCCAGCTAAACATATTCTCGCAACCCGTTGAGCAGCAATATTTATAGTAAGGGAGTTTAGGAAAACCGCGACTGCAACGGCAACGGGAACGTCGCTGAAAAAAAAATTTCATGCCGTCCTCTGCAAAGCAACATTAGGGAGCTTAAGCAACGACGACGGCGACGCCGAGGACGACGCTTAGTAAAAAAATGAACTTATATTTTACAAGCGAAATTCGCGATTGTCTAGATCTGTTCGGTACGCCAATGGCTCTGAAATCGTGCTTAAGCTAAATATGCAACGACGGCGTTCAGTTCAAATGGAAATACAAAAAAAATTAGCCGTCGTCGTCCATGTTTCGTAGACGACGCAGTACGTGGTCCTTTCACGTTGTGTTTTGCAGAGGACGGTATTAAAATGTACAAAGATTTATAACGCACGTGCACAGCTATTGTTTTTCTCATTAAACCTTTTGTTTGGTGACGTTCTCGTTGCCGTCGTCGTCGTGGTTTGCTTAAGCTTCCTTATGTGAAATGACAAATTCTGCCTTGTCTGGAGAACGTGAACCACGACGAATAATTTTTTAAATTTCTATTTCAAACGTTTCGCCCTGTCCCAGATTCAGTTTCGTGATAGTTTTGACGCTAAAAAACAAAGGAAAATGACTTTAGAGTATCGCGAAATTCGTAGGCAAAATATAAATTCACTTTTTAATCGACGTTGTCCTTGGCGTCGCCGTCTTGGCTACTTAACTCCGTAATTTCGCATTGCACTGCAAGTTGGTAAGTGTTATCGCGTACTGTTCAGATTGTTCCACCACATGTTGCTGCAAGTTGCAGCAACATGTTGCTCAACACGGCAAGATCGCTCAACATGTTGCCACAACTTGCACTGAGCACTGCACTGAGGCAGTGGTCGGTAATACGGGCAATAACCAACTTTTTTCAACTGGCAATGTGACATTGTTGCGCCACAAGTTGTGAGAAAATGTTGCCCGTCTATGTTAGTCTGTAGACGATGTACAAACAAGAGTGTTGTTCAGCTATAATTTATGCTTTTATAAGGTACGGTAAAAGTCTGCATACCAACCTAGTGGCCAATCAGGCCGGCGCTTATCTCCGGTTTCAGTGGCATGAAGCGACTAGGAGTATTTCCACGCCCCCCCGGGATGGGATGCTAGTCCATCACAGGGTTACCCCAAGCATTGAATTCGCTGGTACTCATTTTTGCACCGGGGTGGAGAGAGGCACTTTGAGATTAAAGTGTCTTGTCCAAGTTATTTGAAAACGGGACTCACTACGGCCAATTTTTCGTATTTCTATTTGGAACTGAACGCATTCATAACATGTTCAGCAGGGGCAAGTTTTGATACCGACAGACACACTGAATAGATCTAAATAAAATGGAAATTCCAAAGTAAAATATAAACGAACTGTTAAATAGGACTCGTCCTCGCCGTCGCCGTCGTACATGCGTAAGGTCCCTAATGTCCACCGCCAGGGCTCGAACCCAGACCGCTCGATCCGGAGGCGAGCGCACAAACCACGAGGCAACCACGCCTTCATTATTAGGTTTTATTATTAGTATTAGGTTTGCATATAAAGATAAAATTTTATTTAAACTTTAGTATTTAGAAGGGTCTGAAATAATGCAATTAAATTACTTTGTATGCTCTCTTGTAGCTCACGCCCTCCTGTGCAGCCAAGTTACTACGCGATTATCGAGCCGTCTCGAAGATCGAACCTCCTCTGGACGTTAGATAGGTGTTCTGGGGAAGGGGGTGAGGGGGTAGGCAAAAAGGATTCTTTTTTGTGGCTGGTAGATGGTGGGAAGCATGGTGTGAAACACTATATCCCGTAAAAAAATCACAAAAGTCGAAAGTTTACGAAAAACGTGCTCTTTCTCTTAGAGTGACTTAAAAGAAAATGCCCGAGTGAAATGGCTGCGCGAAATCCGGGTGCCTTCTCTTCCTCAGGCCCCTTCCACACTAGGCCAAAGGGATTTGAAAACGGAAGTTTCACTTTGAAAACGCATCAAATGTCAGTTTCCGCCTACACTACGCCGGAGGAATTTAAAAAGGAAACAATCAGTAGTCGTTTTGGATCTGTGTTTGAGGAAAACTCGGTTAGGGAATCACATGATTATCGTGACGTCATCGTTTTTGAAAAGCGCCGTTTTCAAAATGTTTTCCGTCCACACGAAAACGAAAAGCCTCCGGTTTGAAGAGCGTTTTCGAAAAGCGCCGTTTTCGTGACGAATTAGTGTGGACGGTAAGCCTAACCGTAGAAATAAAGCTGCGGTTTCAAATTTCTCCGACGTAGTGTAGACGCCGCCTCATAAGCACGCACAGCCATTTTTGGCGTGCGCTCTGTTTCCTCACTTGGCCATTTTTCGCATCGCGCGCTTTCTTTCGCGTCATTTTCAACGAACTAAGAAAAAAGAGGGACAGGGATAGTCTACCTTAAAATTATCATAATGCCGATTTTATAGTGCGTGGTTCAGTTTTAGTTTTACCCGAATTAAAGAGACGCCAATAATTATATATAAATGACTCTAGTTGCTAGTGTGCCGCGTCCACTGTGAAGGTGTTTTGTGACGTAATATATTAAACAAGAAGGGAAGTGTTTGACTACATTGCCAAACACCGAAAAGAGAGTTGAAAATACGGCGCGTAACCATAGCGGAGTATTTTTGGCGAACTTCGAGGTGTTTGGAAATGTGGTCATGCAGACACGGTCTTGAGTGTTTGATATATCTTCTCAATCGAAACTAAAACTAGGAAGAAAACGGAGAAGTAAATTAAATCGTAAAAATCAGCGTTACGGTCACGATTTTCCTTGTTTAAACCTGATGTATTATTAATGAGTTTGAGATAACCATCTCAAACAACCAGATATTTAAAATATTCGCGACAGCAGTGTATTCACATATCTTGTCTCGTTCACACACAACACTAAATTTAACCACGAGCATATCACATTGATATGCTCAAGATTTAACATCTTAGGGTCCGCATGGGGATGTTGGAATTTTATTTTTCCAGTTTTAATTTTCCCTTGGCGATTTCTCAGCTTTGAGTTAAAGCTTTTGCCATTTCTCAGCTTTTAGTAAATTGTTCTTGCTGATTTGCGTTATTCCTGAGCGGCAATTTTTGATCATTTCTGCTCCGAACATTCAATCAAAACGAATCGATCGTTTCAATATTGCATATCTTCCAGTTAAATTGATTGCATAACTTGCACTTTGGGTAAACTGGGCCAGTATAATGGGGGGAAGAGAGGTAAAAACCAAAGACAACTTCTTTTCTTCCTTTTTTTCTGAATTTTACTTGCTTATTATTTATTTCTCGGCAAATTAGTACACGTTAACGCTAGAGATCTAATCTCCTCATCAATCCGGGAAATAAGTTATGTATGCATGTAAAGATGACTTAAGGTTACCGTATACCTTCAGGGGTGTCTCACGTCCAAGCGATGTAGCGCGTCCGGTTTAAGCTGTAGATACCTAAACCCCTATATCAAATTAAAGCTTATAGAGCTGGCTATCAAACCATACCAAAAATTTTGAAATAAAATGAAGTGCCGATTTTTTTCAGGGCCACTAAATGCGAGCGTCTAATCACCTTTTGAAAGCTACAAGTCAAAGCGAATTTTGTTTTTCGCCAGTTTATTTTTTTTCCTCGTTTTCAGGACAAAAAGCGCTAAAAAAGCGTGTCTGCGTTTTGCCACATTCAACTGCAGTAAAAGGTTTCAGAACATTTTCAAAATAGGATTTAAAAAATGTGAAGTGATCGTACAAAAATTGCTCTCGGAGAAAAAATATTTCGAAATAAACAATTCGCAGACACGTTTTTGTTATTAATATGTTAATCTAGCTACTGTCCAAATTTGAGGGCAATCAAACAAATCCCCTTTGAGTTGTAACTCTTTAAAGTGTCTGCTTCAAGCGAAAAAATTTATTCGAGAAAACAGCGCTGAGAAAAATCTCTTGCTTCGCAAACAAACTCCGCCCACAAACGCCTTCAACTGGGTTCTCAGATCATTGAGCGAATCAGCGCTTGGAAAATTTACTACCATTAACTCGCGGTGAAATTTACGCGTGAATCTCGAAAAAACCCTTGTGTTTCGCAATGCGCTCAAGGCGGAGAGATAATGTTTCTGTAGCTCGGTTTTTCTTGAAGCTGGTCTGGCAAATGGGGAAGACGAAAAAGGATACGAACGCTAGAGTGGCTGGGCGACGAGAACAAACTGCGCGGCGGAGCAAATGTGCATGGATAATATTCCAATGGATCTCAACGAGTTGGGCGATTCATCGGTATTGGACACAACAAAAGAGTCAATGTAAACGTCGCTGTTATAGCTGTCGAGTTCCCAAATTTTTACAGAATCTTTCTCTACTCTTGACTCGATCTTTTTGCTATAGCTTCATCCGCGAGGCCAACTTTCGCTTCTTCACTCATTGATGTGTTTTCATTCGTTCTTCGCTTTTTCGAACTGGTAAACAGAGTGTTCCGTGGTCCATGTTTACTTATAGCTTAATAGAATTACATCTAACACGAAAAATGCTTGGATCTGAGTAGCCAGCCAATTCGTGGTATCCATATATTCCCGCGAAAGTTGTCTCGGTTGATTGCGTACACGTTATAGGGCTGTCAATCAAGAGGGAACTTTTACTTCCGGCCGTAATGTAAAACCTTCATTTCTCCGCTAATATTGAGTTTTTTTCAATTTTGTTTTCAGAAATTAGCGATTACTCTTCGACCATTACTTTGAACCAAAAATCCAAATTTGAAGAAAATTGCCGATCTGAAGGTATACTGTAACCTTAAAACCTGGCTCAAACCTGGTCATTTTTCGAGAAACCACGATATGATTTATTGTAGCGAGGTAGCCAGGCATGCAACCATCAAGCCAGCCAGTCAGCCAGCCAGTAGCTTGCAGAACAGGCGGATTAGCGGGCAAGAGCGTAAAACGCCGTACACAAGCGCAGAGCGGTGGATTTTTTTCGCGTTTGGCGCTGCAAATCCGCCTGTTCTACATGCTACCCAGACAGCCAGCCAGCCAGCCAGCCAACCAAGCGACAGAGCTCTCGGTAAGGTTCACTTAGTCATCCTCTCACAACAGCTTCTTTAGAAAACAACTAAAATCTTCGCCTTTTTTTATTTTTGTAGCAACACTGACAATTTGAAATGGGACGAACTAGTGGAGAAAGGATTAGAAAGACCACAGCTTCTTATGGAATTCAACTTCCTCAAAGCTTGGTAAGCTGTGGTGGCATAAATCTATATGACGTCATGCACTTTTTTCATTGGCTGGACCAATGAGAAGCGGAGGATTGAATGAAAACAACATGTGCTCACGTGTTCCAAGAACGAAATTTGCTGGAGGGAAGAGAGGTGCAACAATCGTCCGAGCAGAGTCCAAAGCACTGCTGCCTCTTTCAGTCTGTTTTGTCATTGGTTTTAAATTGATCAGCACACTGAGGTCAAAATCTTCATCGAGGGCTCAAAGATGAAGTACATACTGGTGACTGGCGGTGTTATTAGCGGTATTGGCAAGGGAGTTATTTCTAGCAGCATTGGAGCGTTGTTGAAGGGCTGTGGTCTGCATGTCACTTCTATCAAAATCGACCCCTACTTAAACATCGACGCTGGGACATTCTCTCCCTACGAACACGGTAATTTAATTCACTGTTTTTCATCGATTGGTAATCGAGCTGCTATTTAGGCCTTTTTATTTAGTTTATGTTTTGCGCGCGCAATTGAGACCAAATAACAGAAATGAGAATCCCGCCATTTTATTACGTAGATTTAACGTCATTTTGAAAATTGGGAAACAGTCACGCAGCCTTTTTGTAAAGCAGCATAGAACATACCTGAGAAGTGAAATAACGTTTAAGCCGGTAAAAAAGAAAAAACAGTCACGCTGTGCTTTGCTATGTTTTGCTTTGTTTGTTGCGACACTACAGCACATGGTGGTCGACGAACGTCAAAAGCTAAGCAAGATGATGTTTAGGAGAATAATATTCTAGGAATGGTGTCCCTAACAGTCCAGGGTTCTTTGAAAAGTCGGAAAAATACGAAAAATGGTTGGAAAGCTTGTTGTTCTTCAAAGTGTAATGTGCCACTTAAACGTGTTATGATTCCAGATTTTTAAAATTAATCTTTGATTAGCTTTTTATTTGCGTACTGGAGAAGCTGAAATAAAAATTGAAATAGGGCTGAATCTCTGATACCTTTCCTTAAACATATGAAGAAGAGATGTGGGGTGTTTTATTAATTCTGTGAGGTTCTTTTGATTGTGGTATTATATGTATTTATAATCTGTTCAGTATATTTTGCAATTGTGCTGATAATATTTACACCCCATTTCCTGGTCTCCAGCTTTTGACTCTGAATTTTTAATCTTAAAGTTTTTAGCATATCCTTTGCTGTTACTTTTTTCTTGTGAGTTCCTGTGATATGCTTGCAAGGGTTGTGAAAGACCTTAAAAATTTGCCAGATCTTTAAAAGGTCCTTGACAATGCAAAACATTAGACCTTCTCATCTACACTGAAACAGGTGAAATTTTACTGAGATTAGTCCTTGAATTTCATTACAAAGTCCATGAATGCTTTGGACTTAAGTAAATAAAAAGCGATATTTTGCCCTGCTAGGGAAGGGAAGGGAAAGTGGCAATGGACATGCACATGACCTTGAGAAAGATATAATGAAAAATATAATGAATCTTTGAATATTACTGAATTGTCCTTGAAAAGTCCTTGACTAGTCCTTGAGAAAAGGGTCTGAATAAAGGGGTCTTATATCTGTATGAATTGTGTGACTTTATGGACGATTACTTGAATCATACAAATGTGAGCCAATTCTTGATGTTCTTGAATTGATTGTGTCTATTATCTAGAAGTGTATAGCATTGTTAGTACAGCATTTCTAGTCAAGAAAACAGGTTAACAAAATCCTTTTTGAGGTCTTTGAAAAGTATATTTGCAAGATCCTGAAAAAAGAAAAAAATACCCTGAAATTGGTTTATTTCATCGTTGATCCTAAATTGTAACTCTTCCCCTTATCTGGTAGAGACTCAAGAAAATAAATGTAGCTCATCACAAAAGCAAAGATTTTTCAGGAATGTTTTGTGGGAAATAAAGCGTGAGATTGAAGTCTTTGAAATCTTTGAAATTGCCCTTGTTTTCTGATGGTGAACGCCTGTAATCGGTCATCTAGTCGCAATCTCGACCATAATACACTTTTAACCTTCCACAATCAATCAATGGATCAATTAATCAATCAATCAATTTATTAATGTCAAGAAGTGGGACAAGGGTGCCCTCCATATCTGAGCCAGAGGCTCAGATATAAAATGTTTGACAATTAACAAAGCCAACAACACACACCTCTCCCCAGTGGACACTATCTGGTACCAAGGATGTCTCCTTTTGTACTGCATTTTGACTTTAACTTTGTTTATTTAAATTTTCACATTACAGGGGAAGTTTTTGTTTTGGATGATGGAGGTGAAGTAGACCTGGACCTTGGTAACTACGAAAGGTTCCTGGATGTTACTCTTCGTCGAAATAACAATATCACAACAGGCAAAATATACCAGAGCGTGATTGACAAGGAAAGACGTGGCGACTACCTGGGCAAAACAGTTCAAGGTGTGATGCACGTATATCTGTGTTTTGTAATGATTTATAACACGCCATTATTTTGACAACATGGTTGCCATAGAAACAACAAATCACATGACCAAACAATTGACACAAAAGTTGCAATGTTTTGCTACCATAGCTTGAATGGTTATGTTGTAAGAAAAGATTGAAATCAAGATGGGTTCTTTGTGTCCCATCCCCAAGACTTGATAGTTAAATTTTTTTGTTTGTTTTATTATTTTTGACGTTCTTCTATTTCTCCTGTCCATGTACATAGTGGTCCCTCATATAACAGATGCTATTCAAGACTGGGTCACAAAGGTGTCTGGTGAGCCTGTAGAAAAAACTACCCAGGCTGATGTTTGTCTTATTGAGGTGAGTAAGCATCCTCAAAATATTGCTCTTCCTTGATCTATTCTTCCTGGAAAAGCTAACTCAAGAATGGTTATGTTTTATGGTGGCAACCAAAATGTTTGACCAAGAGGGTGCAGTTGGCATTACATGTCATAAAATGGTTCATGGTGTCTGAGAAAAACTGAAATAATACATGTATTTTCAAGTAAGAATGTGCTTTTTTCCTTTGCGAGGTTCTGGATGCTCACTGCTGCCCACTACTGTAAATGTACAAATTGTTGTCTGTCTACTTGTACTTCAAACGTTTAGGAGAACCCTGAATTGTTTATAATTTGGAACCTTGTGAGCTTATTAAATGTTGTGTATGAGTCACTCATCACATTTGTCTGATAAATATTCTCTTTAGCTTGGAGGAACTGTTGGAGATATAGAGGGCATGCCTTTTATTGAGGCCTTTCGACAATTTCAGTTCCGAGTTGGGAGAGACAACTTTTGTGTGGTTCATGTCAGCCTTATCCCTGAGGTAGGTATTGCAAGCATTAGGAGAGTTTCCTTGCTTATTTGATTATAACACATTTTTGTCAGGGTTTGTATGGGTCCTGGAAAACCTGGAAAGTCCTGGAATTTTACTGTGGCATTTTCCAGGACTGGAAAGTCCTGGAAAAGGCCACTGGTCCTGGAAAGTTCTGGCTATCTGTTAAACTCAAGTAAAAAATATGAAATGTATGGCAGACAGTAAGGAGAATTAACAATGAGATCTTGGGAGTGAAAGGGTTAATGTGATTTTAGAGTCCTGGAAAAATCAATCTGAGTCCTGGAAAAGTCCTGGAAATTTGTTTCTCAAAAAGGGTATGAACCCTGTTTCTTATAATAACTGAATTAACACATTTTCCTATAACTGAATTAAACTAAACATCTTTATCTAATCCTACTACACACATATGTATTAAAGAATCTATATCACTGATGGTTCATCTTAGATTAAATTTTGCACACTTGTCAAAGTATGTCTTTTAAATCTTCCTCATTCTTGTCCATCCTTGTCAGTGCAGGTTAAGTTTTCTTCTCTGTTCTTCTTCTGAAGTGTTAACTTGAGGTTTCCTTTGGTCTACAGACCCCAGAATGTTCACAGTTCATGAAACATTGATTGGTCACAGTGCCTCCTAACATACCTCTCCAAATTCTCAAAGAAAACACAAGATGATAAAAGTTGAGAAGCCTGCCAATACAGTTGTACCAAACAATTTTAATAACAAGCTCTGAGTTTTTATTTGTTGAAAAGGCTGGCTTTGGTAGGCTTATGTTCAGTCAAGCTTATCATCAGAGGGTTTTGTGCATAAACTTAAAAAATGCTTGAGCTCATATTTGGAAGGAGATATTAATTAGCAAGTTAACTAATGAACTCGTATGTTTTTGTAATTTTTTAGCCTGACTCAACTGGAGAGCAGAAAACAAAGCCAACACAGAGTAGTGTGCGAGAACTGCGTGGTTTGGGTTTGACTCCTGATTTGGTGAGTCGGTGTTTTTCCTTAAATTGTGGGCTTAATATTTTTGTAAAGTTATAAGGGTAAGGTCAAATTAGAGTGTGGTCACATGATATCATGGCAGCCATATTAGTGTTCCAAAACAATGAAACGGTGGCCATGTTGGTGTATCAAACCAATCCTGTGGAGGTTAAAGTTGAACTCTTTTCTTATGTGAATCCTTTCCAATGTGCCAACAAATTTGCATGACTGAAGGCCATGTGAGGGAAAACACCCTCTTTAAGAAGAAGTGCTTTCACATGTGTACATAGGCCTTTTAAGCCAGATGTAAAATAACTTTTCAAGCTTGTGAAAGAGTAAATTGCACAGTTAATCACTAACTCCCAGTACCCAAATCACAGATTATGTGTAGATGCAAGCATCCTGTCACTAATGCTGTCAAGCAAAAGGTGTCTTTGTTCTGTCATGTGCCTCCAGAGCAGGTGAGAAATTTTGGATTTGATGTTAGCATTTCTGGATATTGATACCTGTATGCGATGAAATTCAGGTTTTTAGATTGATGGAGTTGAATAATTATGCAGAATTGACCTATTATGAGAAAGTTGTAGCTAGGTTATGGTAAGGATTTGTTAATTTGCCGCGAGAAAGGGTTAATACAGTGTCCACTCGCAGATTAGCGAAGGAAAATTCGCCTTGATAATGTACTAAAAATGCCATTCTCGTCCCCAGTGCTACTCGTCTTAAAATGTCGTTGACGAGTAGCTCTGGACGCACCCAAAAGTTCGAATTTTTTCATTGGCTGACAAAAAATGAATGCGCAGCAGAAATGAAAATTACAAACCTCTACGCATTCCATTTTACTTCCGGCCCAGATGGCGGCACCTTCGCTCAGTTGACACAGGCGCGCTTTACGAAAAAACAAATGGTGACCTTTCCCGATCGATCCGAAGGAATCGTTAAAGTTTCCACGTAACCAAAGGAGTACGTTGCCTGCGACGATGTCATTCACGATCGTAATCATCGTCCTTTGTTGTAGCAGCGGAGAAGGTGGGAAGAAACGTTTAGAACTCTGAGAATCAACCAGCTAATACAACAATTACTTTGTCGCTGACCATACCCCAAGAAATCATAAAATTAACTTCGAATCGGCAGTGGGTTTTAAGAAACGTTCGTCTTCCTTTATGAAAAGCTCAAAAGGAAACTTAGAGCCAGGTGAAAAGACGAAGAAATATCACTCTTGCTAAGCAAATGTGGCACTGGAAATGCGAAGGTGAGTGTGTTTCTCTCTCTCTGAAAGATCAAGGAGATCAGATTCTAGCAGTCCAAAATGTATTGATATTAAATTGCCAAAATGAGTCAAAGGTCCGTGTTATAATACTCTGCTACGTACCTGGATGATGTAGCAAATGGTCTGAACATGAAGTTTGGTTTGTTTCTTCCACACATTGTTATGTATGTATCTTTTACTATCTGTTAAGAAGCTTCTGCTGTTATAGATATATATGTTGCAGTTAAAAATGTTCAGTAGGTAATTTTTTTTTTAACTAGGTAAATTTATTATTTAACTAGGTATTTTTTTTTGTTAACCAGGTAATTTTTCTCTTGCTCTGTTTCAGTCAACTAACTAAAAAGGGTTTTAATTTATGGGGTGTGGTTAAAAATAGCGGCCTGGTATTTTTAGGGGGCTCTAAAAAGAAAAGAAAAATAAAAAAAGGAGGAGAAAAATCTCATTTCTTACTCTTCTCTTCATCTCTCCCTGCTCCCACCTACTTCTTCTTCTCTTTCACTATCTCCCTATTCTACGCCTACCTCTTCTTATTTTCCTATCTAATTATTAATTTCAAAGGAAGAAGGAAATTACAAGTACCTACCATGTGTTGAACCCAAGACCTTCAGATTACATGTCCATCTCGATCTCCACTAGACTACACAGCTCAAGTTGAAAAAATTTCTTTTTTTTCTCCTAATTTTTGGCTTTTTTGGGTCCCAGACTCACCTCGGTCCAAATATCCAGGTAAAAAAATTTGTTTTAAAATTACCTAGTTAAAAAAATATTACCTAGGTAAAAATCAAATTTACCTGAAGAAAAAAATTACCTACAACATATATAATATCTTTTTTTTGGCTCCCCTCTCTTTATTATTGAGACCTCCCCTATAGTCTACCCCCAAAAAACACGAACAAACCTTTTGTGGTCAGGCAAGAGTTTAGTTTGCTTTAGAGCCTTCACCCAAATTTTTTTTTTTTTTTTATAATTTACTTGTGGAAATGATGTGTAAAGGAAAATAACCATAGATAACCATAGCTGAAATTTGAGGCCCTTTCCTCTCTCCCCACTTTAGTTAGGAAGCAACTGCAACTAGCAAAACTTTATTCTGTCACAATAACATTAATCAGTAAATAACAATAATTTATCATCCATGCAAATAACTGTGAACAAATATAAGAGACAATTATTTATACATGTATAACTGATAACGCATCATCAGGACTTGTGGGTTTCCAAATATAATGTGGGAATTATCTCTACTAAAAACAAATCAAACATTAAAGGTGTACAGAGTTACATTAATATCCCCATAAGAAAAATGTCATAATCTTTTTGTTAGCCTTTGAGAGATAATTTATTTCCTGCCATTATTTACTATTCTTTGTTAATTTTCAGACCATAATAGTGCTACATAAATTCCTCAAAGGATGACCGTTTATGGATAATTCAAATAGGAATGTTGTTCTTGCAGTTCAATAAATAATACTGAAAAAAAAGGAGATGGAGAAAGAACCATTGTTGATAGTAAAGCTATGTGGCTGATGTTCTGATCAACCACAAGACGTAGAAAGTATACATTGAGATTTGTTGTTGCACATGGTTGTATAACAGGCTGAAGAGCCTTATTACCATGAAGTAACATGAATTGTAAAAGAGCAATGACATTGCATTGTTTCCCATTGATTTTGTTCATGCAGTTTCCTAAAAAAAAAATCTTCCTTAATGTACATTGAGGCACACCAATATGAATCACTCTCTTCACATCAGGAACCTCTACATGTATACCAATGCCAGATACTAATGTTATAGTTACATCATTTTAGCTGTATTATATTTTTCGTAACACCATGTACTCATATGGGAATACTGAAATAAATTGGTGTTGTTGTTGTTGTTGAAAGCACCCAAAAGATTAAGCTTTATATAAGCTGGTTGAAAGGTATAAAATGAACAAAAACAATTACATCGACAAAAGCAATGGGGGATGGGGGACAAAATGGTGGAATAGCCCTATATCTAGTCTTGTAATGTCTACAGGCTTTTCTCAAGCCTGAATGTACAAAAATCATCATTAGATGTTCCAGATAAGCTAATTAAAATTGCTGCAGAGCCATTATGGAAGTCCCCAGCACACATATATAACCACTCGATAACAACTGGCATAGGACTTTTATTTTTTTCTTGGCGTTTTTCTTAACAAGGTAGTAACCACTTCAAAAGGCCAATTGCTACCCTATACCCTGGTTACCACACACATAGTTTTTTATTCTTTCCATAGCCATATGCAAAATAGATTTCTCTTCTCATATTTATTTAATTATAATACTGATGTAAATTAATTCTGTAAATAATGCACAATAAAAGTTGATCGATTGATTTAATTTGACAGTTTAATGATCTGTTGATTGCGTAAGACCCTTTTTTGTAAAAAAAATAGAACAGAATGGGGTTACTTGAAAAAATGAGGACATGAAAGATCATATGAAAGTGAGCACCTTTATTACATATTCCTTGCAAGGAAACATGAGCAAAACTCCAATACAACAAAACTTTCCAGAGTTCAACAGATTTTTATTCTGCTACAGCTTACAAACCTATGTAAATAACCAGGAAGTAAATAGTTCTTACCATTAAAAAAATTTTCTCTTCATCTATCAGCACGGCTTATATTTAAATCCTCTGGTCAGTGATGCAATTTCCACGGCTGATTTCCACAAACGCTTCCGTGTGTCCATAAACAAATTTTACCGTGTCATCGATAGACGTAATACATGCCGTATCCTGATTACGTTGCTTGAAAGCTTTCACAACTGCACCTCGCTCTTTAAACTTCTCCTTTTTATCGAATATGAAGAGAAGAAACAACAAGAACACAGCTATCGATTCCTGAATTTTTCTAGACGGTCCACCACAAAATGCACCGCGAAACCCGTTGGTGAAATATTACACAAGCTGGCAATGGTGTTTGAAGCGGCGATGGCATTTAAGGCCGCTTTCTACTCTCTTTTTAGCTCTAAATCACCTAACTTCAGCAAAGTGAAAACACATGTCAGCGTTCCGATCTGTTTACATCTAAAGAATACTCTCTATTCCTCTCTCCCCTCCCTCAGGATTAGTTTCTGAGCATGAGCAGATATGCAGGCCAAAATTACGCATGCGTTACCGGATGTCCGTGATTTACGGACATCCGGTAATGGCTGCTACCAGAGCCCTCCGTTTCTCCGACCACGTGACCAAAAGAAACGGAGCCTCTGGGGACGAGAATGTAAAAATGCTAGACCCTATTGACAAGAAGGTTTTCATTCATGAAGGATTCAGTAGATTTTACTTTTGAAAGTGAACCTTGAAGGTGTGCAACTAGTTGTGCAATTGACTCACATTTCATTTGTGTACTTAAACCCTTAGCTCTTCGTTTGATGGACTGTTTTCTGTGAAACAGGTTGTCCATTGACATTGAGAACACTGAGATATACATGAATATGTGTATGGTTTTTTTATGGCAACAGTGCGGTAGTTAAGGCCTTGCATAACTGACTGTATTTTGTTTATTTTCAGGTGATTGATGTCCATGACTGTAAATCTATTTACAGAGTTCCATTGTTGTTGTCAAGCCAAGGAATTGTGCCACTCTTTTCCAAGAGACTTAAAATGGAAATCAAGTCCCCCAAACCACGTCATTTTATGATGCAGTGGAGAGAACTAGCTGAGAGGTACAGCTGAGCAGCAAAAGCAACTTGTGACAAGTGCTGTAGTTACATGTACACAGTTAGCTGTACTTCAGTTGAGCTCTTTCAGTAAAGTAACCTTACTGAATGATGAAATAGAATGATCCCCCACATAAAAGTCGGTTTGAAAAAAGTTTCTTAAACGGTTGCCTGCTGAAAAACTAGGCTTTTTAGGTTCAGAAATAGATTCGTATTGTGCTTGTTGCAGGTTGGAAACCCATCCAGGGTCACTTCATAACATGGGAACTTTAATCTTGGGGTTGATGGGTTAAAAATAGTGATTGCCAATAATATAAGTTTCTCTGTTAAATTTTCTAGAGAGGAGCGAGTTCTAGATGAAGTAAAGATTGCTCTGGTTGGAAAATACACTAAACTAGAGGATGCGTATATTTCCGTTCTTAAAGCTCTCAAACATGCATCCCTTCATTGCAACAGACGTCTGAAAGTTGTGGTGGGTTTTTTACTTTTTTTACTGTGCTGTTCTTGTACGATTTAGTGTTTTAGCTATTCCAGGCTTGAAAGAATTTAGATAAAAATTGAAACACAATGAATGTGTACATACATGTAGCATGAGAGACTTGTCACCTTAAAAAAACTTGTGTAACACCACTTCTTGAATTGCATTTCATAATCTCTTGAATTGTACTGTATTATTGACAGATGTCATATCTACCTGATGTATCTTCTTTTCAATGTCAGGATAGCCCCTTGCATTGCATAATGTGTTCTTTGACTTTAAATGACCTTTGTGTCCTTGCAGTGGGTGGAGTCTGAAAATATTGAAAAGGTAATGCAGGAAAGAGATCCTGTAAAATATCATGAAGCTTGGCAGAAGCTTTGCAGCTGCGAGTGAGTATATTGAAAATAAATTGTTTTTAGCAGCTCTTGTTTAACTATCTTACTTCTGATGTCAACCAGCAAATTCACCATGCTGGTTTTCTTATTCTATTGTAACAAAGGTTATATAATTATGTTATTTGGGTAAAGGTAAAGAATCCGATCCCACCGATGCGTCGGCCAACACATCACTGACGCGTTGGTCGACACACCACCGACACATCACTGACACACTACAGACGCGTTGGTCGGCACATTGTCGATGCGTCGGCCGACACAGTACCGACGCATTGGCCGACACTCTACCGACGCATTGGCCGACACTCTACCGACGCATTGGTCGAAATATTTTCCCTTTTTAACTATTATTTTGTTATTTCTTTCAGTTATAAATGTAAAGAATCCGAGAGCTATGACCTTAGGTCATTTCAACATTTTTCTTTCAACAATTTTCAGTGGTATCCTAGTTCCTGGGGGATTTGGAAAGAGAGGCACAGAGGGAAAAATTGCTGCTGCTGAATGGGGAAGAAAGATGAAAAAACCTTATTTAGGTACATGTATAATGTTGTCTTGAGTTTATCATGTGATGTTTTTCATATATTTTGGTGTCAAAGCTGTGAACTTTTGAGATTCAGTACAAACACCTTCCATGGGAGATATGCAGTCGACATATGTATTTGCCTCATTGTAAGACGTAGAGGCGTAGTTTGAGAGGTTCGGTTTAGCCCTACCTGGTGTGGGGCCTTTGTGTTATGTTCTTGGGAAAGACACATTACCCGCACTCTTGGAATATGAATGGATACTAGTTAATTGTTGGCAAAAATCTGACCAAATGCTGGGATTAACCTGCAGATGATTAGCATTGCACTGAAGGCTGGTTTTCACTAGTGACGGAGTTGGAGTCTTAGTTGGATTTTTAAGAGAGCTGTCAGGACCTAGTGAAAATCATAAATTGGAGTTGCAAGCAGAGTTGTAAGCTCAACGGAATCAGAGTCAGAAGAATCAGAACATTTCCATTTCTTCTGATTCTGTTTACGACTCTGTCGCTTGTAATCCAGTAAATACTAGATTGTTGGAGACGGAAGGAGAAGTGGAAGAACCAACTAATCACAATCACCCGGAATCAAATATTATGATTGGTTTATTCCTCAGAAGCTGAAGAATAAACCATAAGATCATAAGCTCATAAGATCATAAGCAACAGAGTCATAAGCAGAATCAATGAATTAGTGTTCTGTTTCAGGCTCTGTTGGTTTGATTTTCACTACATCATATCGCTCTATGCTTCTGATTACGACTCCGACTGCGACTCTGTCGCTAGTGTAAACCAACTTTAAGGGAGAGTAGTGAGAGGCTCCTAGTCACGTCATGCCATGGAAACTAGTCAAGAGTTGATTGGAAGCCTGGTGAGGAACCTAGGCTTAAACATAGACCACTTGCCCTACATATACATGTAGCAATTTATTGGTGCTCTGCGTGATATTAAAATCAGCTAACCGACAATGAGCCATTTTCTCGATTTCTCTGATAGGTGTTTGTTATGGTATGCAGTTAGCTGTGATTGAGTTTGCCAGAAATATCCTGGGATGGAAAGGTAACAGTCCTGTGTAATAATTCAGGAGAGGAAATGAATGACTATGAGTTGTACTGCTTAGATTTTCACAAATTTCAGGGTTGGCAAAAGTATCCAGCTACCAGCAAAAATCACCATCTACCTCATGATCTTGGTCAGCTACTCTGCCAAGCCTATCGTCTGATTCTTTCAAAGAAGATGGCAAATCAGCAACTTTCTCCAACAAAAAAAGCTGTTTACCTTCAAACTTTGTGACAACCCTGAACTTTGGTGTACTGACTACTTTGTGAGAAACTACACAGTAAAAGTAAATTTATCTTATTTTGTTGTTTTTCAGATGCAAATTCCACAGAAAATGAACCAGACACCTCACATCCTGTGGTAATAATTAATTTCTTACTACTTGTGTACCTTTTATTTTCTTATCTTTTAAACAAAGGCACACCTAGTTTGTGCACTGTTTATAGCTAAAACCTCTGATTTTGCCACGTTGTTCGCTTTATGTGAACTTGATTTTGCTTTTTTTTTTCCCAAGACATATTGGACATCTTGACTTTGTTGTAGTGTACTTGTATTCAATCATGTCTTACGTTTATCACTTTGCTAGGTTATTGAAATGCCTGAACATAACCCAGGTCAGTTAGGAGGCACCATGAGACTAGGAAGACGGTGCACAGTGTTTTCCAATGATTACGAAAGTATAACAAGTAAGTTATTTCCTAGTATCTTGATGGAGTAACAGGGTTTTGAGCCAGCTTTAAATGACCTTAGCAACAGTTTCTTCCCATTATAGTTTTTGCAAGGTGACAAACAAGTGATATGAATGGACCCAAAGAACAATTTTCCTGGGAATATATGTTATTCTGCACACTGTCTCAATATGGTTTGGCCTGGTGCAATAAATTAAGAGCCCTAGTCCATTGGTCCAGTTTGATTAATATACGATCATGTAAAAATTGGGTCATGCCAGTAGCATTAAATTTAAACAAAATCATAAATTGATTTTATCTTGTCTTGATTTTACTGCACACTGATATGCCTAAACTGTAAAAAAAAAAAGTGTTTAGTTTCTTAAGTTTCAAGAGATTTGACACCTGTTTTTTGTTCCAGGAAAGCTCTACAAGAATGCAGAGTATGTAGAGGAAAGACACAGGCACAGATATGAGGTAAACACAGCTCTTCAGCTTGGGGCTCATTGGTAGAGTGTAGATTAACATGAACAACAGTTGAAAAGGCCAATACTAACCAGTACCAAGATTTGCTTCCCAGCAACATTTTCAATAAAAATCTTGAAGATTTTTCAAACTTTCAAAACTGCCATCATAAAATGAATGGTCTAAACCAATTGGCAATCTTGCTAATTCATAACACTATAGCTGTGGTAGCTGCTGTAGCCTTATGGTTAGTGCACTGGACTCCTGATCAAGCAGTCCAAGTTCAAGTCCTGGCCAGTGTCATTGGGATGTTCTTGTGCAAGACACTTTGCTCTCACTGTGCATCTCTCCACCCAAGTGTATAAATGTGTACTGGCACATTGTTTGGGTAACCTGTGGAGTAGTCTGTGATGAATTAGCAGCCTATTCAGTGGAAGTAACAGTGCTAGTAGCTGCTTCATGCTACAGAAACCAGCCCTTACGGGTTAGTCTTAAAATATCTGTAACAAGGACAATGTTTCTGATGGTGTTTTGATTTTTCACCTTACATCAAGGTTAATCCAACATACGTCAGTCAAATTGAGGAGAAGGGAATGAAATTTGTTGCACGAGATGTGGAGGGTGAAAGAATGGAAATCATGGAGATTCCAGGTAAGTTGATTGAAATTAATGATACTGCCTCTTAAAAGTAATAAGAATATACATCATAGATTTGCAAAGGAACCAGAAATGTTATTTAATAGATGTAGGTGAAGATCATTTTTACCACTTTGAGGTACCAAGTTAGACTGGTGTTCCAACACAAAATGTCAAGCATTTTGCACTCGCACTGCCATAACTACAGAGACATTATCTGGAGATTTGCTAGTAAACACACTATGTGATAGCAAAACACTCATTTTGACACCCAAGGATATGATGAATATCCTCATCTTTCCTGTAATTTAAGTCTGTTTGTCTAGTGAGGGTAGCTCTGAAAAATGCTGTTGACAAAATGGGTGATGGACAAACTCAGTAAGTTGTTCACTACGTTGATTATTTTACAGTACCAATCAGAAGAAACCTAACAGGGAATGCTTGACAGAACGTGTTCTGTTTCTGTTCCACAAGCTTTCCAGTTCCTTATCCACTCTGTTCTGTTCTGTTCCTGTTCTGTTAGCGTTCCATTGGTAAGCGTTCTTGGAATTCGTTCAGAAGATCGAGGTTTCCGAGAACTAGAATTTTGAATTTTGTGATACTCTTAGTGATGTTATTTTCACGGGCGAATGCTCAGTTAAGATTGAACGTTATCCTTGTTGATTCTTCCGCAAAGTAGGCAAACTACTTTTTTTGTTTCTTTTCATGCGGAAACCTTTCAATTCCAGTCTAACTCAACTCGTCCATCCATTTCCTTACTTGAACATAACTTGGGCATGTTGACAATCGCAAAATGGAGGCGGTGAACACAAAATGGACAAGAAGATGCAGAGAATTAAGATGCTTGCTTAGTGCGTGTAAGAAGAAATTAAAAAAGACATTAGATGATTCTTTGTCATTTTCTCAAGATTGCCGGGCTGGACAAAAATTGGATGAACATGTATTTAAAGTTGCATCGTTTCCAAATCCTTGGTGAGCAAGTGCTCTGATAGGGTAACTTACTAGCACGCGTTCTGAAGAACATGTTCTCTTATAGTTTGTTCTGGAGAACATTTTTTCCATTTTTGTGAATCGTAACTGTTCCATTTCCGTTCTATTTCCATTTGGTATCCATTCTGTAACTGTTCCATTCACGTTCTCGTACCTGTTCTGTATCCATTCTCTACTCGTTTGCAAACACCTTCCTGGATAGGTTTCTTCTGAGTGGTTCTGTTAATGGTGGCTAGAGGTCATGGTAGACAAAAATAAGCAAGGTATTGGAGCTTAGAACTTTAAATAGTACTCGTGTAGAATAGCATTTTTGGGTGTAGTCCATTTGGGTAGTCCATGGATAGGGGGTCAGTGTTTTGTTCATCACCTGACAAGATTTCAGTCACCGTAAACAAAATAATATGGAAGAAAAAAACTCCAATGAGTTTTCCTTGCCTGATACTCCTGGGTTCAAACCATTTACTTGACACATCTGTTTGCAAGTTTACATTTTAGTTGTGACTCAGTTTGAGCAATGCTTAACTCTTGTTGTTTCTTTTTAGACCATCCATATTTTGTTGGAGTCCAGTACCATCCAGAGTACATCAGTCGACCAGTCAGACCCTCCCCTCCCTATCTTGGGTTAATTTTGGCAGCTATTGGAAAACTCCCTCAGTTCATTGCCAGGGGCTGCCGCTTGTCTCCCAGGTGCAGCATCAGTGAAGATGAAGACGAAGATGATGAGGAGTTGGCCAAGTTGACCAGAATTCCAGAATTTAACCTTTAGATTACATAAAGGGAGTTAATTTGGAAAACAACAACAAAAACATGAATTTTGTGAAAGGGCGTCAAGTTGAATATAAAGTACTGGCTTTATTGGTCACTCTGCATCGGGATTTCCCTTCTTTTCTTCAAGGGCCTTGAGGAGTTGCATTTTCCATTTACATTAAGGAAATTATCAACTTGCTTATTTAACACCTCATCATAGTGAACAATTTGAGTTCAAGGTTTCTTCCGAACTTAATTCAGTCCTTTTCTCTCTCTCAAAGAGAGAGAATGATAGAGTTACTAAAAAAAACTATTTTATGGAAAGTATTTCTCAAACACAGTTTCAAGTCTTAACAAATACTATCTGAATGAACAACCTGTAGTAATAACAGTATATTTTAAACCTACATATATGTTTTGTTTGATCTCTCTTTTTTTGTAAGTCAGACAAAAGATGTAGATTTTGTGAAAGACCTTGTTTCCAGTTAAATTTCTTTTACAATAATCACGGTAACAAATGAAGCTAATTTCACATCTAATGTGTTCCTTAGTGTGTGTGTGTGTTTTTTTTTACAGTTTATAATAACCATCGGGAGGTAAAAATTTACCAGTATCTCGAATTTGTATTACTACATTCTTCTACACAAGTAGACATGAAGAGATAATTTTGTTTTAAGTTGAAATTTAATGGATTGTAAATATTGTTACACTAATAACAAGCTAAAATCAAATACTTGCTCTCTCACAGTTTTAGTCAAGAAAAAGGGTGAATGCAAGCATTATCTGCAGTTGCAGTCATTCAGGATGAGGCAAAGCCTGTTGATGTGTACTCTAGCAAATACAAATGATTGTCAACTTTTGAAAACTTGCTCCTTTGTAATATTACCTTATGGATTTAATGGCTGGATGGAAAAACTTTCAAAAGAACTTCACAAGTTTTACACCATGTGAGCAGAGTTGCTTTGATCTTTCCTAGATAAGTCAGGAAAGAGGAAGGCAAATTCCTCTCTTGACTTCATTCTGAAAGATCAAAGCGACTCTGCTTGGAGGCTACAAGTTTTAATTCCAAACATATTCTTCACTAAAACAATTTGTTACACAAACAGGGCATTATCGTTTTCTTTCATCCTCCAGGTAACAAATTAAAGTAAACTCAAAGTAACCTTTATGGTTGTGATATACTGTGTAGCATGAAATTTTTGCAGGACTTTTATTTTGCGGATTGGCAATTCTTTGAAGTTTGCTGGAGCAAATTTTTGTGGCATGTGTTGACTGAAATTTCTGCTGGAAACTAATTTTTGCAGTTTCCTTTTCAAGCAGCAAGACATCAACAAGGAAGGAAATGTAATATTGACAACTTTTGTTACTTTTTTAGGTAAAGCAACAGTCTGTGCTTCTCAGACATTTCAGTCAACGATAAGCCAGTTGTACAACGTATTAATGGGAGTAAATTTTTGCGGTTATTAATTTTGCTGTTTTTTTTTTCCGCTGCAACTTATTTTTGCGGATCAAGTACCATCCGCAAAATCACAAAACTTAAACCCTGCAAAATAAAAGTGCTACATGGTATTCATTTTTATCAATTACACTCTTACCCAATTGTGAAATATTTCTTAACGTTACTAAACCTCTGTGAACATATTAACATAATTATTTAACTCCAATTCATTCCACATACGTCTGTACCACGTATTTAAAACATGCTCTTGAATCTTGGTGGACAATGCACCATATAGATTGATTTCTGTTCAAGAAATTGATTTTGTAACAGTTGTAAGATTTAGTTAATTTTGGCTAATTTTTAATAGCAAGAACAGTTTCAACCATAGATAAAATGTCCCAGTTGCACTTAGTCTCTTTTTATTTCCAAGATTCATGCATGTTACCAAAGATTTGTATACTTGACATTTGTCAAGATATTGCTTGATGTTTAGAAAATTGAGGTTAAAAGCACTTGTAATAGACCATACAGTACACCACATTTATCATAAATAAATAAATAAAAGATATTACTCAAAGTAATGAATTTGAATGCATTTTTTTGCGGAGTTATTTATTTACAAGTTTGGGAAAATTGATTTGAAAATCATTTAAACAAATTTGATTTAGGTATGGTTTAATCTGAGGAATCCCCAGCTTGACATAGCAATGACACTAGGTGCTTTACGTTCAACTAGACTTTTACGGAAATTTTGAAACAGGAGCAAAATGGCACAAAAATTTCCTTGAAAGTTTCTGGAAAATCTTAAAAAAAGGTGAACCATTCAACTGAAAATTTCATAAATTCTGGGCGGCAAATCAAAGGAAACAATAATTCCCAGTCACAGATTCCTGAAAATTTGGGTATACCTCACAAGGTTGTTCTCTTTTCTGGGAATTCTGGAAAATGCTGTTCCATTTGCCACTACAAATTTCTGGAAACTCAAATCAGAACTTTTCGTTGACGGGAAGGTGCACACTTCTTTATATTGTTGCATGTCTTGGAGAGCATCCCTTGGCAAGTTTATCACAATTCAGGAATTTGGTTGTCTGGAAAGCATGTTGGCACTTTGACACCTTGTTTGAGATGGAACTGTCGGCTTGTCGTGTTGCCTTTTCTGATACTCCCAACCAGGGCTTTCTACAAAAGTGTTGGGGTGATAGTTGATCCTGTTAGAAACTTAACACCACTAAGGGTGGATCTAAATTTAATGCTGACATGCTAGAATTATTACAGTACCTTTGGGGTTTACAGCTGGAAAAAAAAGGGAACTTATTTTGGAAGTGTACACTGACAAGGAAAATGCATTTTAGTCACTACAAGGAAATTCAAGTACCTTTTACATGGAAAGGGTTCCTTTCAAACTTTCAAAAATCATTCCTGTTGCTTGAACTGGTCATCTTTTTAATGGAAGCCCATGGGCTTCCTCTAGTCATGTTCTTGACCTTGTTACAAAGATCATTTAATTTTCTGCGTCCTATTTACTATACAACAATCAGTCCTTGTCACTGACAATAAAGTGAAACACCCATTTGAGGTCTGTAAAGTCACTGCAGTACAACAACCCCTCGCAATTATGCAAGGTTACTCTGTTCAATCCAAGATAGATAACTGTTTAGCACCATTTCATATACACGTCCTGTTTTATTACTGTATTGTTACTGATTTCATCATTGCAATTTGGAAGCTGTATTGTGCTGGATAGGCTGTGGTGATCCAAGTGTAAGGGTTGTGTGAACACAAAATTTCAACTTCAAGTCCATACAGTGCTAACTAGGTGTGTGGTCCAGTCGCTGTATGAAATCCAGAATGTACATTTGAAGTCGAATGTCATCAGGGTTGTTTGTGATGGAAAACAAGGGAACACCAGCTCTCTGTGAAGAATTACAAACAAAAATAACATGTTGCCATTCAACCTATAAACTCATTACCAACAGCGGAACCTCCCATAAGAGGACAACGAGAAATCTGGAACCAGAAAAAGAGTAAACAGCTGGCCAAAACAAAACAACTGCAGGGACTATTCTTACTTGGAGCGTTGCCTGTTGATCACTAACAAGCTGGTCCAGTTCCAAGACTACCTTCTGATCAACTTGAGTCACTTCTGCTTCTAACTTCTCTTCTAGAGCCTTATTTGCAAGAATTTTACAATAAAGTAGTATTAATCATTTAGTTTGTAATGAAACCTGTTCAGATCAAAAATTACTATCATTCTGTGATAAGGTACATTGTACCATTGGTAAAGTCTGCATTCCAGCCAAGTGGCCCATCAGGCTCGTGGTTATCTGTGATTTGCAGAAGGGACCGTCAACATATTCACTTGGCCCCTATGAACTAAGTGGCATAGCCCAGCCCCCTGTACACACTGCATACCTACAAGGCTGATCCAGTAAGATAGGCCTGCAATGTGTGCTAAAAGTTACAACAACATAGCCCTCCGCACACACTGCATGCCTACACTGCTAATCCAGTGCTATAGGCCTACAATGTGTGCTAAAAGCTACAACTACATAGCCCTCTGTACACATTGCATGCCTACATGGCTAATCCAGCACTATAGGTCTACAATGTGTGCAAAACGCTACAACTACATAGCCCTCTGTACACACTGTATGCCTACATTGCTAATCCAGTACTATAAGCCTGCAATGATTGCAAAGAGCTATAACTACATAGCCCTCTGTATACAATGCATGCCCACACTGCTAATCCAGTACTATAGGCCTGCAGTGTGTGCAAAGCGTTACAACTACACAGCCCTCTGTACACACTGCATGCCTACAATGCTAATCCAGTAACAAAGGCCTGCAATGTGTGCAAAGAGCTACAACCACATAGCCCTCTGTACACACTGCATGCCTACAATGCTAATCCAGCACCATAGGTCTGCAATGTGTGCAAAGTGCCACAACTACATAGCCTTCTGAACATACTGCATTTAATTTCTACAATGTTAATCAAGTATCAGAGGCCTGCCATATGTGCACAAGACTACACAGCCTCATCTTCATCAAAGCATCATCATCATGTCCTTTTCCCTATGAGGGGAAAAGGACATTGCATTCTCGCTTTCCAAGCTTCTTGGTTCTTAGCACATGCAAGCTAGGTTATTCTAGAATTGCTTTAGATTAAGGGACAACTTCTTCACATGATACTGATATTACATTTTATCATAAACTTAAAACATTATAATTATACGCCATGAGCAAGAAAGGAAATTACATGATTGAGCAGTTTACCTTCTTTTCCTGAGCATTTGTAGCCTCCACAAGAGGGAGATTATGAGGTCTTTGTTCACATTTTTGAAGGGCATCTTTCTGTTTCTTTGCCATCTGCATCCTTTGAGCTATAAAAAACTGTGATTACTGCCACTTGTACAAAGATCATTGAGCAAACTATGTAGCAATGCAATAGTTATTTTGCACCATATAGTGCTACTGGTAAGGAGATCTGAGTTAGCCTCTGAATTGATTAAACATAATTATGATCAATCAGTCTTAAAATAAAGTGCTTCCATTTTCACCATTAGGAATTGAAAGGCAAAGAAATATGACACACCTCCTTTCAACTCAATGAAATTTTACTCAGGATTTAATAGACAAAGTATAAAATGTTTTTTTTTGCAGGCCATGAAACCAAGTAAGAGATCATTATAATGTTACAATTCCACAAGGGTACAGATGGGCTACATACACTGTAATGCAAAAAATAAAACTAACTTATAAAATAATGTCAAATTACAATCTTTTCCCCAGAGCCCACATATTTCTGGTCAGTGGTTACTGAATGCCTGATACTCTGAAAATCTGAAATATAATGGTTCCAGCTTGATTATGCACATGTGTTCAAATTCAATAACAGTTTCTAAACATGAGTATAGAGAGTAACTGCTGTGACTGATGCTGGCTCACTTTCCGATTTCTACCCCCTGACTCCAGGATTGAGATTGGTCAAATTATTGCTACTGAGCAATTACATTAGATTGCAATTTAAAATCAAGTCTTTTTTGTTTACTTTGCAGTTCACCCAGAACAGACAAGACTGGCTGTAAAATCCTCTCCTCTCCTCCCTTATCCTCAGTGACTTCCAAAGAAATAATGTTATACACACTAATTTCACCAAGAAATGATACAACAATGAACTACCTTTTTGTGAGTTTACTATTTTCATTCTTTTATTGAGCAAATTTCGTTCAGAAAGTTGTTGGATGTCCTCCAGTCCCTTTACAATCTCAAAGACTGTGCCATCCAGAAGACAAGTAGCAATTCCAGATAGCACATCATAAGTAAATTTCTTTTTGTATGTACTGAAAATAAAAAAAAGAAAACAATTAAGCTAGAATATTTATCCTAAATTAAAGATTATTGATCTCCTTTAAAAGAATAGGGTCAAGAGAGTCAGATCTGAAACATCACGACTAGTTAAATTCACACAGCTTAAAGAAAGATTGATTAATAAAAATTTTGAAAATTTTGAAAGGAAATCATTACCCAGGCAGATCTCGAACCATGGCTTGAAGTTGTGTCAAATAACTGGTTAACCTTTTCTGTTCGGCTTCGATTCGCTGTTGCTCCTTACGATATTCCTCTTCTTTTCGAAGCATTTCATCACGAACCGTAGCTAATAAATTGGGATCTAGGTTTGTTTGATAATTCCATTTTGGCTGCCTTTGCCCTCCTCCTCCGCCGTAAAAGTAAGACATCCTTAGGGAGAAAAGTGAAGAATATTGATCGGCTGAAGGGGCTGAAATCAAGCAGGCGTTGAAAGCAGCGTTCAGGAGAGATCTGGGGAGAGCTTCCCATGACACCTTTCACGCTTGCAAGAAAATCATGGCCACCATGTTCAAGAAGTCTAAACGAAATTTTCGCAAAAAAGTCGTAGACGAAGACGACGACACCGGAAATGATGATGAATCAGAGAACGTTCCTGCGATTCCAAAAAACACAGTTGAAAATTCGAAGCCAAAAGAGAAAAAGAAGTCAAAGATCAAGGTCGATAAAGTTGCGTCTTCCAATTCCCTGTTGAGCTTCGATGATGAAGCGGCAGACGAGGGTGAGGTTTTTAAGGTTCGGAAATCAAAGGAAAGCCGTCGTTTGGCGAAGAAAATCGAGCAAGAACGGAAAAAGAAAGAGAATATCGACGGGGAGGCGGACGCGAATAAAAATGACGGAAGTCTTGATCAGGGTCAAGACGACACCGATGAGAAACTTGCTGCACTGCGGGCAGAACTGAGCCAGATCACACGTGAAGGCGACGATGATGACGCTGATGATGACATTGAGTCTGTAGGGTCAGGTCCTGTAAAAGAACCGGTTACAAATTCAAATATAAGAACTGATTTTAGTATACCAGACGCAGCAACAATCCATGCCGCACGCAAAAGACGTGAAATGGCTAGACAAACTGAGCAAGATTACATTCCTCTAGATGACACAAAGAAATATGAAGGGCAATTTGCTTCAAAAGGTCGGCTGGTGAGAGAAGATGAAAATGATGTAAGTGATGACGAGGGTGAAGAAGGCCCCATCACCTTCTCTGTTGCAAGGAAAACAGGATTTCCAGCTCTGGATCGTAGACGAGAGGTAGAAGCCGCGCTTGCTAATCAACAACTTGATGAAAAATCTGACGATGAAGAGGCTGAAGATGATGAGGAGTTGAAACTTTGGGAAGATGAACAAATTCGCAAAGGAGTGAAAGGGGTTTCTGCACCCCTGGTACAAACAGAATTGCCGCCAACCACTGAGATGACAAATTCATTATATCAGCAACAGTATGCCGAGGATCAACCTTCAGGCTTTCAAATAGCTCAGCAACCTTATACATATGGAGTCGGGTACAGAGATGTACACACAAATGGAAATCAAACTCATGGACTGACCGTGGCCTCTAATTCACTGCAAAGTCATCACGCAGTAACTGTAGACATGATTTGTGACAAGATGAAACAACAGTTAGCAACGCTTCAAGAGGTACATCGCGGACATCAGATGGACAAAGAAAAAGCAACATCTCAGCTGGAAACTGCGCAGGGAAGCATCAAGAAGCTAGAGCGTCAGGGACGAAATGCAGAGCAGAGATTTACTTTTTTTCAAGAGATGAGGGGGTATGTCAGGGACTTGCTAGAATGCCTTAATCACAAGGTGGGTGATACAAGCAGGATCTAAGGGGTGGAGATGTGGGGTGAGGGTTGCTTCAACAAGAGCTTATCTGATATCACTATAATAACTTCTCTTTTTATACATTTTCATTAGTAAGTTCTAGGGTTGTGTGACTTGTTTTGCGCCCAATTTGCTGGTAAGTGATACAATGTTGGAATTTACCATAAAGACCCGCAGATAAGCCACGCCTTTTTTCCAAAAATCGTCACTCAAAATCGGGGGTGCGGCTCATCTGCGGGAACATTTGGAAAAGGTGCCCTAAATCTCCGTGAATTGACACTTTATGGATAAGTATGTCAATAAACATTACATAAAACTACAAAGGAGTACTGGTCATTGCTTTTGCAAGTTTGGTGGCTCCTAAAAGAGCCGTTGTTGATGTAAGTGTAACCTTATTGTAGAGCTTACATTTGTCGCTGCTTAAAACGTTAAACCTTCTTCGTTAGGAGATCCTTCAAGCGATTTATGGTCGCTTTTCTCGAACAGGAAAACATCACGCAGCATGGAATTTCCATTCCCCCGCAAAGCTGTTTGCAGCATCGACGATGGCCAGTAACTTCAACAGATATCGATCTTCCACAAGCGAGAAAATACCACGCTATTTTCGAGTATTCGCATGGTAGATGGCCCACTGTTTCCTCACCGTTTAGCACTTTGATGGCATATTTGTCGAACTGATTATGTAACTCTCTTAGAGCAAGAAATTTGTCTCCGACATTTGGCTCCCAAATCTCTTTGTAGATGTGATAGCCACAAACAGCAGATGTAAACTCGAACGACTCCATCTTGTTTTGCTTGAGAATAAACAAACAAGGCAAACTTATCGTTCTCGCCCAAGTCCCACACGGCTTGGTATAAACCAATTGTGCCAAAATGCAATGTATTTTGTATTTTACAAAAACAGTCTTGTGTCAACTATGTATTAACAAATAAAGACACCGTTACACTGGGCAATGTTTCGTGCAACTTATCTCTCAATTTTGTTTAGCCATTGCGAGACAAGTTACAGAAACGGTGCTTTGTGTAATACCGGCAAAACTCTTAAAAACATTGGGCTGCTTCCGGTGTCCAGTTTTCCATCTTCCAATCTGATCGAAAGCCTGGTTACTAAGCTACGCACATTTGACAAACACTCGAGCAAAAAATCTATGGAAAAACAGTGTTGAATGAAGAAATACCTGTCAACAAATTCCAGAAAAAGATCAATCATATGTCAAAGATGGTGGAAACGATGTTCATTATATTAAAGCGCTAAAATTGTGGGTAAGACTTTGAAGTATTTTTCGTTTCAATGTTAAAAGTGAGTTTACGTTTGATGAACAAGACTCCTAAAGGCTTGACTTTGGATTTCTTTCAAAAAACTTTTTTCCAAAATTTGAGTGCTAAACTCAAGGTGCAGCTTATCTGCGGGTGCGGCTTATCTGCGGGTGTTTACGGTGATTTGGTTGGGCTCAAAACTTAGAATTTTAAATTCTTTTCTCAGAGGTCTAATTTTTTCTACAGTTCTGCTTTACTGAATTTGAATTTGAATGGGTTAACATATCATTGTAGGACATTACTACTTGTTCTTGTCTGTGTTTGATTACCCAGACTACTGGCTTATTGAGACCCTTTGTTTCATGAACAGAGCTTTACATGCATCTCTCTTTCTACAGGTGCCAGAAATTGATGAACTTGAGAGGTCAATGCATGCGTTATTAAAGAATCGAGCCAGCGCTGTGGTACAGAGGAGGCAGATGGATGTTAGTGACCAGGCAGGAGACTTCTTAAATGCACAAGCTGGTAACTGCAATTTTCTTTTCATGCATAAAAAAATGGAATTGGTTAGGTGCTAGCCTATGATAGTGTGTGCAGCCACACAGTGTCCTCAAGAAAAATCAGGGTGACATGCAAATCTGTCTTTATTTGGCTGGTGTGTCTCTGTTTATTTCATAACAGGGAGGCAGGGTCAGAATTCAGCTAAAGCAACAGATCAGGCCAAGCTAAGACGAGCTGCCGAGAGAGAGGGTAGAAGAGCACGGAGGAGAAAACACAGAGAACGGGAGAAGAAAGGTTCACAGCCTGAAACTCACCATGAAGGACAGTCGACTGATGAGGAAGAGACTGAAGTAGATGCCATCAAGTTCAGGGCAGAAACAAGTAAGAGTAGGATTATTTCCATTTCCAAGATCTAATATTTAAATTTTATAACTTGGTACAATGTATACTTATATTCTAGATTTGTTCAAACTCAGAAATAAAGTTCCAGAAGCATCTTTTTTAAAGACTAATGATGGCTTATTAACTATTAAATGAATATTACTATCAACTTATTGATGATTTTGGAATTTAAATTTTTCATGTATGGGGAGCAGGGATGCCGCAGTGGTGAGAGTGCTCGCTTCCCACCAATGTGGCCCTGATTTGATTCCAGCATGGTGCTATATCTGGGTTGAGTTTGTTGTTGGTTCTCGCCTTGCTAGTCAGAGTACTCTGGTTCCCCACCTCCCGCCCCCACAAAAACCAACATCTCCAAATAATTCCAATTCAACCAGGATGGAGGACCTGCACGAAAACTAACTAAGGCTGATGTGGCTTCCTCTCTAAAACTGGAATTTATTTAATATATATTTTCATTACTGTAAGTTAGGATTTCACTGATTCAACAACATCAATGAGCCTGTTAATGTCAGTGTACAGAACTCCTTAATCCACTTCATACTTCATTCACTTGACTATCTACAAGGTACAAATTAAAGTTAATTCATTATATGGCTTTGGCTTGTGGCTGATATAACGCATGCTCTGATTGGCTAAGAGCGAGATCTGAGCGGTCATTATGCAGCCGTAATGCCCACGGGCCGATTACGGATTATGCAAATTAGGAAGAGCCCGGCTTGGAAAATTCAAGCGCGTTGAAACGATGAAAGCCGATTGAAAACAGTAAGAGAAGTAAATTTAATTCTGAATAGCTAAAAGTTTAGGGATTTTTCCTTAATAAAATTTATATAGACGTCGTTTTTGACTTACCGGTAACCGTGGCGAGCACTAGTGAAAAACAAACACAGTTTGCCGAGTGTTGAGTAAAGCTAAAATCGCCAAGTGAAAAACACCATTGGCAGATGTGTCACTGATCCTGAGCAGAAAACCACGAAGAAACTTATAAGTTATCATCTTAGTCGCAACAATTAGCGAAATATTGAACTCCGTTTCAGTTCTCATCAAATAGATTCCCTCGCTTTAACACAAGCAAGTGTACATCAGCTTCCAGGATCATCAGATGTAAACAATCGGGCGGTTTCTGTCGGTAGCAATGTTTCTGATACCTGCAGGAAGTTTTAGACGCTCAGAAGGCTTGAAAAGTTCATTCATAAGTCCCAGAATGAAGAGGGCCAAGATATGTTGTGGAAAGCGAATGCGATGATCGAGTTATTCTGAGCAGTGCATTCTGAAGCATTAGTATATTCTTTCACCGAAAGACCGTTGGTTTGGACCATTTTGAAGCACTTTCTGTCTTTTCTATATGCGTTGACGTTTCGCCAAAAAAGTTGGATAAACTCCCTCATCAATTTGTGGCACCACGATACTAAAATACCTTTTTGAGGGCTGTGACAATCATTTTTCCTGCAAAGAAATACAGTGGTGAAGTTCACTGACTGTGTAGTTTTGCCCTGGGTTTGAGACGATGAATGAATCGGTAAACACGCGCATCGCCGGATGTAAATGGACGACTTGCGCTCAAATAATTTTTTTTCTTTAATTTGTGAGACATATAATAAACAACTTAATAACCTCGACTGTTCGGTCGCTACGCGAAAATCTCAAACCTTGGCCTACCGTATTGACCTTGCTATCACTCGGTCAATACGGCAAGACCTCAGTTTGAGATTTTCCCGTAACGACCTCACTCTCGGTTATTAAGTAGTTAATTTTACACTTTGTAAATGTCTGTAATGGAATGTTCCAAACAAATGCCTGCTCTTAACTGTTGACACTGTTGGTCAGAAATATTTAGTTGCTTTGAGAGGTGATCTGGGGAGAGAGGAGTTAAAATGAGACAAGGAGTTTACTTGTTCCAATATTACCGTGCATATACATAGAATGGGTGATTTGATAAATACCTTATTTTGTTGTTTTTTGCAGAGAGGATTCTATCTGAGGAGAAAGCTTTATTTGAAGATGTAGTGGAGGATTTCAGTTCTATCGACTCAATAAAATCAAGATTTGAGGAATGGAAGAACAAACACGAAGACTGTTATAGGAATGCATACATTTCACTTTGTCTTCCTAAACTGTTTGCTCCATTTATTAGACTACAACTTTTGGACTGGAATCCGTTTGAGGTACAATTGATACCTTTGTTATGAACACGTTGTGCAACTGAACTTGGCAAGGACACGGTGTTGGTGATGAACACCTTGCCGCATGCAAAGTTTGACTGAAGCAGGTTACACCGGACGTGCATTTGATTTGATTTTTACTTGAATGCAGCGCACTGTGACAATGTATGGTGTTCTTTGGCGGCATTAGGCTTTCAGGGGTATGCCACTGCAAGCTGTCGTGAACCTTGGTGAAAATCCAAGAGAAACATTATTTGAATATGTCATCACTGATTGGACAATTCCCCTCAGCTAACACCGAGTCATATTTTTTGTCTGAGGAAAACTGTGACTTTCACATGAAAGTTTTTCAATGCTGTTTGTTTCTTGAATTCTTTTCTTTGAGTGGAAAGTTCCAATTATTTTTAATCTGTAGTTTTGGCTTGCCAGTTTTTAAATAATTGCATAACTGCAGGTATAAAATCAGTTACTTTTTTGTTTTAGTAATGTGAGGGAGGACACGAGTTGTGTTCAACTCCTTTGTACATTTTTCTCAAGTCATAAGGAAATGGATGGCCATTTTCTCAATTCCCTTTTTTTTTGCAAACCAAGGCATACTTAGATTTTGTCAGTGTGTGTCAGGATTGTATTAATTTTTGACTTTGTTTTCTTCCAGGCCAAATGTTTGGAGATTGAGGATTTCCGCTGGTACAAAAGTCTGGTGTTGTTTGGATGTGGGGATGATCCCTATGACATTGATGTTGACGACCCTGATGTTAAACTCATTCCAATAGTGTTGGAGAAGTCACTTATCCCAAAACTAACTGGTATCAAATTTTAGTTTCATTGCTGCCTCCCAATGAGTATTAGGTTAAAGGAGCTCAGTCACAGCATTTTTAGTTATTTTGGCCATGTAAAAAAAATTATCTTTACACTGAAGGAAACCTGAAAATATTAGTTTTCCAAGGTAGAAAAATACCAAAAAGGTAGTGATACACCATAAAGGAACAAGCATGGTGAAGGATGGAGAAGATTAACGTGGATTATTAGACAAACTTGAAAAATTTAGGCTAAACTTTTCAAGGTGCAAAACTGTGGCCTAGCTCCTTTAAGCATACTGTAGCTTCTTGTAGACCTAGATTACAAATGTTGATTTTGCTTTTAAATGATTAGTTTCTAAACAGCCTCTCTAGTTACTTAAGGTACATGTATATGGAAAAAAAAAGTTAGCAATCACCCTTGCTTTGCTCTGCTTGTGAATATCTTTTTCCTTCTACACCCCTTAAGGAAGCTGTCTCATAGGCTACTGAATTGCAAGAGGCCTGATTTGCCATGCAGTACAAAGAGGACTAAGTTAGGGAGTAAATGTTATGTTGCCATTTTAGTAATGAACTTTCCCATCTGCAATACAATGTACTCCAGTGTGGCTGCAAGGCAATTTCAAGCAAAAACTAATTGTCCAAATTTGCCTAGTATGTACGTTAGATTATGTTGTACATAATGGAAATGAGAAAAGTTAATGTGAAAAGGGCTATTTCATAATTACCATTGGTAAATCATGGAGTTGTTTTTTGTATTCCTTATAGGTCTTTTTGAACATGTTTGGGATCCTTTATCACAGAAACAAACAGTGCTGGCTATTAAATTAATTAGAGGGATGGCTGAAGTTTATCCCAACTTTCATGCTCAAGATAAGTCTACACAGGTAAGGTTAGATGTGAGATTATTAGGCAGTTAAATGGCAGCAGTGTGGGATTTTTTTCTTCTTAAGAGAGCATTGCATAATAGGAGGAGATTACACACTGTGGTACAATGTAATCATGCTTTAGCCGCCACGCTTGAAACAATCTTGTTCATCGAGTCAGAGTTTGTTAAGTACTGCACAAGCTTGATAAAGCCAGTGACTCTTGAGAGTTCTGGTACAGGCTCGGTTTTGATTGGTTTTAAAGCAGTGGAAATGAGCGGAAGTAAAACACCAGTGACTGGATTGAGCCACATGTTTCTTAGCTAGGCATGCGCAATACAACTGGATGTTTGATATGTTTAGACTTCCAAACAGAACTTTCCAGGCTCGCATGTTTCCCACCCGTTGGTCAAGGTTCAACAAAGGGTTGCCTTTTAAATGATGACTTGGAAACTCTGAATATTTAATGCGGCTTTCTTCTAGTGACAATATTAACAGGCACATATCTTGTGCAGGCATTGCTACATGTGTATCATTTCTTCAGTACATTTTCCCTATACTAGGGACTTACAATACTGTTTAATCCCCTTGTTCCCATGATATTGCATCATATTTTCTCTCAGTGTCATCTCTTTTGCTTTTGTACAGTCGCTGTTTGCTGCCATAACGACTCGCTTGAGAAGATGTGTAAGCGACGATGTCTATGTCCCTCTTTATCCTAAAAGGTACACTTCGGTCCTTCTTCTTTTTGATTCATATTAAGTACTTGTTTACTTCTAAAAGTTTGGCTGAGACTCCTTTAACACTGTTCAGCGATGTCGTTTTAAAGCTAAGTAGATTATTCCAGATTGATGCATTGGCTGACTGGACATTGTGCTATGAGCAGTCTTGATACACTATATCACACTGTGTTACAAAAGAGTTATTAACCATTACCTATTATTGCACAACATATTAGAACCTGCTTAGAGCGGACACCCTGTATTAAGGGGACACTAGTGAGGGTCTTAAGGGTGTCTGCTCAATACAGGTTTAACTGTATTCGCTTTTATTTTTCACAGTTTACTGGACAACAAATCTTCAGGGGCCTTGGCGTTTTTCCAGAGACAGTTTTGGAGTTGTGTCAAGGTACTCTTCTTTCTTTTCTTTCTGCTGCTTATACAATTTAGTGCTTGCTCTAACAACTGAAATAAACGCTTTCTGAGCAGTATCACGTGTTGATGAACGTCGTTCCGAAAATTCGGAGCATTCTTCCAACTTTTTCAAAATTCTGCATGATGTTCCTGATGTGCTTCACGATAGTGTGACATATTACCTCGGTCTATTTTCCCAGGAAATTCTTGGAATCCCCTGATTGCGGGTAACTTGCTTGTAAATCTCTGGCAGGAAGTTACTGTTCTTCTAAAACAGCAGTCATTGTCACCCACGCTGTGATCCACTGAGATCTCTGCTTATTACACTACATGTACCTTACAAACCTTCATTGTCCGTTGTTCTTGTAGCTCATGGATAACATCCTCAGATGGGAGGGTCTCATTTCGTCCGCCAGGCTGCAGGAAATGGCAGTGGACGGTCTACTGAACAGATATCTGCTCTTAGCTCTTCAACATTCTCATCTTTACTTCGACAGTCTGGAAAAGGCTAAAGCGGTAAGTGCTGTTATCTTATTACATTTAAGACCACGAGTAGTCCCTCTTTTGCTTAGTCCGTCGAGCGTGACCTTAAATAAACTGCGAGGAAAAGATGTCCGCGCGAAATCCTGGGGGCGAGAAGTGTGCCCCCAGTTTTTCGCGACACCATTTTTTCTTGCGGTTTTCTTTCGCGTCTCGCCCGACGGACTGAGCGAAAGAGGGGCTACTCGTAGTCTAATTGCTGTTGACCCGCTCGCTGCTATCGGACACCTCCCACAGGCGGACGATACGAGCAGAAACTTAGCCGTGTTCCCAGCCACATATCTACTTTTAAGTACATTTTCACCTCCCATTTAAGAAACAGGGAAAACATTTTCCCTGTATTATTTTTTGATCGAGCCACAGAAAAAGAGATTGGAAGTTTGGGAAAACGAGCAAAGAGAACATGAGCCGGGTGTGAGTGTTTGAACGACTTTTTCGAGTTCTCGGACACGTTTACATTTACGAATGTTTCTATAACTCCAATTGTATTTCTTTTAGGGAGAAACATAAGAAAACAAATCAAGTCAAAAAAGTTATTTCAATTATCAAAATATAAATTAAATTTGCTCGCATCAGCATTGCCTCGAGTTATAAAAGTACGGCTTTCAGCGTACGCTTTCTTACAAGGTGTCTTCATAAAATGGATACTTCTCAACATACTTTTATTCTGATTCAAAGATTGAGGGACTTTATAGAAAGTAAACTAAACTAAGTGAGGATGCTTCTCCTTCCACTGCAGATCACTGCCACGTTTCCCAAACAGTGGTTTAGCGAGCACCAACAGAAGACTTTGCCTTCGTTAGAAGCGTTGGCGCGTTACCTCGCCACCTTGGCAGCAAGCATGCAACGCTCTTCTGCAGGATGTCCTGAAGCTGAGAAAAAGAAGGCGAGGTAGATAACATATGCACTGAAATTTCTCTATTTCGACTGGATAACAAATACCGGGGGAACTGCAATGGGTTATGGTCATCAGGAAAAAATCAGGGAGGGGGAGGGTAGGCAAGGGGGAAAACCTCTCTCCCATCCCCTGCGTCCATTCTCGCTCTCGCTCTCGGTCTCCCTTTTCCCCGTATTACACCTACTGTGCAGATTAGAACTAAGGCCTCGTCCACTCTACACTGGAGAAATTTGAAACCGCAGCTTTATTTCTACGGTTTGGCCTACCGTCCACACTAATCCGGCACGAAAACGGAGCTTTTCGAAAACACTCTTCAAACCGGAGGAATTTGAAAACGCCGGCTTTGGGTTTTTACTTACGTCCACACTAAAAGTTTTACTGTGGACGGAAAACATTTTGAAAACAGAGGTTTTTGAAAACAATAATGTGACGATAATCAATTGGTTTCTCCTAGGTTTCCTCAAACACAAATCCAAAATAAGCGCTGATTGATGCGTTTTTGAATTCCTCTAGTGCAGTGTGGACGGAAAAAATTTGATGCATTTTCAGAGTAAAATCGTGGTTTTCAAATTTCTCCAGCGTGGTGTGGACTGGGCCTAAATCACACATTTGAACTGAAATTGTATTTAACTACTTATCTTATGATTACTCTTAGATGTAGCCACGTCTGGCTTTCTGGACCTTCTCTTAGTGTTCGTTAAAACTATTTGGTGTGAAAAGAGCCAGTGGGTGTTCATTGTGTTTATTGATTTGATTTTATCACCTTTGTAGGAACGGCATCAAGAAAGTTATCCAACTTCTCCTTCAACTGAGATCCGTGGACAAGGCGAAGCTGGTGGCTACAGAACACAGTCTGGATGAGCTCGTGAAAGAAGTATGACATAGGCTCGAATCCTTTTATGTTCAACAGTGGAGTTCTCCAAACCTTGAACTACTTGGAGGAGCGTTGTGTCGAGCCTTCGACTTAGTTGGTCAGCGAAGTTACTGGGCGGCTTTGCGTGCTGGGGGAATTGAAGGAAAAGGATTGAAATTTCTCTTTCTTCACTTGTAACAGCCATTTTATCGTTGCTATAAATCACCTAAAAATGACCACGTAATCATGCTGTAAGTGTGACGAGACGCCAGCCTCAGGAGCAGACGTTTACGTGACCAGCATTTTTCGAGTGCGCCCCGAGTCACGCAATCTTTAGAAGCATTGCGTACGTGACTTTTGTGACTACACACAGTTTAACATCGAAAGGAGTGTTTTAAAGATTTTTCTTGTAGTGGAACCCCCTTTGCATGACAGTTCATTCTCTTGACATCAAAAGAGCAAAAAGGTTTTGTGGATACTGGAAAGACAAAGTGTATTTTGGTTGTCAATATTTTCTGAAGGCTTGATTTCCGCAATCTCTCGTCCGTATTACAGGCGTTACTTGGTTCGTGGCGTAACGCTCTTTGAATCCACGAGGAGCGTTGTGTGACAACTGAAGTAACGGTTGCGAGACTGCGGACAATCGTTAGTCTGCGAGCAAACTCTTTGAGAGCTCCCTAGAGAGCTTGTCTGCAGGCTATAAGACGTGGACGGATCTCAAGTTTGTTTTTGCTCGATAATTAAGATAAATTAACAAAGAACTGCTCCAAGTCTGTCTCTTGCAGGCTTCGAATCCTAGGAGTTAATTAATTATTCACTGCTTTCCTCGGGAGCTAGGCTCAGAGGCTTCATTTATCACCCGGTTTAGTAACTTGCTTGGTCGCAGCGGCCTTTACATTGCAAGATTATTCAAGCGTTCATTCATCTCTCAATTTCTGATTTTTTGACTCTAAAGTCAGGAAGAAAAGCAAAAGTTGTAAATAAAGCAGATTGTATAGTGATGTGTCATATTATGAGCGCTCGAGGCTTTCCCCAACGTGGATCCGCTCTCCCTTTTCCTCCCCCCCCCCCCCCCCATCAAAAAACAAAAAACAGAAAAAAACACCCTAACCCTCTCTTTTGTCAGGCCTCAAGGATTGGTAAGAGGTGCCCAACACTTGAAGGGTGTTAAGAGAATAATTGACCCATTGGTGTGTTGCTTGTTCTGTTACTTGGGTTGAAGCACTGCTTTGTTGCTTGCGATCTTGACGAACTGAAGACAAAATAGAGTGTCAAGTCCAATCATCTAAAACAACGTGATTAGCCACTAAACTTTCAAAGACTTTTAAAAGGTGCGTTTGGCGAGCATTTACAAAGTTCTATACGTATACGGGGAGGCTCTGCGTAGAGGTCCAACCCCTTACCCGTTTGAGTACCATTTTGACAGAAAGGTACCACTTTTGATACCATGAATTGAAGAGGTATCCCTTTTACACACTTTCAAAACTGGCCCATATTATGAATCAATCGCCCAAAAGGAAGTCTTGTCATTTTCATGTACTGCCCAATAAATGGAGGGGCGCCTGTTCGAAATGGCAGATTTCGTTACCTTTTCATATACTTCTCAAACTCATTGATAACTCATTTTAACAAAGAAAATCACAGCCGTGAAGGAGGTTTGGATACCCGGTCTTAATTAGCATAGATTTTGACGATTTTACTTTTCCGTTCACTCCTTAGTTTTTGTTTCGATCGATTGAGAAGATATATCAAACACTCGAGACAGTGTTTCATCGGCTATTCAAACACCTCAAATTTCGTCAAAAATGCTCCGCTAAGCGTAGTATTTTTAACTTTCTTCTCGGTGTTTGGATATCCCGATGAAACACGGTCTCTCGTGTTTGATATATAACCTCAGCTTGTGAAATCCCATCCCTTTTATACACCTAAAGCCTGAAAGAGGTACCCCTTTCGGGCGGAGCCTCTCCGTCAGTACTCGGGTTTACGCGCGAAAATGCTGTCTGTCAGCGGCTATCATTCATTGTGGTCATTGTGCATGTAAGCGATGTAAGCCAGATGCACGTGAGCCAGAATCAGGGTTACAGGCTATCGTGAGTTACCAAGAAAATGCTTCACTTTCGAGTTAAACATATGGTGCTTCAATTTCGAGTTTAGGTGCTTTTAATTTCTTATAATTTTCAGTGCTTTGCTATGCAGTTTTTTAAGTTTCAGTGTTTCGTTTTCAAACCATGTTTAGCAGTTTTTCATTCCTGAAAAATGCTAAAAATGGGGAATTAGATAGGAAGAGAAAGGTGGGGTGGGGGGTGGGGGGTGGGGGAAGAACTTCAGAGGAAAGGGCCGTGCTCAATGCTCTCACTGGTATTTTCTCGTTGGACCTTAAGGATAAGGAGGTACAGATGTGTGCCAGAAACAAAGAATACGCTGCTGGATAACTTGAATTCTCCCAACGATTACTCCCTCCAAGACAGAAACACTCTCCTGTGCATCCTGGAAAGGTAAATAATAGGACAGTGGAGTAGAGTAGAACCCTACGTAGTCAGTAAATATTTCGGAGTCTTACAAAGCAGGAGTTGCATTTTGCTTCTTAAACTTGTAGTATTGTTTGAATCCATGCCTTGCAAAATGCACGATAGACAGAATCACATGATCCAAAGCGAGAAGCCGGCATTATTATTTAGATCACGAAACACTAGCCTACGGTGCAGCCGGGCGTGTCATAAAATCCTCGATAGACGGTGTACAGTGCACTGTCTGTGACGTAGGCTATGCAATCTCTGAACTTCTTCACGATTTCATACTTCTATAGATCGGTTTCACGTACCGCCAACACATAATGGCGTTTCTTTTATTTATTCGAAAGCAATCCCAAACGATACTTTGACAGGTAAAAACATTGAAACACGTAAGTAAAATCAAATTTTATAATTTTCGCCCTTAACTGAGGAAGACCAGCTAGGAAGCTTTCCCTGCATCTTCTGTTTCCAAACCGGAAACGGATGAAATTGGATCGTACGTTAGGTTTCACAAAAATTTCACATGATGTCCATGCCAGGAAATGCAGTACTACTGACGTCATGGAAAACCGGAAGTGACTTTACACTAAAGGATTTTCGAGGTCACGCAGTTAAAAAAAAGTTACAGTACTCTCGGAACTTCAGCTTTATCCTCTGTCCAGACCGATTGTGGAGAAGACAAAAAAGAAATTGAGGTTTTTTTGTAAAAAAAGGTGTAATCAATCAGGCTGCGACTGTTTTCAACTAAAAAAAAATATTTACCTTTACATGTAAAAATGGAACCAATGAAACTTGATCGTTGGCTAAGAGTGGGATATTTAACGTTTGTTTTTCTGCAATAGATTAAAAACAGTTAAAAAATCTATAGGCTCATTTCGTCAAAATCAAACAGCTGGTTACGAAGTTAATGGTTAATCAACTTTATATTTATTTCTAGTGTGTGAAGTAACTTAATACGTGCCTCCCGTTGCGTTACGTACTTTGCGCATGCTGTTATGTTGGATTGACTGAGCGGGCGCGCCAATCTACAGTTCGTCGCAGTTTGGTTGGTAAATCTGAGAAATTTGAACGTGCTTTTTAGCATATTATTTGAATACGAAGTGGACTGCTGCAGAAAAGCGTAGTTGCTGGATCTCTTGAAAAATATTGTAAACTTGTAAACTGGAGCTGATATCGACTAAATATTCCATGAGCGTGGCGTGAACTTGCCGTGGCAGCAGCTGATCGTGCTCCGAGATAAAGGCAAGTTGCTCGAAAATCGGTTTTTATTAATGAAAACAGTACATTTAAACATCAGTTATGTAGATGAAGTGTGTCTGGATTTATCGAGGAAAATATAATTTAGCAATAGCACGTGTATTTTGGTATTTTTTTTCGGCCCTAAGGACTGTGACCTTCACTTTATTCATGTGAACAATTAACATCACTGAATTTATTTGTTAGTGTTTTCAATGTGAAAACGGATATCTACAGCAGTTCTTGTAAAGCTCTTGGGGTTTCTTCGCGAAGAGAAAGCTAATGGAGCTCAACAGCGTCCAGTATATAATTTAACTGAATTTTACTTGAACGATAGAGAGAACAAATACTTATTTAGCAAATGGAGGTTTAACAATTGTCAATATTAACCCATTTGTTTGCGCAAGACATCGTGAAGTTCACGGGTCGGTATCTTTATGCTGCAGATTTTATATCAAAATGTCAGCCACAACTGATAAAACAAAGAAAGAAAAGAATGCCAGTGTTTTTAATCGCCCATTGCTTCTTAATATGTCCCGGTGTAAGCAACAGGGGGCGAATTGTGTGAGGTTTGCAACACACTGAATTGAAATGTTCGAAGTGATTTCATAAATTGTTGGCGGTATTTTTGGACTACATGTAATGTGTGGAGTATATGAATGGGCGGATTAAATTCATTGTAAATTTTAAGGGATCTGACGGATGTACGATTAAAAATCCAGGAAAAAGAAGTTTGTGTAGTGAAACTGAATGAAGTCACAATCCTTAGCCCTTCCCTAATATATTCATTTCGCTCTTATGTTTATCTTTTCTCCAGCGGTGTTGTTTCGGATGAAGGACAGCCACTTCGTGCAATGATCGAAACTGCTCTGAGAAGTCCACTTTAACGATCTTAGCGACGGCTGAAGCGAGAGCAGGCGAGGGCGGTGTAATTCTGCAGTGAAATGTCATCACGAAGCGACTGCTGTTGTTGGAGTGAAAAGTATCATTTTCCGCCATCCCTCTATGGCTGAGAGGAAAGGCAGTCGGCCTATTAATCTTCGTATATTCGCCGGTCAACTGTTGGCCGCTGTGCAGTCCACTGTGGTTTCAGTAGCAGAGAGCGCCACCACTCGCCAAGTTTTGAAATTAACGCTTGGGAATCTCGAAATTAAAGACAAACCGGACAATTTTGAATTGGTTGAGGTTTGTTACCGAGACAGTGTTCTGGATCACGAGAGCGAGAGAGTTCTAAGCGTCTCAGATCGTCCCGTCCAAGTTCAACAGAGCTGGAAGAGCTTGCCACCGAGGGTTAGAAGCTCTTACCGGCTTTTTATCAGAGAAAAAAGCTTCGCGAACGACGATACGAAACCAGAACTACTCAGACTTCACTGGATGGATTGCCACGAAAGTGTAAGAAAGAGGCAAGAGTTAGACTTCGACCTTGAATCTAAACTTCCGGATGACGACCTATGTCGATTACCAACGTTATCAGAGCAAACTTTGCTCGAGCATTTGGAGGGAAGATTTTCCCAGGGACGGATTTATACCTACGTGGGAGAAATTCTCATAGCTGTGAACCCTTTTCGGTTTTTTCCTATGTACAACCCAAAGTTTATCAACGCTTACAACAACCGGAACTTGGGGTCGCTTCCTCCTCATATTTTCGCTATTGCCGATGTGGCGTTCCATCGCATGTTGCGAGAGAAGAAAAGTCAGTGTGTAGTTATTAGCGGTGAAAGTGGATCTGGAAAAACAGAAAGCACAAAACTCTTAGTCCATCACTTGACGGCTTTGGGTTTAAAAACGCAAGCTTCGTCCGTAGAAAAAACTATTCTTGGTGTTGGGCCGGTTCTTGAGGTATGTACTGTTTACATCTTAATTCCCGGCAGCTTTACTCAGTTTTGTTTTGAGGTTGTAGATCTTTGATAACTCAATAACCTTTCATATTATGTTAGCTCGATTATTGGCTGCAAATTAACGGTGCAAATGAACCTCTAATTAATTACGTCAGGGGTTGTTTGTGTGCTCCAACTAATATTGCTACTTTAGAATTGTTCTATTTAATGTCTTCATTTGTGTCACTGGTTCTCAGTGTAACAAAATTTTCCTAATTTACATGCAACGTTTTGTTGCAAAAAGAAGAATCATTCAAAAGTTCTTTGGTTAAGAAATTTGTTAAGAAGCAAATTAACAGGATTACTTCTGGTGTTGTGTGTATTTTAGGTCATGAGAATCCATGGGGAATTTGTTTTGCAGTCTATAACTTACTGACTGGGATACCAGTTGTCATATGTAAAATAACAACAACAACAACAAACAACATGCACTTATCCTTAAAGGCTGGTTTTCACTAGCGACAGAATCAGAGTCAGAGTCCTAGTTGGAGTCGTAAGAGCACTAGTGAAAATCAAAAATCGGAGTCATAAGTGGAGTCATAAGCTCAACGGAATTGGAGTCAGAAGAATCAGAGCATTTCCATTTCTTCCGATTCCGTTTATGACTCCATCGCTTACAATCTAGTGAAAATTAGATTGTCAGAACCAGAAGCAGAAGCAGAAGAACTAACCAATCACAAGGCCCAGAATGGAGTATTGTGATTGGTTTATTCTTACGCTCCAGCTTCTGACTCTGATGATCTAGTTTTCATTAGATCATAAGCGATGGATCAAAGTTTTATGCAAGGTCGGTGTTCTGTTTCCGGTTTAATTTTCACTAGATTGTATCACTCTGCGCCTCTGATTATAACTCTGGCTACAACTCCATCGCTAGGGAAGACCAGCCTTAAGCTGAATTATGTGATCAGGCACATTCAATTTTGGCATCTAAAAAGATGTGGGTCTACAAGTGAAAAATATATGGTTATCATGGCACTTAAAACTAACAGTGACAGTAGTTCATTCACACAATTTATCAAGCTGAAAGGCAATTTTGAAACAACTCCTAAAGAGGACAGAAGTTTCACCATTGATGAAGCACCATTGATAAAATACTAAGTGTGGCATATACATTACCCTAAGTATATGTAACTGATAAAGAGCGTATAACCAGTCTACGAGGACCAATTTAGATGATGTCATTTGTTTTTGCAATTGTACATGTTGCGTGCAACATGATTCTAAGCTAGGGCAAGGCTATGATAGAAATATTTTTCAGTTGTACCAGCATTAATAACAGTTTGTTTTCTATAGGCTTTTGGAAATGCTAGCACTGCATATAACAACAATTCAAGCAGGTTTGGGAAATTTACACAAATCCACTTCAGGCAGGATGGTGCTGTATGTGGGTATGTGACTGTGCACTGTTAATTAAATAACTGGCCCCAGTTGTTCGAAGATTGGATAACGCTATCCACCACTATCCGCTTCCCACTATCCACTGGATAGCAATTGTTGCTATCCAGTGGATAAGTGTTAACAAAACAAACCACGCTATCTGCTGGATAGTGATTTATCCAGTGGATAGCATTATCCACCTTTTGAACAACCTGGGCCTGGCCTACAAGTTGCTACATTGCATTGTGGAACCCCACTAATTCAGTCACTTACTAGCTACAGTCACTAACTGGCAACTGGGTTCATTAAATAAGAAAATGGCTGACTGAGCTTTTGTTTTCAGGCCAGAAAAAATGGCCCTAATATATAACAAGGTGGCAGTATGATGGGGTGACTGTAAGGTGGGGTTCCACTGCAGACATTAACATGTTGCATGGGAATCTAATACATTATGTTGTGTATACCATTCATAAATTAGCTTTTATTAGTTTTGGTATGGCTCTAATATAATGTGCTTTCCAATTTGTTGTTTCATTCCCAGTGTGTTGATACAAATGTTATAACAAATTTTGTAAATCGGAATTGCCATCACTTAATTTGGAGTGTAAGCTCAAGGTTTCTAGCAGCTGATAGTTAGTGAGGGGCAAAGCCCCGAGTCAGCTACCAAAATGGACAGAAACTGAGAGCAAGCAGTCGCACTAATAATATCTTACTTAAAGGTAGCATACATGTAGCTCGGTGAGTGATTAATTAATACAGTAAGACTCATTTATTGACAGTATTTCTTACTATTTGTCCACAATACAAGGGCTTAAGCATAACTTACTTGCCTACTTTTACTATTTTGGGAAATAGCTTAAATCTGATTGGGTATGCAAGGCCATTGAATGGATGATAGACAGCTTGCTTTCATTTTCTATTGACTATAATTAGTACATGTAGTTGGCTTGGGATTTAGCCCCGGCCCCCCTCCAATTATTAGCTGATTGAGATAGAAATCTCAGGCTTGCAATTTAAAACCAGACAAAGGGAATGGTGTGGTCGTCTTGGACGGAACAGATTACGACCAAGGTATCCTTAAAATCATCAATGACACTTCCAAATTCCGGCCCATCAAGGAAGATCCAACTTTACTGAGAGAAGGTAGACTGCAGTGACTTCTCCGAAAGTTGAAGAAAGATGGTCACCTTGCCAACGAAGTGTACGAAAACATCCATCCCAAAGGCTCTCAACCAGCAAGAATTTATGGCCACCCCAAAATGCACAAGGATTTTGAACCTAACTCAACTCCGCCATTTCGCCCCATCGTGTCTTCTATTGGAACCTACAATTATAACCTGGCCAAATATCTATGCAGTCTTTTGGCACCACACATCCCAACTGAACACTGTGCTACAGACACTTTTACTTTTGTACAGGACATTCAATCTTAATCTATGTTTGGTAAATTTATGGTTTCCTTCGATGTGGAAAGTCTCTTTACTAACATACCTCTTGAGGAATGTATTGACCTGGCGGTCAATTACATTTCCGAGGGCAATCCTGACCTTAAGTTAAGTAAAACTGAACTTAGAAGCCTTTTCACTGTAGCCACTGCCCAGACCCATTTCTTATTTAACGGTTCTTTCTATGACCAAATTGATGGTGTGGCCATGGGGTCTCCCCTTGCTCCCGTATTAGCCAATCTTTTTATGGGGCATCATGAAAAACTATGGTTGGAAAATTTTCAATGCTCTAAAATTTTATTTTATCGTAGGTATGTTGACGACACTTTTTGTTTATTTCACTCGGAGCACGATGCTGTTATATTTTTTGACTACATTAACTCTAGGCACCCCAACATAAGGTTTACTATGGAAAAAGAACTTAATCACAAATTACCCTTTCTAGATGTTCTTGTTGATAATAGTGACACTAATTCCTTCCTAACTAGGGTTTACCGTAAGAAAACCTTTACTGGGTTATTAACTAATTATTTTAGCTTCACCTCGTACTCATACAAAGTAGGTCTCATTAGGACTCTTGTGGACAGGGCCTACAAGATCAACAACACTTGGTTGGGGTTACATGAGGATATAACCAAGCTTACTGAAATTCTCAAAAAGAACCTTTTCCCTGCCCATTTAATTGAAAAAGTGGTTAACCGTTACATCACTGGGACCCATAGCAATCGTTGTCCCCGGGGCTACCCCCTTACCACCTCGCCCACGTTTTACTTTAAGCTGCCGTACATAGGCCATTTTTCTGTCATCACTCAGAAGAAGATTCGACACTTTATCAAGCGCTATTGTAATGATTTAGACATCAAATTAGTTTTTTCTTCCTTTAAGATAGGTAACCTTTTTGGTGTGAAAGACCCTATCCCTGGCGGGCTTCGTTCACGTGTGGTTTATAAGTTTACATGTGCGGGCTGTAATGCCTGTTATGTCGGTGAAACCTCCCGACATTTTTCCACACACGTACGTGAGCACTTAGCCGTTGATAGGGCCTCTCACATCTTCAAACATCTTCAGAATTCTGAACGTTGTCACTTATTGTGTTCAATAGACTGCTTTCATATTTTAGATCACGCCACTACCAGCTTTCAACTCAAGATAAAGGAGGCTATCCATATTCAAAAAGAACTACCTTGCCTCAATCAGCAATTACACCATGTAAATCTAAAATTATCCTTTTAATTTACACCTTTTCACGTTCTGTTGTTACTATTTGTCTTAATTAGCATTTTTGCCTACTTATTATTCAACTTGCTTTGTAATCATTCATTCAACTGAAGATGACAGAAGTTCTGTCGAAACATGTCTTTCAAACTTAAAAAATTGGTCGTTTTCCCTAAAATCTATTAATACATGTTTGTACTTGTCTTGCTAATGAGGTTGTAATTTTGCGAAAAAGTCTGTCACTGGGCATGGATTGCCTTCGGATTGTTAAGTTACATGTGAGTCTGTTTTTCTTTGATCAGAGCTGCGCTTAGGAAATATTTGTTGGAAAAGTCAAGAATTGTTTCCCAAGCTCCGGAAGAAAGGTAGAGATATTTTTAGTTATTTCATAGTTTGTAACTCACTAAATATTAATATATAATAAATTACAGGGCTCGACACTACCGGTAGCCAACTAGCCACAGACTAGTAGAAATTTAGTAGGTTTTCGATTTCCACTAGCCACTTTGGCTAGTCAACAAAATGAAACTGGCTGAACTAGTTTCTGTCTTTTTCAAGGAAGACAAACACAAAATTTACACTTTTCTCGGAAATAAGGTCAGAATTTCATTGTGGACATACATATATCATGGCACCAGCCATGTGGTGTTCATCATGTATGCAAATTTAACTTTGTTTACTTTTCCCTGGGTGGTTTGTAAACAGGGAACTGAACATGTTAATTTTGTTGAAAGAAATATTTGACAAACAAGACAGCATTTTCTGAAAGCACACATCAATGCTCTTTTTTGTTACGAAATTTTTTTCATGCGCAAAGTAGTGCAGAACTGTAAAGGGATAACATTTCATTTAGCGTAACAATACATGGGTGATTTGTCGTTGCATACATACTTACAAACCTACCACTACAGAAATACAGTAATTAGATGAGAAAGATTTATTTCCTTTGACACTTAAATCAGCCATTTTTAGCTGTCGAATTTCGCCAAAGACAGTTTACAGTACTGTTCAGATAGTTGCTTTGCTTTTGGAACATTTCTACAGTGCTTGTCTGTGAAGAAGTCTCGACAGTTTTTACAGTGATGTCTTGGGGGTCTCGATGTTTTTCCAAGGAAGTCTCAAAAAAAACACAGAGTCCTGAAAGTCTTTTCAAGAACTGGAACTTTTTTGAAACTAGTTTAAGTACAGTATAATTACCAGCAGTATGTATTAAAGAGAGTCGCTTACATTGTGCTTTGAAGTCTTGCTAGTAATTCTGCTGTTATTGGACCTACTTGAAATTTTCACAACACGTTAATTTTGCGAATTTTGTGATTTAAGAGAAATTGCAAATTTCAAGTGAAACGAATAAGTAAGTGTCGGGAACATAACACATTATGTTACTGTTGACATATAGTACTGCCATTGCGCTTTTGTTTCTTTTGGCGTTATTGTACCTTTGATGAAGTCAGTTTACTAAATTGAAGAGACATGTTTAGGTAACATTACCAAGGAAATAAATTTGGTGGAACTCAAAAGCGCAAAGTTAGTGTGATTCAAAATACAAAATTTTTGCAAAATTGCCGAATTTAAGAGTCGCGAAATATGCGTACCCCCAAATTGCGAAATAAATGTGCGCGAAAATTTCATGTAATAAGGTAGCCAACCACAACGTTTGGCTAGTAAAAAAAGGTTTTGGCTAGTAACGTCTGAGTTATCACTAGCCACTAGGCTAGTACGTTGAAAAGTTAGTGTCGAACCCTGAATTAATTAATTTTTAGTGCTGTTTAATGCTCTCTAATTGAAGAGTAAACTCTAATATTGTCAAGCTTTGTGTTTTTGAAAACGATAGAATTAAAATTTTATATCTTAAATATTGGTGGAATTGATAAACAAGTAAGATTAGTGCTGTCATTAATCATCTTTGCTGCCTTTTTTTGTAGGAATTATCATGTGTTTTACTATTTACTTGCTGGAACAAGTCCTGAGGAAAAAGAGGAGCTCCACCTCACAAAACCAGAGGAGTATTGTTACCTTAATCAGGTAAGCACTAACCAGCGGGCCTGGAAAGAAATTTGTGTCAGATTAGCATGCACCAAGTGGATTCTGCAGTCATGCTGGTTGACTCTGTTGGCCAAGTAAAGATTTTTTAGCGGTAAAACTTGGGAAAATTCAAATTCAGAAATACCCTAAGAGATCAAATTAAGATTGTCATAGGTTTTTTAATAAATACTACTGACAAAATTACTTGATTCTGATTGGTTAAGTGGAGTGCAGTTCAAGTCAGAAAAAAAATTATAATGAAGATTTCTGAAGTTAGCATGAAGACACTAAAAGACTACAGAGAGTCATCTGAGGTGTTTCAAAGGTGTTTGAAGTTTACCGAAAGCCTTCTCACTTCTACTTCAGTCATTTAATTCTGAACACTTCTGGAGATTGCCTGAACCCTTCTGAAGATTTATGAATATCACCTGACCATTATCAGACATCTCTCATGATCACCCTAATCCTATAAAGACTTCGAAAGAATCCTGAAGGTCAACCATAGATTGCCAATTAAGATTTACCAAGTGACATTACTAGAAGTTTCCAAATATTTTTGGACAATTTTGAAGATATTAGGAAGGCTGAGGGCTGATTTACACGGTACGATTTTGTCGCATCCGACAAGCTTACAACAGTTTCATGTACATCAAACCTACAACTTGCTTATGACTGTCGTGTATGTCAAAAAAATGTCGTAGGATTTTAAAACATGTTTTAAAACGCTGCGACAATCATAGTTGAAATCTACAGAAAATGACATATTTTGTGACAAATTTTTTGTGAGTAGGGGACGAAGGTGAAGTTTTCTTGCTTTAAACTGGCTGCCGAAGTTGTTTTTGACTGATTCACATGAAGTCGTTTCTCCAAAAGTACTGAACGGATTAAAGTGAAAAACAGCTCGTTAGAAAGTTTTTTCGAAGCGCAGGACAGCTAAAATATCTGTTTACTGTTTGTTAGCACTTTTGCTCTGAAAATCCTGGTGCAAACTTTTGCACATTTAATTTTGTAAGTGAAAATGTTGTGTGCATGTAAATGGTCCTAAGTCATGTCTTAGGCCTGTCGTAAGCTTGTCGCATGCGACAAAGTCATACCATGTAAATCCGCCCTAGGGGACTACAGCCTACCTAAATGAGAAATTAAGGTATAGCCAAAGAATCTAAAATAAAAAGTTTTACATGTATTAACAAGTAATTGCACGATTATTCTCATGCAAATTGGAATAAACAAGCATTTTGGTCTTGTGCAATTTTGTTAGCGTTTGAAAAATTTGCTTGTGCTGATTTATTCCAAATTGCATTCAAAATCATTTGATTACTAATAATGACATTATTATTCATGCTAGTGAGAAACATTTTTGTGCTACTGAAAATGACTGTCGGGTTAGTACATCCCAAACAACATTTTTTTACACCCTGCCAACTTGTACTGTAAATTGAACTATTTGTAAATCTGTAATTCATTTCTACCCCTGCTGCACAGCAGGGTGATAGTGAGCCATATACAAATGTAGCATGACATCCTGCACTGCTTCAGAGCACAACTTGCAATTGTTTAATTTGCACACTTGTCAGAACCATTGGTGTTATTGTAATAAAATAACACATTTACATTGAAGAAAGCACTGCTCACGACTTAATTGTTGTGCATATATGTAAGATTTCTTGGCTTTACATATAGATATGATTTTTATATTTTATAGTGTTTGTAAAGTGCATTAGATCATATATTGTAATGAATTTTGCACTATATAAGTAATAAAATTATTATTATTATTATTATTATTTGTGCCAAAATGATCAATGATTAATTAAAGGTCAGATTAATGTATGTTACAGTCCCTCGTGTGTGATTGATCAATCAGTGACTGTGCACGCTAATTTTTGTCTTAATTAATACCTACAAGTAGATTATGAGGTCGATATTCCTATTGTGTGATAGTTGACAAGGGCACTGCCTGAGTCAACAATCACACATAGAAATGGACAGCTCATAATCTAATGAATTGTTTTTATAAGTAAAAATCTACTAGTCGTTCAAAACTTTATCCAAATCCTCTTCACAGACGCTTTGAAAATGCTAAGTGTCCATCTTTTTGTTAACAACAGCACACTGCTAGGGCACTCACTATCTACAACAGATTATATAATAATCCAAGTAATTCTCGCATTTTGATTGGTTCTCGCCTATGATCTATTAGAGGACAGATGCACGATTGACGTCATCATTTCAAAGTTTTTCCCTCTGTGTTTTGAAATGGCAGAAAGTTTTGACAATTTAGATAATGTTTTACATGACTGGGCAAAAGATAAAGTACAAAAAAGTCTTGTCGAGGCATTGAACAGGAACGAGAAGCATAGTCTAGCAGGAAGGAGAAAGATAAAGCCGTTTCTTTTTTAGAAAATGACTCAGAACAAATACTCGAGCAGTCTCAGTCGGCAGTCGAGCGAGACTAAACCAAACACAAAGTTAGTCTTGGTAAGCTGAGAACCATTGCTTTATCTCGAATTTAACAAACCCAATAAACAAAATGTTTATGAGATTAATTTATTTAAAGCACTGAACTTTTCTCAGTCTCAAAATAATTGTTGACACAGTGATTGTCTGGAATAAAACATCAAAACCACTTCTTAAAATCAGTTAAAATAAAGACATAACCTTGCTTTCCGATGCAAATGTTCCAGTCCGTTTCAGGGCGCAACAGCGAGCAAAGTATAGCTCACTACAGCTCACGGCCAACTGTATCGCAGCTAAAAGCTGTCTCTGACACTATTTCAAACTGATTTGAGAATCACCAACCACAGAGGACACAAATTTCCACCATCACTAACACTCCTTTCATTCAAAACTAGAATCGAATGGCCTCCAGGTTGACCGCAACCGCAAGTTTCCCGAGTGCAGTTTTTCAACTCCTGCAATATTCGAGGCAACATCCAAGCTTTTCGGCTCACAGGGCTGCTCTGATGACAAAACCTGACTTGACTTATCCAGCATTTTCTTTAAGATTTGTAGATTTCGCAGTTCAACTCTGCTTTTGCTGTAAGTTTTCATTCCACGAGAAGCGACACTCGAGATCAAGTTTGACAGTGGTGTGATTTTCCTGGACCAAATACAATTCTTTCCTACGCATAGCAACCAATGAGATTGCTTCAATTTGTATAGACAACAGATTACGTCAAATGGCTTTTTTCGTGTTTGCCAAAGTGGGCAAAGGGCAGTTTTCGAGTTATGTTGAAAGATTTTGAAATAAGAAATAAGCTCTATCTGTAGTAGTTTGTTTCGTTATTATGTAAAACAAATAGATTCCATGTTGCGGTGCGTCTGTTCAGTAATAGATCACAGAAGACGTCAAAATGTGGTAAGAACATCAGTGACACACTCGGCTATCGCCTCGTGTGCCACTTTTTTGTTCTTACCACATTTTGATGTCATCTGTGATCTATTACTGAACAGACGCACGGCAACATGGAATCTATTTGTTAAATAGATAATGAGTAGTGTAGCCAATAAGAGAGTGGCATTTGTGATAATGTTAGTAGATTTATACTAATGAAAAATATTCCTAGACCTATTAATAATGCTTACTATGTACTGTGTAGATTTCTACAGTTTTTCCCATTGCTTTAATTCTTACTTATCCACAGAATGAATGCTACTCCCTTGAAGGGATTGATGAAGTTTATGAATTTCTAAGACTCAAGAAGTCTATGGAGATGGTGGGCTTTACTGGTGATGTTCAGAAAAGGTATTTGAATTGGAATTTCTAGCTGCATGTAAGTTGTGCAATAAGTGGGAGGTGCAATGGCTTAATGGCCACTGTGTTGGACTTAAGATTAAAGGTTCAAGGTTTAAGCCTTGGCTTGGGTCATTGTGTTGTATTTTTGGGCATTAAGCATGTGACTGTCACAGTACCTCTCTCCACCCAGGTGTAAAAATAGGTACTGGTGAATTTGATACTGAGTGTAATGCTGTGATTGACTAGCATCCAATCTGGATGGGGGGTGGGGGGGGTGGGGGAGTAAAAATACTCCTGGTCGCTTCATGCTATGGAAACTGGAGATAAGCCCCAGCCTGATGGGCCAACTAGGCCCAATGCAGCCTTACCTTCACTGTGCAGTAAGGTACGGTGAAGCTATAGTGAAACCTGTATTAAGCAGACACCCGTAGGACCCTCATTGGTGTCCACTTAATACAGGGTGCCCACTCAAAACAGGTTAATATGTTGTGCAATAATAGTTAATTATTAACCTTTTGTAACACAGTGTGACACAGAGTAACACAGTGTGAGATCAAAAACTGCTCATAGCACAAAATAATGTCCAGTCAGTCATTGCGTCAATCTGGAATAATCACTTAGCTTTAAAACGACATCACTGAACAATGTTAAAGGAGTCTCAGCTGAACCTTTAGAGGTAAAATGCCCTTGAAGTGTCTGCTTATTGCAGGTTTTGTGCAACAAAATGGCTTGATATTGGTGTACGTGCTCACTTAACAGAGGTGTCTGCTGAATGCAGGTTTATTTAACAGTTAATGTGGGAAGAAAATTTAGGGACTCAAGCTGGTGTCCACTTAAAAGAGGGTGTCTGCTTAAAATGGGGTCTGCTTGATACAGGTCTCACTGTATTCTCGAGTCAACCTTGCCTGCACTGCTAGAACCTACTTGTATCCTGGTTTTCATAGGATGATCCAAGCAACAAGAAGTATTGCTTTGTAGCCCCCTTGGTGGTGTGTTAGTCCAATGCCAGCTCACTCCCTCCCCAACATCATACCAGGTTTCTGTAACAGTCTGCCAGTACTCATTGATATTCCAAGGTGTAGAGAGAAACTGTGAGAAGAAAGTGTCAAGATTGCCTGAGGACACTTAAAACACAGTCACCCCAACCAGCACTTAGACTTGAACTGCTTGCTCTGAAATCCAGCATGCAAACCACTGGGCGTTGTTAGCCGCACTTACTTGCGAATTTTGTTTGCTGGATCTCTCTCACGTGTTCCGGATTGCCATCTTGTTGCAATCCACTGGAAAAAAGATGGCGGCTGTACATTTTACCACAATACCTTGCGAACCTAACACAGCCTATATGGCACAAAGAAAGCCAAATTTTTACAATATTTGTTCCTGTGCTGAGGACATTGTGTAGCCTAGGTTTGAAGATTTTATAACTTTTCTGCATGTTTTTATGAGCATTGTTTAGGTTTTCTTGCGCTAAGAACTATGGGTAAATGTACCAGTCGCCATCTTTTTTCCTATGGAGGACTGTGTTGTAGTTGTAGTGTTTGTCTTGAAACAGTTCAGAGTTCGCTATTTTCGGGTCATCTTGTCCTTATTACTGGCACAGTGCAAACCTTACAATCCGTTTACAATTCATCACATTGTATATAACTTTGAAGTTTATTGTACCATCAGGGTAGCAGCACTTGTGAATGATTAAATAAATTTGGTAGAGCCAACCTGAGAGCACAGATAGTCTCTTTGTCACATTTGCACCTCATAAATGACCAACATGTAGTTTGCCATGAGTTTCTCAGACCTCAGTGGTTGGGAGCATCTGTCCAAAGAGGGAAAGGACACATGTTTGACTCTTGTAGGGACAAAGAATTTTTTCATTTGTTCAATGCTCATGGCAAACTAATACAAGTTACTTTCTACAAATTTTTCTTGTCATGCACGCAATCTACTGTTCATCATTCTCAGAAATCTCAGAGGGGTTTCTGAGAATGATGAACAGGTACCACAGAAGTGGGTTGATTTAGAGAAAACATATCAGTAGGGAATCTGAATAGTATTTTGGTTATCCCTTTAATCCCTAAAATGTGTCTATTTAAAGAAATCATGGGGTGGAATTACAACTGTCTAAGTCGCATGCATGACTGTAATAATCACTGAATAGATGTCTCTGAATCTTTTTGCTTCAGTTCAAATACAGTTAGACCCTGGTTATTTGAACTCGGTTATTTTGAATTCCCCATTATTTCGAACTCAAAACCATTTCCCTCGGTTATGTTCTTCAGTGATTTACTATCACCTATTTTGAACTCTTGGTATTTCAAACTACAGTATTTTTCGATTCCCCTGCGAGTTTGAAATGGCAGGGTTCTACTGTTGTTACATTATATTACCATACATAATATATGGATGTTTTCTTTTACTGAATGTAATAAGATATACGTACTTGATACATTGATTTTCTTTGTTTATGGACAGAATTTTTAGCATTTTGTCTGCTGTTCTTCGCATCGGAAACATAAACTTTTCACGGGTATGATTTTCTTCTTAATTTATAGCTTTTTAAGTGGATGAGATCACTTCCTAATAAAACACATTGTGTCTCACTTGTATTCGCACTATCAATTGTGCAGGTCCAGAAAATATCCATACCCCCCCCACAGAAGGGATTGGAATTTCCCTGGGGGGTGGGGGGTTCTGTAAGACCAAAAAATTTAAAGAAATGTGTGAAGCTTTGTTGGAATTTCCAGAGGGGTGGGGGGTCTTAGAAAAAATCCCTTCCATGGGGGAGGTATGGATATTTTCTGGAACAACACATTGTTTTTCTCTGTAGAGACCAGGTCACGAAGAAGCAACCATCAAGGACAGTGAGGATTTCACTATCAACATTGTGTGTGATCTTCTCATGGTGAGTGGCTTTATTAAAGAAGAAAAACGATATGTAGGGTTAGATCAAAAATTAGGTAACCAAGGATTTAACTCACTTGACAATTCTGGTATTGACAAGTTTTGTGTAACCCATTACATACAGGTGACTCGCCATAATCTTGTCGGGGTCTTGACAACCAAGAAAACTAAAACCAGAAATGAACAGTTTATTGTACCCTACAAGTATGAAGAGGTGAGTTTTATTATTCCAGCTTCCCCTTGGGACAAGTACAACTAGCTCTCAAATAATGCAAACTTGCCCTGGGCAGGTCTTAAATTGCTCTTTTAATGATATAGATGGCAGATGACTTAGTATACCTGATCTTTTTTCCATCAGGCAAGTGAGAATGAGAAAGGAAAATCTCCTTGATCCAGACAACTGAACAACACTTTTTTCAAGTCCTGAGTTTGAATTCTTTGATGTAACTTCCTCTTGACACAAAAAAGAGCTGGCTAGCACTTAGTAACTTGCAATTTATGTCTGTGTGACCTTTTTACGTGAACTTTCTGTGTGCATGATATTTCAAGTATATAACAGATCTGAACTATGTCTACCCTCACCCCTATAAACTTAAACTAAGGCATTTTGATAAGCTTAAGTGCAGAGCGACCCAGGGAATGTATTTGTACAAATATATGGGACCAAGTTTGCAGTTCTGTTGTTCTCCAAGGATATAAAGCAGTTCCAACTTCTTCTTAACAGACTTTTTTTTTTCCTTTGGTTTAGGCCATAGCCACCAGAGATGCAATGGCCAAAGCCTTGTACGGCACCTTGTTTGACTGGATTGTATTACAAGTGAACCATGCACTGGCTATGAAAAAATCCACCGTTGTAGAGGTACGGCAATTATTTGAAGGAATAGGTCACTGATAGAACTTTTATATTCGTTGCATGGCAGAAATCTTGAAACGTTAATTTAGCAACATCAGTGGTCACAAGACAAGAGTTCAATGAAAATACACGCAAATGTATCGTTTTTTTTTCACTGCGAAGATGATTATTGTATTTTTCATTATACTTTGGAAATGCAGTTTGTCTTTCAACAAGATTTAATGTTCAAACCTGCAAAGGAACAAACTTATTGTAAACAGAGAAAAATGTGGGAAAAACAGGAATGTAAGGATTAAAGTGGTTTGTTCAATTTCATGCTCAAATCAAAGTCGAAAAGTTACATTTTTGTGAAGGAATTAAGAAGCACCACTGCTTGGTGATTTCAGGGATGCTCTATAGGAGTTCTGGACATTTTTGGATTTGAAGATTACCAGCATAACAGCTTTGAACAATTCTGCATCAACTTTGCCAATGAGAAGCTTCAATTCTACTTTAACAAACATGTCTTTAAACTGGAGCAGGTGAGTTTGTTGTAATGACTTAAGCAATAAAGGGGCTATGTCAAGGTATGTGACATACAAAGTTACCTTCAAACTCAGGAAAACCTCAGAAGAAAATTTTAACACAATTGCTATTCATCTAGCAATCTGATTGGCTAATTTGCCGTTGTCGATAAGAGTCCAGGCAACGCTGCTTGCGTCAATGTGTTACGTTCTTGGTCACGCCCTGAAAAAAAAAAAAAAAAATTTAACCACTGTGATGACGCATTTCATTGTCGATAAAAGTACAGACAACGCCTAACCACTTTCGATTTGTTAAATTGACTAAGGTAGAAAAAACACAGTAAAGAGTAAAGAATAAAACTAGCTTAAGGGACATTAACATGAGTTGAGTATGTGCGAGCTTTTAATCTACAGTTTGAAAGCGTCTGACAACGATTGCAATCTCGTGCAAAATTTAAGATGGCGTTGACAAGTGGAGACTATGCAGAGAATCTACCTTGGCCAGTTGAGCTACCAAATCATAATTTTCTTAAGAATCTGCATGCACCTAGTTTTCTACTGACATATTGAATGTAGAATTCTGTGCAGATATGCTGGAGAAAACAAGTTATCTATGACAAAATATTTGAAACAATGGTTAAGATATACTGAGGACTAATTGCCCATCAACATTCAAACTTCTCTTACTGGTCACAATAACCACGGTGGAATCCCGATGTTTCGAACCTCCAAGGGAAACGAAATTGTTTTGAAAAATCGGGTAGTTCGAGAAATCGGGGGTAAAATTACGGTGTTCTACTGAGGGAGGGAAATGACTTTTGGTTCGAGTTATCGGGAGGTAGAAAAAAGTGAGGGTTCGAGAAATTGGGATTCCACTGTAGTTGGATGTCTCTAGACAAGGCAAATTTTCTTTGGTTACCATTTGGTTACATGTTATTCCCTTAGCTATCTCTTATGATACTCTGCTGATTCTGTGAGGAGCAATTTGGTGAATTGGACTTTGTACTTAAAAAAGCTGGTAAAACAAAAACTGTAGACAACATATACAACATATATGCTTTATGGACATACTTAAATTTGTGCTTTCCAGGATGAGTACATTTCCGAAGGTATCGAGTGGAGGAGTGTAGACTTTGTGGACAATGCAGCCTGCCTGGACTTGATCTCAGGCCGACCAACAGGCCTGCTAAACCTGATTGATGAAGAGAGTAGGTTAGTCTACTGAGTCTGGACAGACATCTGGAATATCTGCCCATGAACATTTGTTTTAGTGTGTAGTTCCAGAAATTATCTATACCTCCCCTGGGAAGGGTTTTTTTTTTCTAAGACCCCCACTTCTCTGGAAATTGCAATTGAGCTTCATAGGTTTCTTTAAATTTTTTGGTCTTATAGAATCCCCCACCCTACTCCCAGGAAATACATTGTTGCAATACAATTAATTCCAATAAAGGGAACATAAATAGTCTATAGTTAACCAGAATATTTACCTTCTTTGCTCAGTTTTCCTGGAGCCACAGAAAATTCTCTGTTGGCCAAACTGGACAAGAACCATTCAGGTCACAAGTATTATGAGCAGTCTCTCATACAACAAGCGTTTGTCATCAAGCATTACGCAGGAAGTGTCAAGTATAACATCGAGGTTAGTCTGCTGTTCTTGAAGTATCAATTCTCCAAACTTGATAACCCATGTTTCTTTTATGGGTCAGTCAATTCCAGCAGTTCCCATCCCCCCCGCCCCCCAGACTAAACCCCGGGCATAAGCATTTTTTTAAAAAAATGGGCAAATTAACCGGGGTGGGGACACATAAGCTGTCTAAATGCCCAGGGGTTGGGAAGCAGAAAGAGGGCAAATACCCCGCCCCCGGGATCGTCGCCTTCCAACACCTCTGCAGTTTTTTTTGTTAATCAGTTAATAAAACGTTCAACTGTTCGGTATTCTAATGCAACGGTAACGACAACAGGACGTGTTAGTTGATTCTGATTATTTATATATTTCTTTATATTTTGTTTTTAACAGTTTGCTGGAGGATAGTGTGACATTAAATACTTTGTTGTGTAACAACCATTTGTTTTGAATATTTCGACTAGGATAACGACAATCCCGTTAACAATGTTTACAATAAAACAATTATCATTAAATGATGATGAATTACATTTTAAGCTTGCAAGATCTGTCTTGAAGATCGCATCATTTGAATTCGCAAACCTTAAGTATTTTAACTCCACTTTCATGAATTTAAAAAATGCTAGGCTAGTTTTGAATGCGATATACGGAATAGTCGTGTTCATGTCAGTGATTGTTTTGTGATAAACAAAATATAGTTCACCTTGTCACTTATATTTATATGCTTTCAAGTAATGAAGAAATATCTAAAATTGAGAAAACATACCTTTAAAAACATCTGCAAGTTTCTCTAGTCCCTGACGGACGAGCCATTGTTCGAATAACGCCTCGTCTTTCCCGATGAACATATCCATGGCACTTTCGAAAACACGTGTGTCAAATGCCCGGGGATCGCCTCGGGGTACACAAATGCCCAGCCACCGGGCCGCGATAAAATTGCGGATGCCCCACTCCCGGGACTGACAACGCGAACAAATGCCCCGCGGTTGCCCGGGGGCGGGGGGGAGGGGGAGGGGGGGGGAAATGGGCACTGCTGGAATTGGCTGATGCATTAAGGTTAGTGCTGAGAATTTGGCAGTAGATCAAGATAATATCATTATCTTCTTCGTGGTGATTTTCATATTCTCAAAACCTTTCTTCGTAATAGCGTAGTGAAAATTCAAAAGACTTTGTAAGGAAAAATTATATGTTGATAGCTCTTGGGAATTAAATGATTAATGTAGCCGCTCAGTAGTTCTATATTAGTACTCTCTCGAAGTGTCTAAATAAACTGCCCTCCTTTATATTTTCAGTGATAATTTTAGAGATATCGAGTACCTCGATATTTGAAGTAACAGGAACTGGCCTGTCCGTTTATTTGTGTTTGATAAGGAATTTAATTTGATGTACAATAACATGTATATTGGAGGTTGTGCGAAATATTGGGAATATAATGAAATGTCTAGCATCTTTCTTGCAGGGATTTTTAGACAAAAACAGAGACCTTATGAGACCAGACATTTTGAGTGTTCTCAAGAACAGTGATTCCAGATTTGTGAGAGACTTGCTTGGTGAGTGATAAGGCTTTTCCATCCGTGCGTCTACAGGTGCATATGTACTTGCGGTAACAGTCTTAAAAAGGAAACTTTTAAACTTTGTCTAGACACATCCCGTATTTGTCACGCAACGACTCCTCTCAATATAACCGCAGCATTGGAGCCTGTCACGCGAATGTCTTCTCATTATTTTGTTTTTCTTTCGTAGGAGCTGATCCGGTGGCTGTGTACAGATGGTCAATTGTCCGGTCATTCTTCAAAGCTGTGCATGCTTTTAAGATGGCTGGTAGAGAGCATCGTTTAAGTAAGAGAAAAATTATTTGCTAATGCTACTGCCAAAAAAAAAAAAAAAAATTAAAACATTATTTAACTGGAGGGACAACAATTTGATACATTCAGATTCTGGGTTCTATTTGTAAGTTACATACAGCGTGTCAGATTTGTTTTCAAAGCTAGTTTCCCAGAACAAAAGTAGCAGCTCTGCCGATTGAAAAACTTTGCGTATTGTTGGTGAGGGTTTGGAGAGTGAATTTCGGTGTCCAGTATGCTGTAGATGGAATAGTCAATCGCAGTTAACCTTGTAGCACTTTTGCCAAGTTTCCTCCAGTAGTTCGCCGGTTCCTTCCTGTACTCCCGGGTATTAAGAAGCACTGTTAATATAACTGTCTCTTCTGAGTTCACAAAACGAAAGAAGAGGCCAACCTTTACCACTTATCGCTTCCCTCCCACTACTTTTTGTAATGATTTACTTGAACTACGGTCTGTTTTTTTTTAAGGTGGTAAAGCAAATGATCGTTTAGCAAGTCAAGGTGGAAAAAAGAGAGGAAGTGTAAGAACTTTATTTCTGTTTATACAAATTATATTTTACACGCAAGGAAGAAGTTAGCACTTCAAATTTTGCTGATGCTTGTTATATTGTGCACAAGCGAAGCCTCCCGGCAAAGTTTTTCAACCATTATAAATCTAATGCAGTTATTTTTGTATATTCGAAATGTTTAAATTACAGGTGCCACAATTGGCCAGTTCGAGTTCATCGTAACTGAGTAATGAGTGCGACATAAGTTGCGGGAGCGCATTATAGAGTTAAATAGAAGCCAAGCAGCCTGCGTCACGAGTTTGTGCAATTTCCTGAACATTAATTAAGGAAAAAGTAAACTTGCCTTATTTGGTGAAAATTGCTAACAACATTCAATATTCTTTTTTTTTGTATTCCAGTTGATCAAGAGCTCAAGGTATGTGTCACACCACTTCATGATTTTTTAAAAATGAAACCACGGCAGGAATTTGGAAACTCTTGAGATTCCAGGTGTCCGAGTGTCTAATCAGCGTCTATTGTTGAGAGAAAATAGATAGACAGGACACACGAAAAAAGAAAATCTAATCGATTTAAATTTTTTTGTTGTAAATTTCGATAGAAAAAGGGTTGTCTTAGTTTGTCAGCCAGAACTAAATTCTAGTTTCTAATGGGACTGTTACAGGGAAGAAGGCATTGGATCGAACCATGTGTGACTATAGAATGTAGCCTATTTATGTATTGTATAACATTAGCGTTTTGCCGTGTAAAAACGCTAAATACTCTTGTTAATATGAAGAGCCCTCATTTTATAGTCCCTAAAAAAAGAAAAAGAAAATGCAGAAAAGTGTTTTAAGTGTTAATGGTTCGAGTGTCCTCACTGTAAAGAATTTTATACATTTATTTTCGTGAACCCTTCGTGAGTAATGTATTCGAAGCAATGAACAGGCCCCTATAAAAAGGTTCAACGCTCTCCGGTATAAAGAAAGCAAGTTAGTGGGTAGGGCGCGAAAGAAGTGTTGAAGAAAGCACATGCCAGGTGAGCGACGTTTTTCTACACTCTAGTCTTTAATTGCTTTTGTTGCTATTTGTCTAAGTGCTTTCAAATAGGGCAATGCTCCGTTATAGCTTGTTGTCAGTTTTGCAATGTAGCAACACTTATTTTCTTCAGAAAAATCGAAAAGAAATCTTATTTTGAAGACACTTGCGGGCGAAATGACGCCTTTCGCGTCCTCTGTACTCTCATAAGGCACATACTTCAGTTAAATGCTCTGCCTGGCGGATAGAGAATATATAACTGAAAAAAAATTCGTTTTTCCTATGATATACCAGAAAGAATGTTGCTTTAAAATGAACTGATTTAAATCTGTTTTACATCTGACACGCGCAGAATGCTGTCTTTTCTTGGTTCTCTTTCAAGCCATGCTTAAATTCAAAGCGCAGTTGCCTGAAGCAACATTTTTATTGTATACTTTTTTGTCTTAGGTTGAACATGTTTGATTCCGAAGAAGCGCCTGGTATTTCAAACAGCGAAACAGCAAATCTCTTCAGAAAAGCTTCCAGAGTTATCAGGTTTGTTTAACATTCCATTCCTTTTATTCTGAGGATGGTATTAGTAAGTGACGTAGGCAGATGGGTGCAACGCCTAGGGCTTGATCACGTGCTATTTGCAGCTGTAGTTGCTAAGTAAAGTGACGTATCGTCATGGCGACGAGGTCACGTGAACAGTTTCAGTCTGTTTAGGCTATTTCTGATTGGAAGATTAGGAACCGAAAACTGTTCGGCTCCTTCAGCGAGGATTTATAGAACACGACGGAACACTCGAACCAAGACTGCATAAGTTCTCATTTACCGTGTCATCTCATTCGTTGTTGATTGTTTTGTTTTCAGGAGAATGCAAAGTAACAAACAGACAACCAAGGTTAGAACGCAGTTAATGTCGCCGTACATTCTGCTTGTTTTAATAAAATCTACCTAGCTCAACGATCTCCTTCAATGATGTAATTTTACTAAATCCCTTCTTTAGTTCTGCCCCAATCGATCTTGTTGGAGATTTGCTTTCTAAATCTTCTAGGCTTCGAGTTTATTTTGTAATTTATTTGTGGTGTATTTGATTTTTGTAGCCTCTATCCAAGATTCGTCAAGGTCTGGAAACCAAACGAGACATGACTGTTCGGACGTTTGATTACCTGTTTAGAACAATGCAGCGAGGCAAAGGCACACCCAAAAACCCGCCTACAGTCAGCGCTCAGTTCCAGGTTGGTTTTTATTCAGTAGTAAGAGTTGTCACAGGTCAGGAGAACAGAAAAAATAGTTCTTGAAAGGGAAAAGTCAGGGTATGTTATTTTGAGTCAGGAAAAATTGACTTTTTAAATAAAAATCGGAGAAATTTGAAGTAATTTAACACCGCTGAGTTTATACAGTTGAAGGCTGGAAGAAACATTTGGGGTCACTGTAATCTCAACGATGTTTTTCCTTAATGAAGAAGGAGAGAACAGAGGGAATTTTGACGTGTTCAGATATAGAAAGAGATGTTTACTACATACAGAGCTCTAACAGGAATTTTCAAAGTTTTGAGATTAAACCGACTTTTGTGAGCTGAGTTGCAAAACGTCAAAGTTTGTGAAGTATCTTACATTTAATCAAGTAAAATTATGACAGTTTGCAGCAGTAATATTACGTACCCGTGGTGTATACTTAATGTTCGTTTTAGCCGAAACAAACAAAGAAACAAACGAACAAGAAGTGGGGGGGGGGGGGGGGGTATGAAGAGGTTTCAGTAGGTGAGAGAGGTTCGGCGTACAGCTGTGGCCGTTGAAAAGAGGTCGTTTTTATTTGTGAGTCAACCGTAATGTGATGGTATTTAGTGTGGTGTTATTTTCGTATTTTTCTTTCAGTCCTCTCTTATCCGCCTCGTGGAAATCCTGGAAGAGGCCCAGCCATTCTTTGTTCGCTGCATCAGATCTAACGCGGAAAAGGTAAGGAAATGCTCAATAATAATACTGCTCACTGATTGAAATTCTGTAGAGTGTTTTCACTCACGTGGCCCCCAGCCATGCAAATTTATTGGAACAGAAAAAAAGAGTTTACTTGAAAATACTCAAATCCCACAGGAATGGTTTGGCACACCAATATGGCTGCCATGACGTCATGTAAAAACACTCTATACCCATTCTTATTCTTTTATTGATTCGTATTGATTTTGAAATTTGGTTAACCATGCCACCCTTGTTTTTAGGCACCTATGACATTCGATTGTGACTTGGTTATTCGACAGTTGAGGTATACAGGAATGCTAGAGACTGTACGAATCAGGACGCTTGGCTATCAGTGGCGATTCACGTTTGAGGTCAGTAGTTTGCTTGATGTTTTAACAGCTGTTTTGATGAAACGTTGTCTGTAGGAACCCTGTGCCTCCTACGCAGCCGTTCTTTGTGTGATCAGTGGGCGGAGGGCGTAAGATTACGTGAAAAATCATCTGCTCAAGGAGGAGTAGGTTGAACAGAACTCGGCCTGGACGCGCTGAATCGACATACCGGTATGAAACATGAAACATGAAACATGTAAGAGTCCAGTACTTTTGGCTAACGTTGATAGCGAACTGACAAGATAACCCCATCTTACCTGCTCGGGGAGCAAATCGCAGCAGAGGTTTGGTTCGTCTTGCACGTCTGCGAAGCTAGCAATATATTAAACTCGTGTTTTGTCGTCTCTTTTTAATTTTAATCGTACCACACGATTGGTCGTGGTTACTGACGACAAAGTCGTTTAGAAATCTACTTGAACAGACGATTTTGGCAAAAGCAGACCATCAAAGGGAAAAAACGGTAGTCCTTCATTCAAATTTAACCAACTCTGCTAAAATTAATGCTTTGGTGTGCGATATATGATGCCCAAGAATAATTAACAGTAGCAGATGTGCGCGTTGTCGTCATTTGACTACAACTACCAGAATTTCTTTCGTTTTTTCTTTATTATTTAATTGAATTCCCAGTGGGGTTTAGATAACAATTACCCCAATTAGCATAAGAAACAGAAAAAGTGAAGGATTCTGGTAGTTGTAGTCAAATGACGCCGTCATACAAATCGCCTATTAGGGAGTTTAAGAAAACAACGACGGCAACGGCAACGGGAACGTCGCGAAACAAGATTTAATGAGCAGAACAATGGCTTTGCACGTGCGTTATAATTCTTGGTACATTTCTTTGCCGTCCTGTGCAGAACAACAACATGAAATGACCAAATTCTGCGTTGCCTGGAGAATGTGAACGACAACGGCTAATTTTGTAAATTTATATTCCCAATTTAACACTGTGTTCCATATTCAGTTTCGAGGTAGTTTTGACAGTGACAAAAAAACTAAATGACTTTAGGGTATCGCAAGATTCGTAGGTAAAATATAAGTTCATTTTTTAACCGACGTCGTCCTCGGCGTCGCCGTCGTGGTTTCTTAAACTCCCTATTATTCCGCGAGCGCGCGTTGGATATGTGATGACAAGCCGATGGAAACTCTTGAATTACATTACCCAGTGATCCAGTTTTCAATCAAAGAGTATAGACCACGGGAAACTCTATTATTTTTATTTTTATTTTAAAATATTATTATTATTATTGTTAATATTATTATTATTATTATTATTATTATTATTATTACAACCACCAAACAATACAATATTACGATATTACATTACAATATTAACATTTTTTTCTTACAATTCTGTTGTTTAATGAAGCCAATCGACCACAGCTTTATTAAACTATTGTCGATTTGTTTGTCGCCAGGACATTGAAAAATTCAACTGCTAAGGAAAGGGAAATCCTTGTGGAGTGTCGCGCGCGTGACAGCTCGTAAGACTGAGGCTGTAGAGTTTGTCGGAAATTTTTCCTCAATATTTCAATCGATATTTGCAACCTCTTCGATTTCTGTTTCCTGGTCGCGACAAGTCGCGACAATTGCTCGAGATTTGTGAATTTACTCTGCTTTGCGCTACAAGTTGCATCACAGGCTACGTCATTTCAGGGAAGAGCGGGGGAAAATTATTCTAAAAAAGGTATTTTAATCACGCCTCCGTTGTCAGTAAAGCGCGTGATAACCACATGAGACTTATGTCACCTTATGAGACCTTGATGAGAGCAATAAGCATGTCGAAATTCCATATTCCAATTCTGAACGGTTTCTTTATGATAAGTAAAAATGCTGAGATCGTCGCTAATCAATGTCCTACATAATGGCCACGATCGTTACAGCATAAAAAAAATGCCCGAGAGGACCTGGATCAAACAGTGACGCAGTTTATCATGGTAACATTCGCTATATCTTCGAAGGGTGGTTTCCTCTGATGGTAATGATCATGCACTGCAGCGGCCGTCGCCACAACGATCGCTATGTCAGCTGAAGAGGCGATCGCTGAGCTTCCTAGAGATCATATGGAAGCCACTCATAAGAAACCATAAGCTCAGTGTTGAACTGAAGAAAATCGTGGAAATAACAAGGGATTTCTGAGGGATTTTGAAACGACTTTTTGAACGTGTGTAGCCACTTGTTTTGCTTGATAGGGCATTGACTTTTGGTTGCACTGACTTGATGAGTTACATTACCAGTATCGTTCGTCAGTTTTTATAGCAACTGTCCAGTTATTGATCATGAGTTTTTTCCTATAACAAAAACCCAGAAGGAGCAAGCGTAGACTTCCGCTAGGTAAAAGTGCGAGTGAACTGAATTGATTTCGTACAATACAGTAATTTTAAGGCAAATGCTGAAACAGAATTTTTGTTGCTAACGTACATGTATGCTATGCAGAAATTCATGAGAATCAGTTGAATTATTACCAAAATAAGCACTTTTGACTCCTCAGAATATAGTTATTTCTATTCATCGAGTTCCACAACAAAGTTTGACGTTTCTCGTTTACGGTTGAATCCAGTGATGTAATGGGCGTGCGGGGAAATTGACAGTCATTGGAAAAAGTAATTTTCACCGATGAGAAACGAGATGTGACCTAGTTAAAATTCGTTTATTAGAGGAGTTATTCTGAGTCCTAAGTCCTTAAACTGCTCTTGGAAATATGCCTCGTTGACGTTTTTGGCTGTCGCAAACGGAAGAGTAAACGTTCTTTTTATAGTTTTACTGGCCTGAGCACGTTTAACTGAGTTTAAGAGTCGAACACGTTTTTAGGCCAGACTTGCGTATGTTTACGTGTGAGTACGTGCGTTTAATACATAGTAAAAGGAACTCGTTAAAACACTCAAAGAAAGAAAGCCGCAACGCTCGCGACTGATTCAGTCGCTATACATCGATATGACAAAATTAACGGTATTTTTTGTTGCTTGTAACTGCTGCTATAATCACTCAGTTCTGTTTAATATGATTCCTAGATGACCTACCTTCTTTAGATATCCTTTTGGTAGACTAGAAAGGATCGTTTTTCCTAGATAAGAGAATTCAATTCCCTTGTGCGGTTTTCCGTTTTTCGTACCTTTTATCTCTTTGTCCTTGAAAGACAGCCAAGCGTAGCCCATGAAATATGTACAGTGTCACATTCAGTGATCAGACCCTCGTTTTTAGTGCGAAGTTCGAAAGACGGAGTACTTCTAAGGTTGCTTCAAGTAAGCGAAATGCTAGCGAGTTCCTGATCGAAAATGTGACCTTCATAAAAGTCAACATTTTTGTCAGTTGGACACAATATGATTGTAGTACTCACTAAAAGACCGTAACAGAAATCTGTTAACCTCGTGTAGGGGTAGGTGAGGGGGCATATGAACTCCCTCGCAGGGTAGGTGATTGCATTTGCATATTCTAGGAGTTACTAGAAAGTAATTTTTTGATCGCAGAATCCAAACAAACATGGCGTCTTGTGTCGGTGGTTTTCTGCAAGCTACGAGACGGGAAAATTCCGCAGTTAGAACCAAAACACACCTTTAAAGAGTTCGAAATGGTAAGAAATAAACATCTAGAAGCAATGATGTCGTTCTCTGGGTTGCCAGAAGGTCTGAATCAAAGGTCTCTTTGAATACATGTAAAACAAAACCGCGCTACCGAACACTGCGGACAATTTTAGAAAGGGCTCTCTCGTCTACAGTACGGAAACATCGCAAGTTCAACCAAATGTATCGCTTATTAAATTAGCATTCTCTTCTAGAGGAATTAGTTTGGCGTTATAAACTTTTGCGTTCTCCGCAGATGGAAAACAACACGCTTTGCATGGATAGCAAAAAAATATACTTTCAGTTTGGAGAACTCTTATTGATAAGTCGTATATCCAAGTGACTAGTTTTCATGAGCTCGATCTTTATGTCACCTGTTAATTAGCGTTATAGATATTAGCCTTACTCCTGCCGTGAAATGAAACCGGGGTTGATAACTTCACACTTTCCGTTGGAACCCGCTCGTTACGTAATAGTCCACTCAACGTTTGACTGTGAGAGAGTTCTCCATGATGCACAATCAACTGTTTATAAGACTGACCTGTGTCGTCTGGCGTTGAAGTATTTTTGTTGTCATGTTTGAGATCATCTGCTTATTTGCGCAACCTTGTGTGGGATTCCCTCTTTAACAGACCCAGTATTTGACCTTATTTATGTGTTATATCTCTATTAATTTTATGAGAATGTTCTCATTGGATAGCGCTACAGAACTTAGCAGATTTTGGCGTTGCATAAACGAGTGTTTTTGTTATTATTGACCGAACTAGTAAAATGCACGAGTATTATCGTAAGGGCTTAGAAAGTGTCTAGTGTGTATACCCCATAGGAAGATTTTTCAGTGGTGTGAAAGCGTTTGGCACCGTAGGCTCTTTGTCCTCATCTTTGTTTTTGTCAAGCTTTCTTAAGTTTCTCATGCCAAATTCAGCGAGTAATTTCTGGTGCCGGTGCGATGTGGTTAATTAGTTTCACCTGTGTCTTGAGACTGCACAATTCATTATTTTTGGCCTTAGGAATACCATTTACGGCTTGGTACATTGACGTTTATTTACGTTGTGTATTTGCGGTATTGCCGGGACAAATTAGGATTAAAGCAGATATGTGGATGCAACATTTTCGATTCGGAAATCTCGCATGATAACTTTACCCGGTCGCTGAAATGAACTCAGGAAATGAAGAAGGAGTTGATAACTTTCATCACCTGCAGCGTTCAGTTTGGAATCTTCATTTCTTTCGTTTTTTCGTGAGGTGTTCACGGCTTAACTCCGTCTCGCGCCATTGAACTTGCAAAGCAGGAACGAATTAGTTCTGCGTAAACCGCTCAAGGTACACGATAAGTTGTTGTTATTATGGATTATAATTCCCAGACAATTTATTCGTCTCGATCTACAGAGGGTGATATAACTTCATATGCCTACCCACTCGAGTCTAGACTGCGAACCAAACCCGAGTTTGTGGGTGGGGGTCACTCCCAAAGGGTATGTTTTTTGTAGCCGTTTTTTTCAGAAATAGGGTATCGATTTTGGCCATTTTGGTCTCAAATAGGGTATAGTTTTTGCACTTTAGTCGTTCTTTCTGCTTTTTCATCATTATCGATAAGACCATCAGCAAAAGACCACAGTGTATCGGTCTGAACTAGGGATCTAATTATAAGGCAGGTCTGACACAGGGTATTGATTTAAGGGTCAGGTCTTAAATAGGGTATCGAATTTTTGGTCGGGTCATAAATGGGTAGGGAAAATCGCAGATTTTGTTCTCCACCAAGATTTTCTGGTAGAACCCTCCCCCTCGGCGTTCAAGCGGAAAAATACTCGCTTTAATCGTTGTTTAAGAAGAGCTGCAACGTTTATAACTCGAAAATCAGTTCTTCAAGGGATATCTACCTATAACACGGTTACAAGGTTTAACATTTTTAAAATGAAACAATCAAGCAACATTTTATTTTACTTAACAATTAGTTGATTTGCGACTTTTCGGGAATGTAATTTGTGGTTTCAGTTTTTTGAGGATTTCTTGGTTAGATCAAGAACTTAGAGAGGTAAAGTTTGACTCTTCTGTTTTCAAGGTTCAAGGTCTTATCTGAGTTGTGAGATAAAATGCTATATCCGGCGCGATTCGTCTCTAGATCTTTCTTCAGAAACGGCATTTGTTTCAGATGAGACGCGTCCAGTCCAAACTCCCCTTTGATAAGGATATCTTCCTAAAATGGACACCTAACTTTTCAAGGACGATTAACTCAATCTTTATTACAGTAACACTAACTTTATTAATACATAATTCAATTACAAGCCTCAGTAGCTCGCAGCTATTCTAGGCGAGCTATCATTATTTTAATAACCCAAAGCTGATTTGTTCATTCGGGCCAGTAAATTAGATCTGCCTCTACTGAAAATACGCATTGAAATATTTTGACTTTATTGCTATTTTCCACAATTAAATAATCACACATTCTTGGATAGAGAACAAAAAGAAAGTTGATCGCCACAAGCTAGGAGACTGAAATGAAATGATCACTTTTGCAGTTTGTTTCGAGATTGTTCAATTTTGACGATTTCAGCAAATCACTTTCTTTCTATAAGTGGTTTATTCATTTCTAGAGTTTCTTTTTTATGACCGTTTTTGCAATTGAGTACATAGCCAGAGATTAATAACAACAAGAAGGTAAAATTACTCGAGCAATCGTTGAGCCAATCAATATGAATAAATACAAATTAATGTTTGCACGTGTAAGGTTGGTTGGCAATAAAGAGATGGGTAAACAGAGTTTAAAACAGTAGAAAAATAAAGTGATTAAAAGAAAAAAACCAACCAACGATTAAACCAAAACGAATAAGCAGGCACAATCAAAATGCCATAGAAAAGCTATTTTTTGATTAAAGAAGGCTGTAAGGTGTTTAATTTGACTTTGATTTTAAACGTTTTTTCGTCGAGATGATTCCACACTAGCGGATGTTGGTTTTTCCTTTTAATCAATGTGGTACGTTGATCTGGAAGCACGCCGAGCATTGTACTTCATGTCATGTACTTTGAGGGGTCGTTCGATTCGACCGAATCGCCAAATGTGAACTAGTCTTCCTTTTGATTCGAGAGCTCAATTTCAATTTAATGTCAAGACAGCTGTACAGCTGTAGCTTAAGCCTCTCTCAAGGCGCTTTTTAGCGAGCAAAAGAAAATTAAAGTATAATTCGACGGGAAGACTGAAACCGGAAGTCGCGTGCCCAAACCTCTTGTGCGTGCGATCAACAGGTGATCAATTACGTCATTTGATATTTTGGCAAACACAAGCCGGAAAGTGCGCGTCTTTGATTACATCTCCTTGATTCGTCGCAAACCTGCCTGACTTCAGTCAGCTGGTAGCGCGCAATTGTGCGTGTTGTTAGGCATGATGGAGTTAGATGGTGCGTTTTCCGTGGTTTGAGCGAACAGAAGTCGACTTCATGATATTCAGTGAATTAAATCTCGAAGAGAATTTTTACAAGTACGCAGATCGCTTTTCTCTTTGTACGAATGAGCTGCTTCGCAATGGTGTTGAAGTGTATTTGTTCCTCCGCGTGGATACTCGGCGTCGGCGGATTAAAGATTCTCGTGATCCTGGCTTTGACACCTTTTGTGTTATTGAAGGTTAGTTGCTGTAGTTCTCGTGTCGGTATCCTTTAGTTTGTGGATTTCATGTACTGTTCGCGGCATTCATGTGTGTCGTGAATAAATATAGCTTTCAACAGGTGTTATTCAGAAGGTTGTTTTATACACATCAGTTTTTTCAGGGTAGACCAGCGAACTGAAATGCAAAATGGAAGTTGGACTTTTACAGTTGAAGAATTCTCTCTCTTCCGGGCTTTGTTTGAATTGAAGACGAAAATAGAGATAGTCATAAAAATCGAATCGTTCATCGAGAAGATAATGATCAAAATAATACTTAAAATTTAACCCTGATATGATGGAGTCAAAAATTATGTTTTGTAGGTAATGGAATATAAGCTCTATATTTATAGTCCTTGCCTTGCGTGATGGCGTTACGTAAAAGCACTCAGTGAAAAGTTCAATATCTGAAGGATTTTTTCCTTTATCTTAATCCACTCATGTACTAAAGACGTCTTATAAAGGATCAATCATTTTTGGTACTACCGGAAATCTCTGATTTTAAATTAGAAACTTTTTTATTGTCGTCTAGTATGCGGTTTTGCGCGCTTCTGTGTTCTTTGTTTTGGTGAAAACCTGCGGCGGCTAGAGTCAACATAGCCGAACAGAAAAAGAAATATTGCCATCAATAATTAAACCGTAATCTATAAAGTAATCTTCGACTAAAATGCTAGATTACGGGTAGTAGCTTTTGTTGCTGAAATCCTTAAAAAGTTAAAATTATGTAAATTATGTAAATTATGTAACGAAACGAGTAGGGAATGACGCGAGATGAGTGATTGTCGATTCGCGCAGCTGATTTTCAGATGCTCTTTAACAACGTTGTTCAGAGCAAAACATCAACAGTGTCGTGATGTACTGCCAAATTCTCCCAACTAACAGTTAAGGCAATGAGTGGTAATCGGTGAAGAGAACTGATATTTTGCGCGAAGCAATCTTGTCATAAGCTTCTTGTTCTTTAGTGTTCTGTTCATAACTTGCAACCTAAAACGATAGTCTCAACATGCGCAAAAAAAAAAAAAAAAAAAAAAGGGGGAAACTTTATGCAAGATGTTATAGTGATGTCTGACCTCTGGGGGATGCCTAGGGGCGTTTCATGTACAGAACGGCGGGGAACGTTCCTCACTAAAACTACAGACAAAAGTCTGTAAGGAGAACATGGCCTTATAAGGAGTGATTTTCTTTTTTTCCGGGCATGTCTTAGTTTGCGGATTCGTAATTTTTCGCGGTTTTACAGGATGTTATTCAGCTATTTGGCAAGACTCGTAATTATTTCTTTTCACGTAGCTTAAAGGGAATCTTAGATTCTAATTTGTGCGATTCATTACCTGATAATTCAGTGTATTTTAATCTTGATTCAGTAATAACAGGATTGTAGCAGGTTACTGGGAGTGATTTCAATACTTGGAAAATAAAAAAAGAACTCAGTTCTTTTTGATTTTCAAGGCATTATGCGCGTTGAAATCTGTTCTTCGTTTTCTCGATTTAGACATCTGTGAAAAAGAAACTAAATTTTTTCGTGATCCAGGTTGTGAAGTGCTTTTAATCAAGGACTGTCTGAGGTAACAAGCTTGGCATGTTTTACTGTCTAATGTAAACAATTGCTATGAGACTTCTCGTCAGCCAAACAGGATGACTGATTATACAGGTTAATTGTCAAAAACTTTCCTGTTAAACGGGTCCAAAAAATTGCACGAGACTTAATCATTTTCAAGAGTAAATCTGTTTGACTTTTGCCCCAGACAGAATTTCAATCTCTTTGCAGTCCACTGGAATCACAGTATGTTCTTAAACCAAGCAGGTTAAAAAAAGAAAAATAGTAATAATAAACCCTAAAATTTAGAGTTCCGAGGGCATACGATATGCACGTGTTGGCATGATTTAATGCGTCAATTTTCACTTCTCGTCATCTTCTACAAATTAACATGCATAAATATCAACAAACATAAGAAACTTAAAGACCTTGGGGTTAATAAGCTTCAAGTCTGTAAAATGGTAGTTTGACAATTTAAAGTGAATCTTGGCTATGCTAATATCTCGGTGCTCAATCCGAACGAACTTTACCCTTTAGCAGTGAAACATAAGATTGATAAAATAAACAATGAAGACCAAAAAAAATTGGGTTATACTGTTTGCAGACGTTTTGATGAAAAAGCCGTCCCTCATTTGTCACTTGCCTTTGTTACTTTGGTCTTGCTTGTCATTATCATTTACTTATTATATATGAGCCATAAACTACGTCGCAGTTAATGAGTGATGTCTAACAAGGCTCTTTATTGTAAACACTTGGTGATATAACTTAAGATCTGAACCAGGTTATTTTTAGTGTTGGACTATTATAGTGGACACTTTGCATAACTTACATTTCTTCGCCACTCTACTTATTCAGTAGAAAAGAAATCCTGTCAGACGCACGTCACGCGAAATTGTTTTTTATCGCGCTTTGGTGTTCCTTTACTTTTAAATAAACGATTCTTTGCGTGGTTTCTTGATGTCGTTAATGTGGCGATTCTGGGGGGATTTCACTCCTTTAACTAGGGTTACGAGTTCATATTACCTATGCCATCTAGGGACATATTGGTTTATGCGAGAACAATATGGAGACCCTGTTAAAATAAATTCCAAGAGCTCATATTGCTTGGCTCGAGGTGCTCGGTTCTAAGAGATACCTCTTCACTGAATTGCAAAATTCGCCTATTTTGTATGAATTTATGAAGCGCTACAGCCCGTTGTTCCCGCGAAAAGCGATAAAAGATTTACGCTAAAGATGAAAACTCTGTTGAAATTAATTCAAAGAGCTCATATTGCTCGGTTCTAAGAGATAACTCGTCAATGATTTGTAAATTTCTCTTGTTTTGTAGGAATTTGTGAAGCGCTACAGCTTGCTGTTCCCGCGTAAAGCGATAAAAGATCTTCGCGAGGAGATGCCGGGCATTCTAGAATCTTTGAGATTAGATCCTTGCGAGTACCAGATAGGCAAAGAAAAGGTGAGAGACTGGTAATTGAATTAGAATAATTAGAAAATTAAGTTAGGAAACGTTGGCAAAATGGCGAAGTTCGAAGTGAACTGAGTGATCAATTGATTGATTGCTGCATGCACTCGAATGGTTTTGAGTTACACTATCTGTTTCTGTAATCAGCCTGTACTGCTCAAGTGCCGCGTCATCGTTCACCTCAAGATGACGTCATGTTGTTTAGCAACCCATGACTATTGCGAACTCAGTGCTGTTGATGCATGATGTTTCGTTTGAAGCCATTAGTTTTGCGTGTCCATCAGGATTAGGCGCAAATTTGCTTTCAACTCTGTACAAATCTTCCAGCTCTCTAGGGAAAAAGCAGAAAAAAAAAAACACACCATGTTATGGTCGAAGATTTTCGGCTGACGCTTATTTCTGGACAGAAAGAAATGACTTCTTGAGTCCGTACAACTTGATACAAACAAGAATGAGTTTGAAATTGGGATTAACCACAACATCTTAAGAGTGTCATTAAAGGAGCTGAAAGGGGGTCGCTAAGGAGAATCTACAGCTTGATCTCTTTGTTATTCGTCAGGTGTTTCTCCGGGACAGTCAGCACGCGTTGTTACAAACGCGCTTGCATTCTGAGCAGATCCACAAAATCTGTGTTCTACAACGATGGATCAAAGGAGCCCTGCAGAGAAAGCAATTTATCAGACAAAGAAATGCTGCCATAACGATTCAGGTAACAAAGTAACTCTCATCTTGATTTTTTGCTCTTGCATTTGTCTAATTTGATTATGTGTCAATTTCGCTGGATGTATTTGGTGTGTAATTCGCACATAAACGCATTGTTCGCACCCATTGTTTACAAAGTGTTTTATCGTACCAGGATTCGGAATAAGCCAATCAGAAGCTGTGTATACTGTCCTGATATCCTGCGATATCAAGTCAACGATTTGCTATGGCTACGATATCAAGTAAAGTAATACTGTCGTGAGTCAAATTGAAAAGGGGTTTAAAAAAGAATAGTATTAATAGTAATTAAATATTGAGCGTCTGTTTTCGGGGGCTTAAATGTGGCAAAACTTTCCCACCAAAAGTAAACTCTTTGCATGCTTCACATAACTGGAACGTCTGACAAATTGCCTCCTTTTCTGGTCGAGAAAATAAAAGTAGGCTTTTTTGGAAATCTTTGTCATCTCCAGTTAGCGTTAGATTTTATAGTTAGAAGTTCAAATATAAACCGATATGAAAATTGTACTTCATTACTTCCTGTTTAATTGACAACGCTTCATGTTTTTTTAGGCCTGCTGGCGGGGTTACATGGCTCGTGCTGAACTCGAGGAACAGACTCTGGCCGCCCTTCGGATCCAGTCCCTGTGGCGAATGTACGTGGCGCGCCGTTACTATCACAGCGTGCGTGACAGGTTAATTTTGATTCAGAGTCACGCAAGGGGTTACCTGGCGAGAAAAAGGTTTGTTGCATAGTTTCAGAGATAACTGATAAACTACATCGTAACCAATAAATCGTTGCCCCAACCTCAACTTCCGTTACTGACACATATAGCTCAGTTGTAAAGTTGCTTTATACCATAAGGTTGTTGCTAGGTTTACCTCTTGAAAACGTCTTCCGATTTTGAACCTGTATTTTCTGTTGTTGTTAGAACCTGTAGAACTTATTTTGTTGTTTCTAGAGGATTACCATTACCATGAAAAACGCAAATTGTAAATACTTCGTTGGAGAACTAAATGACCAGCAGGAATGCGAGAATTCCGTCAGTGCCATACCCATATGTTATTCACTAACTTTAAATTGAACTGTTTTTATTTTGCGAGTGGAGTTAAACAATAAATATTGTGTGGTTCTTGCTCTGAATGTCGAATCTTTCGAAATCGAACGCTTTGGATTAGACTGATACCTACGCACAAACTTTTTTATGTCATTATTATTTATTTTGGTGTTGTCTCTTCTTTAGACATTTGAAAAGAGTGGAAGAACACCAAACGATGTCAGAGAGGGATTCCCTCAAGAAGCCCGTTTCACCGTAAGACTTTCTTTTTCGATTTTTTGTGTGAAGTGCATAAGACATGAATGAAGAGTTCGTTGTCATAGAGGGTGGAGAAAAAAAATTGTCTTCTATTGGAGACTGTATTCGAAGGTGTAGTAACGCTGCTGAACATCCGTACGTCGAGATAAACAGGATTTAAGTAAAGAACCTTTATGTTGATGCTAAACTGGGTATTACAACCTGATTCACAGTTCTCGGAGGTCGCTTTCGACGTGGTATCTCGTGACGCAACATGTTTACAGTACTGTCCTGGCTTTAATTTGCTATTTCTAGTTCTCGAGGTCTGTTCTGTTTTCTTGTCTATTAAGTTGGCATTTTCCTTTTTACTGAGTGTTCTCCGTTCTTTGTGTAGTCGTATTTAGCATATATCTGCTTTGGAAATCTTCTTCAATATTCTCCTTGTCCTGCTTTCCAACAACGCTATCGTTAAGTTCACGACCGCGTGTTTCTGTCGCGCGCCGCAACTGTGGCGCCCGCACTGACAGCTCGCAGTTGAAAACAGCAGTATTAAGAAGATACTACAGTGATACCTCTATTAAGCGGACCCCCAATTAAGCGGACACCTAAAATAAATTGTATTTGGCTAATTTTTATTGTTAAAAAACTCTATTCATTGTGGCATTGGATTGCGTCCTTGAAATAGTCGATTAAATAGTCGATTAAATTTACCCATATTATCGTTGCTGTATTGAAAGGGCATTATTGCAAACAAATTAAAGTTGGCAATGAAAGCTGATGAACTTGAACTCTGGATAGCTTCGTTAACAACCTGGAACTTTAATACGGTACTCTAGGAACCGTTGAATGTTCATTGTTAACAAACATTGCGCAATTGTTATAAACCTTTACTAAGTGGATACGCTCTATTAAGCGGACACTTGGGAAGGTCCCGAGAGTGTCCGCTTGATAGAGGTTTCGCTGTATCTATGATCGATTCTTCATCTCGATCATCAGAATGATTGAGTGAAAGGCTGAGATTTTTGCTGGGGTGAAGTTTGTTCGTTCTTTTACTTTATATTAATCGCACTCTTGTTTGCTCTTAAGTCGGCAGGAAATTATGCGGCCAATCAGTCGATCTTTAAGCGACCCTCATGGTTACAAAGGACTTTATTTTGATGTCGGCTCTGAAGACCAGGAAAGCGAAGAACAGCAAGTGGTCTACAGCGACGAAGAAGAAGTAAAAACTCCAGGATCGCCTAGAGAGCGGAGTACCTCCAAGTAAGAACACGTGAGATGTCACACTCAGATAGATCGTAATTACCCTCGGTGTATTACGTAGACGTGCTTTGCGCTTTTCACACATACTTTCAAAGCAGGATTGCGGGACGGACGCATACTGCATTTTCCAAATAGGAGACGATACCAGAACCGAGGATTTTTTAGCATGCGTCGGGATCGCTTCGACGACGAGTGGCGACCGGAAACCCCACTCCCAGGGCCTTTGGCGTAGGCTGAAACGGAAGTCTGTGAGATCAATCGAAGTACCATTTTTCTTTTTTTTTTTTTTGAGGTTGGGGGGGGGGGGGGGGGAGGGCGAGGGCGAGGAAGATTTCGAGGTACTAGAAGTTAAAGATAATGGGTTAGTTTCTTGGAAACTGCCCCAGAAACAGTTTAAACCGCATTCACCAGTTGTGTGTCATATTTTCTGTTAGACGTAATTACTGTTTCATCGTCTGGAAAGTTTCAAATTTTTTGCTTGAGGCAAAAAAATGCAGGGGTATATCATTTTAACAGCCTATATCACTCCCAGCTTTGGTAAATAGTGGTTTTTGTTTCTAGGGTGAAAGAGATGTCCAAGCTGTTTGACAGTACTCCAAAGGAAGCTGAACCAAAATCACCGGTATGCTGAATAAAGCAAAGCTTTAGCTAACTGGTGTAAATGTACTCACAGAGGTTTTTTGTTTCACTGTTGCAACTTTAGAGCAGTGCGTGGGACTCTGAGGAGGCAGCATGGCCGAGTGGTTTAGGGCGCTGGTGTTGAAATCTGGAGGTCCCGGGTTCAAGGCCTCCACCCTGCCACTAGCGGGATTTGTTTCTCGGTAGTCCCGAGTTCAAATCCTCGGTCCCACTTTGTAAATTGCCAACTGGTCTGCCTCCTGCCAGTTGGGATTTTTGACCATGTTTCGTTTATTTGAAATATTTGTTTCCTTTGTTTCAGTGGCATGCCTGTAAACTGGCCAAGCTCAGTGCTTGTATAGCTAAGTGCGTGACCATTATAAATAAGATTTACATTTACATTTTAGATTTACTCTGGATCTAGCGGTCTGGGATCCAGTCTTGCCTGGTGTCCGTGCACAATGGGTGACCCTGTCCACTCAGGAGTTTTAATGGGTATCGACGACGGAATTGTTAAGAAAACTGCCTGAAGACTGGGGCAGTAGGTTGGGGGAATCCAGGGGCGGTAGGTTGGGGGAATCCAGGGCTGGCAATACTGCTGCTTCATGGTGCGGAAACCGCAGTTAAGGTCCAGCCTTATGAGCCTTCCTGGCTTGCTTATCTGGTTGTTTACTTCTCTTAGGTTGCCCGTCAGAGGTCATCCTCGGAACCTAACAGCCCAGAAACCAAGCGGCGGAATCGACCTCCTCCGCTTGATGTTTCACCGCCGCTCAGCAAACCTGTCGTGCCCAGCTTCTCTAAGCTAAGTCCCATTCCCTCTCCGACACTCTGCAGTGAATCTGACAAACAGAACGATGAGCTGAAGTCAAATGCGAGGTTTTCGCGCAAGCTGACCAGCAGTATCCGCCGGCGCCTCTCCTCTAAAGCGAAACCTGGGCAGCGGTTTAGCGCGTCGGACGTTTTGGATGAACGCCGACCCACGTCCACTCTGCTCGTAGCGGACGATTTGGCTGTTATGAGGCCTGGGGAGAAGTCGAATTCCACCGTAAGTCTGGGACGTGCCGAGTACGGTGGCAAGGTCAAGAAAGGTTTCCTGCGTAAAATTGCGCGCAACAACTCGTTTAGAAGAAAATCCGACTCTCACCTCAGCAAAACTGTTGTAAAGAAACCTACTGAGATGGATGGAAATACTGGCTCTCATGAAGGTTCTTGAATTTGATTGTTCTTGAATTTATTGTAATGCCACCGTAACTTGTTATAATGTTGCTATAATTTATCCTGATTTGCTGTACCCTCGAGGTGAAGCTCATGTATCAACAACCCGCGCTTGAGTTTTGCCTCGTTTGAGAGTGATCTTGTTACCCCGGACTTCCTCCTGTCTGGCCTCGTATCTCAGTCTAACGGTGATCCAATGATCAGGAGACCGTGGGCTCAAATGCGACCAAGTTCAACATAATTTTTGGATTCTTTGTCATGTGTGGACTAGGTTTACGTTCAGAAGGAAATTTATGAATTACTTTTTAACACTTCAAATTGCTACAAAATATAAATACCGAAAAAAAAGGAAAGACCCCTAGCATTGCCACAGAGTTAATTTCCTGATTTCCAGTTCCGAAGTAATTGATTACTTAGACCTTCACGTCTGTAGGAGGGGGGAGAAAAATCAAGTCTATGGAGTTACACATTTAGTTTGTTCAAACCAAGTCGTCGGGATAGAATGTTTTGGGGCGAATCTCGGAGATCTTCTCGACGCGACGTCAATTTGACGCTGGAAAAGTTGTAGCCGGACCAAATAAATCACGTAGCAAGGATGTGTCAAAATGAAGAGAGATGAATATGTAATTTAGGTGCTCTCTCTGTTCGGTTGTTTCTCGCAGATCTGGCCAGGGCTTTGAAGCAAACCAAGATAGTCAGCTGTGCAATCACACCAGGCCCCGTGCAGTGGAAAAACACCGGAAAGAAGTTCATTCGGGGAACTGAGGAACTTGGGTTATTGGAGGGCTTCTTGATGAATAAGGTGTGAACCAGACCATTTGAGCCTTAATGCGTACTGTACGCCACTCAAAACGCAATTCTTAGTGCTTACCGTACACCACTCAACGCAATTCTTGGTGCTCACTGTTCACCGCTCAACGTAATTCTCTCCGCATTTGTCTTCACATAAGGCTCCAATACAGTAGTACTGCTTGTCCTTCGCTTTCAGTAACCCTTATTGTTGTTGTTCTTACTTACTGTAACACGAAGGGTCTGTTGATATTCAATGTTTTGTTTGTTACATGTCAGGTGTCCATCTTAAATAAAGAAGAAAACAAACGGGACACGATCGTCGACCGCGTATTTAGAAAAGCTCTTCAAGAATTCCACATGCAACTCATCTCGTCCTACTCTGTCCTCATGAAGGTACGTCCACTGAGTGAGTCTGTCAAGGTAGCAATTCTCTTTAGTTGTGAGAATTGGGCGGTACATCATTCATCTCACCTGTCTGCTTCATGGAGATTCTGGTAAAAGCGTCCGAGTAGTGACATGCAAATTTAACAGGAAACTGCGGGTTAAATACACCATTATTTCAAATAACTCCAAGCTGGTTGGGCTCGATTACCAGCCGCTGTTCGAAAAAGGGGAAAGTAAATCGGAAATGAAAGTAAATCGGAAATCGGAAATCGGCGGAAATCGAGCCTACAAGTTGGTTTGTACTCAGTGATGAATGCACTTGCTCTGTAAATAATAATAGTAATAATAATAATAATAGTAATAATAATAATAATAATAATAATAATAATAATAATAATAATAATAATAATAATAACAACAATATTTATAATAATATCTCTTTATTGAGCTCATTCATGTAATTAAATAATTTCTTTTTCCTCTTGGAACGGCACAAACTGATTCAATCTACAGTGAATTTTTAGTTCGAGCTGGAAAGCTAAATTAATCAGTTGGTTTTCTTTTGAGCTCGTACAGTTTTAATTCTAGATAGCAAGTAAAGAAAAAGAAAACAAAGAATGAGAAATTGATAACATGTAACCATATTTAACGTAACCTTGTTTAAAATACTCAGGAAACTAAAGAAGTTATCACAAAGTTCGTACCTACGTTATTTATTTTATGTGTCTTTTTTTCCTTTGTATCGTTAGGAAGACAAGTCGTTTACGCTGAAGTATGAAGATCTAATGGGACAGTTTGAATTCACGCTGAACAAAATAATCAAAAGTGAGCGGATAAGCGCCAGCTTTCCTGTCATCATGGGCGTGAACGCGTTTGGAGGTGTTCTTTCCGAGTTTATCACCTCAAGGTAACTGTTACTTCTTCTCTGTTATTTTATGAACCTCGACGACACTTTGCGACGGTTACATGCGCAATGACATTAAGACGAGGCTGATATTCATTGCTAGTAAACGAGACTTAAAAACAAATGTCACGCAAAAGATGCTAGTGAACCAAAAGGAAGTTGAAAAAGAAATTGCATACAAATGGAGGTAGGACGTTCAAGTTAAAACGCTGGAGTTGAAGAAAAAAAGCTGTTTATCGATCGTTTAGTTCTTCAGTTTTTCCTTAGCTTGGATACTTTCTTGTTCAGTTTCTAATTTTCAAGTGGTTCTCAAAGCTGAATGTGTTGATTTTTCTCTTCGTTCTTGTTTTTTTTTTTTTTTGCGCAGAACAAGACCAGAAACCAAGCCGGCCAAGGTAAGACTGAAGAAAAATCACTACTCATAGGAGAACTCACTACACTTTGGCATATATCACCTCTCGCGCAGGCTAAAAAGGCTTAAGAAAAAGTGCAAGAGAAAAAAAAAACAGTCCTGAGAAATTCAGCGCTTTGAGCTTTTCACGACATAGCACATATTTGTTGCGTCACCGATGGAAAGGCGTTTTGTATTCGATTTTCACCGGGACGCAATATTTTTATCCAAAAGATTTATTGATGCCTACGGCTTTTTCCTTGTCTTTGCAATGATATTGCGGCTGTATGGCACGATGTTGAATTTGTTGTTCATTCTACAATTTTTGTTGCGAACCATTATTTCACTGTTGCCGTTCGTTTTTGTAAAAATCTGTTTAGGCAAATAAACGAGACTTTCTGATTCAAATTCTCCCAAAGTAAATTATAGCGTTAATAATATACCTGCAAAAATTTCAGCATGCTGACTGGCTGAGAGCGCGTCAATTAATCCCTAACAGGGCAGAAAGTTTTTGCTTGTTTATCATTACGAAGAAATCAAGTGAGTTTTCTCGTGTAATTTGGAATAGGAGTGAGCACTCCAAAATTTTCAAAGGCTACCAGTGCAATTTCTTTAGTCTTTGAAAAATTTACTTTTGGTTGCCTTATTTATTTCAACTTGCACTCGAAATCATTTGATTGCCCATACTACCTCTTCGAAAGCTAACACAATAAATGGGCCATACTTCAAAACTGAACTTGAGGTTGTGTACAAGATAACTGGCTTCCCTGTGAATCCATGTCACAAACACCACTAGCGTTAGTCTGCGAGCAGGCTTTTCGCGGAGAAAGAAAGTATAGCAATACTGTTAACAGCCTTCTTTTCAGTTATTTCTGAAAATTCATGGGATCGTTTCTCCGTACTCCGTGTCCGCTTCCTTCCTTGTTTGTCTCGTGTTCTTTATTTGCTTTGATAAAACAAGGACGCCATGAAGAGTCCTCGTTCGATAAGTCAGTAGGGCAGAGTAGTCGATTTACCATAGTTGAGTGTCATTTTAAGCGTTTGGTTTTGTCTTTACTTTAGCATCACAAGAAACCTCATTTGAAGAAACGGAAGTCTTCGGAACTCACAGTAAGTGTTTTTAGATTGAGATGAACTGAACAAATAAATACACAGTGGAAGTCCGTTAATCTGACCACCAACGGAACAGCGATATCTGGTTTTAATTGGGGTCGAAGTATTTAAGAAGGTTTGAACAAGACAATGACTGTTGCGAGTTATTTTAGAACTAAAGATGATTACATTCCCAAATTTCTCTTACTAAAGAGCGTTTTCACGGCGCCCATGTGGTGTTCCCATAGAACAGTGAAGTTTAATAGTCAGAAGTGAATGCATTCCCAGAAATTTCGTTCTTTGGAACACCAAACTGGCCACCGTGAAAATTGGGATACGAGTGGGATATAAATTGATTATCGCTCCATATACCTTGTGGTCATATATTTAATTCCCCCTAGTCTGTGGCCCCTCGTCTAAGAAAAGTGTAAAGCTCCCTGCACATATTTACATGTTAAAAATCGGCCACTGAGTTCTTCAGTACATCGAGAAACTAAATTTTGTATTACTTCTCGGCATCATATGTAAAGGTGTTTGTGTTACCCTTCAATTGTTTCATTTCCTTGTTTTCTTGATTTGAAGTCTGTAAACGTTGCGTCTATTATCGTCCAAGTTACGCTGAAACACGTTATTTGACAGAAAATTGAGCGGCTTTGAAATATGCGCATAAATTATGAACAACCAATGAGAACGCGCGTTGAATCCTATGACGGCGACAGTCGGCAAGGTTGTCTGTTTTTTTTGTTTTTTGTTTTTGTTTTTTCATTTCTTCGTTTCGCCGTGTTTTGACATGGCGTTTGCATCTCCGAGTGGTCCACCTCTCAACAGACTCAGGAGATGGTCCAGTATTGGAATTAGGAATCGTACATCGAGTTTAGAACACGGCGTGGTAGGTCTGTCGCCAATTAACTACTTCCCTAATTAGTTATATAACATTGGTAATGAAAGCAACGTCGGCAGTCTTTCGATTATAATCCTATTTTCTATTAGTGAAATTGCTGCCGACAATTTGATCGCGGGTCTGTAATGTTTCGTTGCTCAGTCGAAGGTTTTTTAACTTTCTGTTTGATTAAATACTAAAAAAAAAAAAAAAAAACTTTGCTTCTGGTAGTATGTTTATCCTATCTGACTGGAACGAAAAAAAAAAAATTTTCGTTGAACGAACAAACATGGATTTGACTTGCTCAATGTGTTGTTATTGGATTGTTACAGGCCGTTTTTGTTTGCTTTTCATTCACGATTAAGACTCCGCTAAAATTATGATGATTTCACGATTAGCGTTCTGTAGTACAGTGGTAATTGTGCGGTAATTTGTCGAACGCATCGTACTCCCTCTTTACCAACCTGAAAAAGCAATATATTTATTTATCGCGTTATTTTCCAAGAAAACAATAGCTGTGTTTTTCTCGTTCGGCGTTGGTTTGTTCGTCCATTACCTTGCGAATAGATAGCCTGGTGCAATACACTCCTTATACATATCAGTAAATCTGTTCGTATTCACAGTAATCCAGTTAACAAAGACCATCTTTTATTCGCCTTATTTGTGAGCGTTCCTCGTCATCTTCATCATCATCATCCGTCTTTGTCGCGCCATGGAACGTAGAAAGAAATCATTATTTGTTGTTGGCCCATATTGCTGCTTGTTTAGGGTACCATGTACGCTTTTTAGTTTTTAACCAATAACTATTTAACGTCATCGTGTTGATAAGTACAAAGAGTAGTGTTGTCTTTTTTTGGCGCTGCTGCTGCTGCTTAAATTGGATCACGAAGATAACAGCATGACCTGGTTGTTCAAGGGATGGGTAACGTTATACATCTGATAAATCCGTTTGTTTTCGGAATACTTATCCACTGGAAAATGATTCGTCATCGGTGGGTAACGATATCAACCGTTTGAATAACAGCGCCTAGTATCTTCTTTTTATCGTTATACTTATGTACATCTTCTGATAACGTCGATAAAACACTGGTGCCGTTTCATTTTGGAAGAAGGAACTGTGACAAAGTGTGAGGTCAGATGGCGAGATATTGGCCAATTTCTTTTTTGCGTGTTTATAGACCGAGTCGACAAACACGTTCGAAAGATCATAGTGGAACTTAGTATTGGACGCCAACGTTGTTCAAGAAAATAAAGCTAAATTTAAAATTTCACGCGGCGTTCAGTTTCCGACTTGTTTATCCCTGGTTAAAAATCGTCTAAGAAACACACTGTAGGCAAAATAGTAATGTTTCCTAGTTTACCACTTCAGTCGTCTAATACAAAATTATTTGTTTGTTCGTTTATGTGTTTTTTTTTTATTTTATTTATTTATTTATTTTTTATTTTTGTCGTTGCATTTCGTTTTGCTTTGTGTAAATGGCTGCATTTCATTTGCAGGAGTTTAACGGCCACAAGTTCGCCACAACGCAGTTTAGTATTCCAACGTTTTGTGAGCACTGTACAGGGTTTATCTGGGGACTCGACAAAGGATTCGTCTGCCAAGGTAATCAACAGAAAATGTCAGTCCTTAGCTGTTTCTGGAAAGATGACGTCCTTCATTGTCGCTTCGTGCGGTTTGATGATTATATATTATTACGTTATTACGCATGCCATTACGTTCTTGATCTGACAAGTTATTTGAGATATTTGTGGGTGACTAAGCCACTGTGGCCTCATGGTTAGTGCGCTTGACCACGAATCGAGCGGTCCTAGTTCGTGACCTGGCCGGGGACATTATGTTGTGTTCTTGGGCTAGACACTTTACGCTCACAGTGCCGCTCTCCACCCAGGTGTATAAATGGGTACCAGCTCAACGTCCCACTCTGGAATGACCTTTTAATGGACTAGCATCCCACCTATGGGGAGGGGGCTAGAAATACTCTAAGTCGACTAATGCTACGGAGACCATTACTAGCCCTTTCGGTATGGGACACTTTGTTCTGATTACCTTTGCGTAGACAGCCGGCGGATTGAAAGCATCTTCACTCATTTATGTTGTAAAGAGGCATTTGCTGTCCTCAGCTCCGAGAACAGTTACCATGCAATTTTACCCTCATTGCTGTTTGAATGTGCTTATTTGCAGAGTGTAGATTTACTTGTCACAAAAAGTGTCATGCCAAGTCTCAAAACATATGTCGGAAAGGAGCAAACAAATCAAAGGGAAAGGTAAGCAGTTACTAGGTATTGATCAACATATACTTCGCGTCTGCCATTCATCACCAGAAAACGAAACTTCAGCGTAAACGACTCGGTAAAGGGATGCAGTACTGAAGCGCAGGAGCCTAGGGGATTTACCTTGGATTCCAGATCGTGTCCAGCTTATTTAGAGCTCTGGCCGGACTCATCGATTGTGCCATAGTGTTCTCGGCCAGACACTTCACTCTCTCTGTTCCTCCCTCTACCCAGGGTTATATATTATATATTCAAAAACTTGTTTGTGAACGGTTGTCTTTTTAAACTTGCGTAGATTTTAAATTGTATTCATTGTCGTACTTAGATTTTAGATTGTACATTGTACATTACGTGGATGTAAAATTGTCTTCATCTTGCTTTCATTCAGGATTTGATTGTAAAGACTCACATCTACCGAGTCTGACGTTTTTTTCAATAAGTTCATTCATAAATATGACTACCATCAAATTGAGTTTTTGTTTGTTTGGAGAGGGGAAGTTAGGGGGGGGGGGGAGACTGTGGTGTATTGGCATTTTACCCGGGGGGAAGTAGCAGTAACCCTTTTCGCTGCATGTTACAGAAATCGCAGTAAGGCGCCGGCACCAGTTACTCATCTGGCTCCTCTGATTTTAATGATACTGTGCCGGGCTTCGACGTTGTTAGACTCCCTGTTAGAGTGGACTGTTGTTTTGTTAACACAAATTCATTCTTCCTATTCAGACGGAGTTGTTTGGAGGTGACTTATCTAGTCTTGTGTCCAGCGAAAACTCTGTTCCGCTGCTAGTTGACAAACTCATTCAAGACATTGAGTCAAGAGGTAAGTCATTTCATTAGACGTTAAATCATATATATTTTTTGTCAAAATCCTCTTGGGAAGTTTTGCTTGTGGTGCATGGACGGGCGAATTAGAAAGCAATTACACAAACAAACAAACAAACAAGTCAAATGACTAAAACCGCGAGTAAGTAAGTGAACAGCTATTTTGGGTTAAAGCAGCGTTTGATTATTCTTTTTTGTTAACGAAACTTAAGGTAGTAGTCATACGTGACGCAGGAAGCCTTGCTGATACCAGCCTAGAGCTGAAAGGGCCACCCTACTTAATAACATTGACCTTGACATTTTTTGGCAGCTGCGTCACGGTTTGCGCATCTTGAAAAGTTTAGCCTACATTTTTCAAACTCGTCATTTGTAATCCGTATCAATCTTCTCCATTCTTAACCATCCGTGTTCCTCTATGGTTTATTAGTATCTCGTTGGTGTTTTTCTATCTCATTAAACTGTTATTTTCAGGTTTCCTTCAATTTAAAGGTAATTTGTACTTGGCCAAAATAACTCAAAATATTGTGACTGAGCTCCTTTAAGGTTGTGATATGTTTTGTTGAGGTGACTTTAGTGCATGCTTCGTGCTTTGTTTTCTTCCCTCCGGTCACGCTAATTTCTTTCTTCTTTCAAAGGTTTGTACACTGAAGGCCTTTATAGAAAATCTCCAAGCAACGTAGCTGTTAAAAAGCTAAAGAACGACATTTGTACGTTAGGTGAGTGACATTCTTTAGTGAATACCGCAAAAACTTCGGAATTCTACGGTATTTAGATTTGACGCTGATTTTTAACTCGTGAATTGCGATAACAAGTTACGAGTTAAGGTGGGTGAGCAGATTTTCCTTGTAGGGAGCAAGTGCTAGTGTTTGCGTTCAGGTTCGAGGAATTTCCGATTCTTTCCATGCGATCACAAATTGACCGGAATACTCCCAACTTTGTCACGTGAGCGTGCAGCGTTGTACCATTAGTTTACGCCATGCAGTCCAGCATCTTCTCAAAAAAACCTTCGAGCTCAACAACTTGTCTGAAACAGGAGACAGACTGTTTCTGTCCCTTCGTTTTGCTACTACAGCCGTTACAAACTTATTTAGAAGCCCTCCGACATTTGGAGGTAAGTAATTATTAATGTCATTCCTTTGCAGGAATTGATAATTTGTCTTTAGAGGAGTACAGTGTACACGTGGTAGCTGGGGTACTTAAACTGTTCTTCAGGCAGTTGTCGCCGCCTATTATCGCGGCTGATTTCTACATGGATTTTATTCGCACTGCAGGTCAGTTTAACTAGAATTTGCATGTTGCTTTGTGTTTTCTGGTCTTCTTTTCATTTCCGCCCAGTCACTCACGGAAAAACTCAAGACCTTCCTTTTTACTAAATTTATTAACCCTTAAAGCCCCGGAGAAAAACCTTATTTTTCTAAAATGATAACAGTAGATCGAAAGACCACAAGTAATATACTAGTTGAAAGGTATTGTTTGGGGTATGTCCTAAAACACCACAACAGACATACTAGATGTCACAAATTGAATTGAGGAGTCTGCAAAGTAAAAAAAAAAATGAAAACGGTCAAAAATACCTTATTCGTTGTATATATTGGGTATACCCCTAAACAATAGCTTAATTTGCAGCTCTGGGTGTGAAGATTTTTATCAGATATTCACTTGACCGTAAAATTGTAAAGCGCAAAAGTTTCAAAACTTGAGTGGTGGTTAAGCAAGTCTGATACAGGACTAAGGTATGATTTTATGGTTCCAATGTGAAGATCTCTCAAAGTTCCTTTTGGTGTCCAAATTGGAAACGAATTGGCCAAATATTAAGCTTATTCTAACATTTTGTGCCATATGGCACTAAGGGGGCTTAAAGGGTTAAGAGTAACTCTTTCTCGTATTTTTAGTTATTTTTTAGATTCTAGTTTTTTTTTTTTTTTGGTATTTCGCTAGTTTTTTTCCTAGAGTAAAATTGTAGTTTTTAGGGATAGTTTTGCAAAGTGCCTTGGGCAAATAATGGATGTGTGCGCCATATAAATGAACTATTATTATTATTATTATTATTATTATTATTATTATTATTGATATTAATACTTCGCATCCTCTTAGCGTTAAGTTCGTCTTGTGAGTGACTTTTTGAGATTGAATGGTTTGTGAAAAAACTGCTTTCTTGTTTGTTTTTTAGAACTAACCGAAGAGAAGTTGCGTCTTCAAGCTCTCTACAGTTTGGTACAAAAACTGCCTCGAGCGAATCGAAACGCTCTTGAAAGACTGGTCTTTCATCTTGCAAGGTGAGTGATTCATGCTTAATCTGAGCTGTTTCATTTCAACGCATGTTCATGCTTTCTTCGAGCTAAAACATCGTAAACCTCGATGAAGCAGTGATTTACCGTTAATTTCTTCCGTCGTTGTCGCCGGCGTACGTTTTTACACTGCTTAATCGAAACAGCCGTATGACCAGTGTTTCTCAGTCCACAATATGGTGATTTTATCTTCATGGACCAGCAAATTATTTCGGAGTAAGGAAAGTTAATCAAGTGACCTTGTGCCTGCAGAATATCCCAGCATCAGGAGGAGAATCTAATGAACGCGAATGCCCTGGCTATAATTTGGGCACAGTGTATCATGGAAACGCCGCCAGGAATGAGCGCGTTGGAGAGCATGCAAGATGTGGGTAAACAGACGAGGTAAGCGTTTGCTGATTCTTCTTGAAAGCAAGTCAAACCAAGAAGAGCTTTATTCAGAACATTGTGGTTCAGAAGACTGACGTTGACCTCCTGTGCCCTTAATGTGTAGCCACAAAGATTTTACTTCCCCCTCCCCCCGCCCCCCGCCCCCGCCCCCGCCCCCGTCCTCTGTACGCTTATCAGTTCTCCGGGCAGATGGAGAGAATCACGTGGTGAGATTCGTATGGCTCACCACCACGTGTAGAAAACCGTGCTCGAGTTCAACTTCAAAACACATGAGCACGTGCACATATTGCGGCATAAATTTCGTTTTAGCTTGGATTTCCGTAAACTAGTTTTTTTTCTTTATGTCTCATATGTTATTACCATAAGCTGATTCCAAAAAGAAGTTTCAAACGATAACAGTTTACAATTTTCCCAAAATAACGAGAACATTCTTTTTGAATACAAATTTAATTGCAAATTGAAAGGAAAGGAAATTCCGCAAAATATTCGCTAGGAGAATAACTTAGAGAAAACAAACTACACATCAACAGACAAACAGGCAAACAATCATGATACTGTTTTTAAGACAGCTTTATCTGTGTACATGTGTGCTTACCATTTAGCAAAAAAATCCGGAAATTTCGGTTGAAAGTCAAATAGAACAGTAATTTCCAGGAAAATCCGTTCGGAAATTGTAGACTACCTTCAGAGGTAGTCCTCTTTTTCCGTTCGGAATGGAACGGCGGAAATTTCCTTACCATTTGGTATATTTTCCAGTTTCCAGTCTCTCATCAGCCGAAAACAATTACGAGAAATTGAATTGTAAATGGTAAGCGCCATCTCGTTTGGTTGGTTTGCTGATTTTGGAAAAACCCTTACCATTATACAACGGTCATCCCGACCGGTTTATTCTGACAAATGGTAAGCACCCCATGTTTCGTTTCGTCTGTTGAAACCAAGCAAATTGAAATCCTGTGATAATATGTAATGTGGTTCAATCTTTCCAAATTTGATATTGCACGCTTCTTACGATTTAAGACGAAATCCGATAGGAAATCGAGCAATTTTAGTTTTAAGCGAACAAAAACTTTGTACCAGAATAATGTTAAGTATATTACAGTCCTTTTTGCATTTTCTAGAAGCTAAAGATCTAAACAGATGCCTGAAATAACACCAAAAACAATTTCCAATGGGAACTCGAGAAAATAAATTTCAAAGTCCAGAGAACCTGTGCGAACACAGGCAAAATGTTATCATCAGTGTCATTTCATCAGTACTTTCAAGTGTTTCATGCGAACTTCAAAATTTGTTTTCGACATCTGGTGTTGTTAGAAATGATTTCTTTTGAGAAGATAATTAAATCAGTCGCACAGAAGTTTGCAATACAATGTAAATAATCTTGGTACAAAGTTTTTGTCCGCTCATTACCCGAACTTCTGGTGGATTCCCTCTTAATTGTTATTATGATGCTTTGATACCTTATAAAGGCGATCGAAATTTAATTTTCTACCTTTTATCGTATCTTTTTAGATGTCTAGAAACCCTAATTATCGGTCAGCTATCCAAGATCCGGGCAACCATTAACAACATCCGGGAAATCGATAACGCGTCGGACACAGCTCACAAGCGCTTGTCGATGTTGCACCTCAACGAGGAAGTAAGTTTGATATGGAGGACGCAAGTGTTTCTTCTTTCTGAGGTGGCTTGTGGTTTTGTTTTAAGGCTCGTCGTGTGTGACTCTGTGGTATAATTGTAGTGATTTGAGTTTGTGTCTGTCTATTTCTTTTTTTTTAATCAATGTATATGACAGTTTTGCAAAGGGTGTGGTCGCATTTTTTTATGTGCTTGTTTTCGTTTGTTTGTTTGTTTGTTTTTTATTGTGTGACCGTAACTGATATATTACCATGACTTTGGTGTGACTTTAATTGCATTTTTATGATCATTGTACAACGTATGTCAAATCTGTGCGTTTCATAGAAGATTTCTGTATTGATTTCCAATATTCTGTGTCCGATTGCAGGATGATGGCTTAGTTGAAAATGGTTTGGAAGGAGAGGAAGAGGAGAAACGACTCCTCACCCAGCAGCTGTTCGAACTTCAAGAGCAAAGGTTAGTTTTGTTCCTTAAATGCACTAGAATCCTGTCTAAACCCTTTGAATACAGTCATTGTACAATAGCAACCAGCTGGAAACCTGCCAAAATCGTGGAAACAGGGGTTTCCGCGGACATGAAGTCAAATCTATTTCTGGAACACGGCTGCAGGAGTTGCATCACGTGGTACATTTGTTTTATAGCTTGTGAATAGGCGCGTGGTGTTGATCACGTCGAACAGGCCGACCTGCTAAGTGATCCATGTTCAATCCGCCAGGTGGATTGAGTCTCTCGATCGTTTCATTTAAGATGGGGATCTGGTGAAAACAGTAGCATCTTACTCTAACTTGACGTTTTTCTTTCTCTTGCTCTCTTTTAGAGCTGTTTTAACAGCCAAACTGACGAGTTTAGAGCCTCGTGTCCATAGAGGAGGGGACAGTGGAGAAGATATGACTAGTGATGATTGTCAAACAGATGACGACTTGGAGGGAACTGAGGAGGAGAGGGTGGAGGAGTACGCAGTTACCTTTGACCTCCCTGGTGAGTAAACTGTGAGCAGTCATATTCAGTAGATTCCTTCGCAGCTCTTGGTGGCATCGTTTAAGCGTTGAATGACGGCACTAAAAACCTGGCGGGGAGGGGTGGAGGGGGGGGGGGGGTGGAGGATTCCCATATAAAATGGACGGGGTTGACACATTATCTCCTGAAATATTTTTACCCTAAAAGGTGCCGCAAAAGCTCCTGTTGTGGTCCTTTTGAGGCTTAACACCCTAAGAGGTAGCAAAACCGCTCTTTAACCCCTAAAAGGTACGATGAGGACCCCGTCCTTTTTTATGGTAGTTCCCCGGGGCTAAAAAACGGCTGCGGAGAAGACCGTCATCGAAAGCACTTTATAACATCTCCGTACTTTGTCGTTGCAAATTCAATTTGCCAGAAAGTGGCTTAGCAATGATCCACTCAGGGGAAAAAGAACATAAAATCAGCCTTTGTAGAGAATTTCCGAAGGTAGACACCCGCGTGTAGAAAAGAAAATAGAACGATTGTTTGATGACATTTTACATGTGATGGCAACGATGTCGTTGACTTTGAGTGGCGAAAACTGACATCGACTGAGAAAGCTTTCTCCGCGGTACTACAAATCATGAAATAACGCTTGAAAAACTCCGCCACATTTGCGTACTTTTCCTGTGGCTCAGGGCAGTTTTCAGTTGGGTGTCTTAAAACCCGCATAACCAATGTAATCACTCTAGGCAGTCACAAAGGACACCGGCTATCCAACAAACAAACCAAAGCTGACGCGAAGCGCATGAAAACGAGCGAACGAACGAGTTACAATAACCCATATTCGTATAACTATTCTAGGTAGTGGATTGGAACTACAATGGGCGACAAAACTAGTTGAAACACTTTTAGGAAATGACGCTTTTCGATAGTTAAGCACTTGCTCTTTTTTATTTGCTTCTAGCATTGATTCTCTGATACCGCCCCCCCCCCCCCCCCCAATTCAATGTTGTGTAGGCGCTGTAGTCTGTGCAGTCCAAGAAATAGAAAATTCAACATTGTTTGGCAGTGGGGGGAAGAAGGGGGAAAATGTGTCCAAGACGCTCGAAAATCGAATTTTACTGCCAAGTGTCTGAACACTTTTGTCGCCCATTGTAGCTTGCAATGGAGGCTGATGCGGGACAATATCATTAAAAGAGAGGTTATTGGTTTTGGGTTTACTTCTGATTGGATGAAAAAGTGGCGCGATTTTGTTTTACGCCAATCATGTAGCGTAGTAATGTACAACCAATTACTTTTCGACACTCAAATGAAAACCGCTCCCAACAGAGAAAGTAATGTTCACGATTAATTTTATTTGTCTTTTTCTTGTAGCTACCCCTGTTCACTTACGCCATTTAACAAAGAACCGCGTGGGACAGCCCGCAGTGAAAAGGCGTCGACCCACGAGGGCCAAGTTAAGAGAGCTAGCAATACAAAGATGAAACACTTCATAGCATACTACTTAGAGTATCTCTTCTAGGGCGTCTGTCTCAACGAGGAAAACTCGACTATGTAAGTCACTGATTCTGGCGTTGCTGTGCGAAGCCTGACTGAACAGAAATGTACTGGTCTCGTCGACATTTTCATTTACGCAGGTAGTGACTATTAAACGCTATGAATTGAAATGGCGTTGAATGACTCTTTAAAACGTAGGAGTGCTAGCGGAGCTGAATTGTTTAGAGAAGGGAGAGACTTAATGATGACGCGAATCTACGAGATAGATGAAGATGTGCTGTCATTTGTAGCCGTTTAACTGAGTTGTCACGGAACGGTGAACCATTGCGTGACAGCCAAGAGTATACTGCTGCTGTTAAGCATATTGTAGATCTAGCGTTTAAAAAGCGAGAAACTTTTAAAATAGTTCAGCTGCAAGTCTAGGAAGCCCTAATGAAACTGTTGCAGTTTAGATTTATTCTTTTAATCTTACGAGAATTTTTTATTGAATTGTACATAATAACTCATCCGCACCTAGAACTTGTGTTTTGATTCCACAAGACTAGGGTTGGTAACCTGGGTGGTCAATGATTACACGCTCCATAAAACAAGTTTGACTGGTTTATCAAAGAAAACAAGAGTTACAAGTTGTCTGGGGACTGACATATGGAAAATATAGAATTATTAAGGCTTATAAGGAGAATGACATTGTTTGTCCATGTCGTAAGCTAAGTGGAAATGCGAAATCATAGACCTGTTGTTGTGCCGAATGAAGTTATTCCATGGCGCGGGCGCCATATTTTTCCACGCGATGCCTCATGGGACGGTCACAATACCATTTAAAATGATTATAAAAATATTGCGCAAATTACGCTACCATAGATATTGGTTTTATTCTTTCCTACAGTAATTTGAGAAACAAATTAAGAGATTTGTTTTCTATGAAACTGTAAGCCCGCAGTTCAGACGTCGGAAGCATATACCGTACATAAAAGAATGGGCAAAAAATCCGGTCTCGGCATTTTAGATTGGGACTATTTTCAGCCAGTCTTAAGTGGGTGAGTGAATGAAACAATTATACCAAAAAATTAAAATTATTTTATTAGATAGCGAAAAATGGGTGAAAACACAAATGGAGGGAATTATTTCATTGGCATAAAATGTCGCTGTCTTTGCAAGTGTCGTTCCACTTGAAATAATGTACTTGAGCGTGTTCAAATGAATTGTGAAATGTTCAGGAAATGTAAACAGTGGTAATTCATTGATGTAGAATTTATTTATACATAATATTGAAATTATTACATGACTGGCTTTTCCTTTAGTTTTGTACTTTCTTGTAAAATGTTTGCACGCGCGATTGTTACTGCCAATATCTTGAAAGTAGTATGAATTAATATATGTGTATGTAAGGAGGTTTTAAGTATTTTCGTCCTTCTAAAAATTAAATTCACCTTTCGAAGACAATTTTGTGCGCACAGTGCCTGACTGTATGTAATATATCACACATTTCATCACATTTCCACTGATTCCCCTATCATTCCATCTGCATTCCCCCATCCAATCGATTCCTTTGCATTTCCCCATCCATTCAATTCCTTTGCGTTTCCCCATCCATTCGATTCCCTTTGCGTTCCCACATCCACTCGATTCCTTTGCGCTTCCCCATCCATTCGATTCCCTTAGAGTCTCCTTATTTATTATATAACTGAAAAAATTACCTCATGGTGATTGGCTGAGAGCAAGCCAATTTATGGTTAATTTTTAATTTGCACTGCAGTGCAAATTAACGCTCTCGCTTTCGTGATTTTGTTAGTCATATAATAAATGAGTAATCGTATGAAGGCTCGGGCAGTTAAGGATTTACACTACTCATGATATTTGGAAATTCGTTCAAATTTTGGGAGAATTTTCAAAAATCATTCGTAGCGTAAATCCTTAATTCCACTCGCATTCATACGATTACCAATTTTGCAGTGCACGTGACGTCATCATTTTCTAAAGAGCCACCAAAGTTATAATTTTCATCAGGCACAAGAGGCGGTAAATTTATATCTGTTAACAACTTTTCAGCTCAACAGTTTGCTTCGTCTGAAAACAGTCACATTTGGTGACATGAAGCTATGGACGCGTTTGTCGAAAAATATATACTTGTTCCGTGATTTTTAATCTTTTCGGAAGTTAAAGTATTAGGAAAAGTGCTTACTTCAATGTTTGCTTGATCAGCTCAGATAATCAGCGGCCTAGATAGCCAAAGTAAGTTCCAGATGTTTCCACTATTTTCCGGCCACTAAGTCGGTGTGCCGTCGAAGCACACCAACATGCGGGCTCCATACTGGGCTCTCTAAATTTGTGCAAAATATTTCGACGAATATTTGAAGTTTGGGAAAACGTACAGGCCTAAGACTTGGATAAATGTCTTCTTTATATCATAATTTCTTGACTTTATCCACTGAATGGTTTTCGAATTATTTTTTTATTGTGTGACAGTGTAACCCGAGAATACTATTTCGAGTTCCTTTGTTTCCATTCGATTCCCTTTGTGTTTCCCCATAGTTCCCCGATCTACTCCCCTTACGTGCACCCATGCGTTTCTTTTGCGTTCACCCGCGCGTTCGTTTTGCGTTCACCCATGCGTTCCTTTTGTGTTTCCATCATATTTGTAAGTTGCAGGTATAAGCTGGTGTGGATGGGAGATTCACTAGATACTTCCTTCGCTCCTTCCTTTGCTTTGCAGTCGTAGCGAAGTTCAAGGTATGGTAGGCACCGGCCACACTAATTGCTACTCGTGCGTTTTTGAAAGTATCTGTTCTCGTCTCAACCAGAACGAAGCAAAATATTTTCGCCCATACAAACCACCAAGGAAAAGCTTTGCCGATAGAGTGCTCTCAGGAGGAGAAAAATGATTTTTCTTCGGCATGAATTGAAACCACGTGTTTCAGTTGCTGAGTGTACACCGGGCAAACATTTTATTGCAACATTTTCTAACACAACATTGATTACACTCGCCTGCTTGTTTCAGTTGGTTTCAGCAATTCCATGTAATTGTTGTTGCGGTTCATTCCGTCGTAAAACAAGTTAGCAAAGAACGAAAACGATGAGCTTCCTTGAGAGAATGTTTCGAGCTCTTCGGCTTGTTTATCGGAGAATGAAACTATTTGAAAACCGCGCCTGGTTTTCTCTCGTCCCACATTGCTGCACGGGCTTTCCGTCCTTTCGCGCCATTTTTTGTCGAAGTCCCGTAAACGGCAAATAAAAGGCTTTGCACCAGCAACATTTGAACTTATAGTGCACTAAATAAAGTTCTTTCAAACAGGCAACAATGAGGTCTTCACATTCTTTTAATTTCCTTTCACGCCTTTTTGTGGGGAGCTGTCACTGACTAAATCACGTCAGCTAGTAATGAGTCTCGTCTGGCTCGTAATTACATTAGATTTCCAGTTGACGTCTTTCTGGCGTTTTCTGTCAAGGGCCTTACTTTAATAAGAAAACCAAAGACCGAGCCTTTAAAAAAGTTTTTAAATTATAGTTTTTAAAACTACACTCCACCCCCCTCTTTGTCGCACTGATGTTAGCGAGCGTGAAACAGGTGACTGGACCTGGTGAAACTTGGAAAGCCTTGGACATGCGATGAAATAGCGAGATACTTGTATAAAAGTGGCAGATCTAGGGGAGGGGCCCGGGGGCCCCGGGCCCCTCCCCCTTTGTTTTGATTAAAAAAAAATTGCGGCAGGAAGAAAAGCCGGCAGGGCAAGCAAAAAAAACCCCGCCCCACCCCCTCCCCTTCAGCTCAAGGTCTGGATCCGCCACTGGTATTTACCAAGAGCCGTAAATTAAAAATAACGGTAAGTTTCTCACTCAGCGTAAATGTTTGCAGGAACTTTGATGCTCAATTTACAGCTATTATACCGATTTTATACTCCTGAGGTGAAAAACATGCTCCCGCCATCCTCTACGCTTTGTCACACGGCACAACGGATGGGCTGAGCTGGAGACGAAGAAGCCGTGAGGAAGTAAATTGAAGAGGAGGAAAAACACTGATATTGGCAGGGTAAATGAAGAACAAACAAAAAAATGTTTTTCTCGATCGGAGTCACTTGACCTTAATTATTCTCTTTCCGTTGCGTTGTCTCGACAATGCCCGTGAGCTTTAAATTCATTTTTCTTCTCTTTAGCTCGATATCTGACTAAAATCTCCGTTCAGTGGCATCAAAATTGCCACTGTTTACAGAAGATCCATTTCCCAAGTTAATTTCTCTTTCCAGTCTTCCTCCATCCTTTCGTTTAGCGTTACGTATTCGTCCCCTTAAAATTGTATAAAACTGGACGCCAGACGAAATTGTGACGCATATTTAAAACTCAAAATTTTACAAAGAACGCAAGGGCTTATTAGGGCTTTAGCCACCTGGAAATGTTTGCAGTTGTTGAAAGAAACTTTCTCCTTCGATATGACGCCCACACAGCTAACAATTTCGCCTATTTCTAAGTTTCACAAGTTCTCTAAATCTTTAATAAATTCATATCTGGTATGATGGCTTCTTTACGCACAGTCGTATGCTAATGAGGCAAAATATAAAATATGATATCACTAAAGATTCTCCCGTAGAGATATTACAGCAAGTGGGTGCGTGCGTAGCGCGCGAAATCTTTATCTCTTTTCAGAGGCAATAAAATTCGATTTTCGAGCGTCTTGGAAACATTTCCTTCCCTCCCCTTCCCTCCCCCCCCCAAACAATGTTGATTTTTCTATTTCTTAGACTGCACAGACTACAGCAGCTAAACAACATTGAATTGGGGGGCCGGGGGTATCAGAGAATTAACGCTAGAAGCAAATAAAATAGAGTAAGGCTTAAATATCAAAGTCTCAACTACTTTTGTCGCCCATTGAAGCTACGGTCAATGAGAAATACTGCACGGATCTCTGTTGAATGACTTTATCGGTATAGAGCGTTTTCACATGACTTCACGGCAGTCATATTGGTGTTCCAAAACAATGAAACGGCGGCTATGTTGGTGTACCAAACCAATCCTGTAGGAGTGGAACTCTTTTCTTATGTATACAATTTCTTTTGTTCCAGTAAGTTTACATGGTTGCTGGCCAAGTGAGTTAAAACGCTCTTCGGAATCGGTATAGAATGTTCGGCCCAAATCACTGGTATTTCTCTCCGTGGAATGAAGAAAACGTTTCACTTGATGTCTCAGCAGTCATTACTGGTGCTCCCCCAAAAATTGCGTTTTTATTGATTTTAAGCAAAATGGCCAGATTGTTAGGACACACACACACAAGCCGCCTTGACATTGCTGTACTGAGTGCAGCTGTTTGTATTAAATGCTCGTCAAAGCAAACCACAATGGACATCAACTATTCGCACTTCACCGTCCACTTTGTGCTTCCTTTGTGTTCCCTCAGGCAGCGTTCACTACCCCTGAGAAATTTGAAAACACAGCTTTATTCTACGGTTAAGCCTACTGTTCACACTAATCCGTCACAAAAACAGAGCTTTAAGAAAACGCTCTTCAAACCGGAGGAATTTGAAAACGCCGTCTTTTCGTTTTCGTGTGGACGGAAAACTTTTTGACAACGGAGCTTTTAAAAAACGATGACATCACGTGCGAAAGTATTTTTTTATAATCTTCGCACCTTTTATGTTAATTCTTCGCGCCAAAATCGCTTTAAATGCTGTAATTTGCATGATCTAACATATATTTTTCCTTGATAATGGAGTCATGACTACTCCGAAACGCCTGATTTTATCGTTTTATGTTTTAAGAAATCTTTTTAAATACGAATCACGATAATCATGTGGTTTTCCTGCTCGAGTTTTCCTCAAACACAAATCCAAAATGACCGGTGATTGTTGCGTTTAAAAAAATCCTCCGGCGTAGTGTGGACGGAAAACATTTGATGCGTTTTCAGAGTGAAACCTCCGTTTTCAAATTCCTCCGGCGTGGTGGGGACGGTGCCTCAATTGTATTAAGTTGGATGCCAGACGTGGCTCTAAATGGAAAATATGCATCCCGAGACAAGTGAAGAATTCATTTCTATGATTCAGGCATGTCTACAAGAATTCGGATGAATAGGGAGTCATCGGCAAGAAAGTTACCAGCTTCAAGTTCTTCATGTTTAATAAAATCATCAAATCCAACAATGATGGCTCTCTCATCTCGACCGGGCCTGTCGATTCCCTTCCTTCTGACGTCATCGCGTTTAAAGTCGTGAACTTTGCGCATGCGCGTTAAATCCTTCCTCGCTTCAGAGTCCGGGTTTTGATCCAGCAAGCTGAACGTGTAGCGTGGTTTGATTGGCCATTGAAGAACTGCGTCATACTCCCCAGACATGACGCATGCGTATAATGACAAGCAGGTCCCAGTTTCTTTGCCTCTCCCATTTAGGTAAGCCCAGACTACGATCTTGTAGCCGAATGCCGATGTGTAGAACGGTTCACTGGTCATTGGGTCGTCGGCCCGACCCGATTGAACACGCTGCAATCTTCGGGAAAAGCTAGAAATTCGCCAGACAAGTTCTCCGTAACCATTCAGCCCGGGGTAACGAACGAGACCGTTTTGGGGCATTTCTGGTCCTCGTTTCTCCAGCTCGACAATTCTTTGCCTCAGTTCCTTCTCGTGCTTTGATTGATGTTTCTTCTGCTCTTTCAGCTGTTCAGACAAGCGATTGATGGTTTTCTCCTGTTCCGCGTTACTTTTGAGTGTTTCCTCGCACAGTGCCGTCAACTTGGTGACACTTTCCATAAGCTGAGTTATGTTGCCCTCCTGTTTTCTCAAGCGGCCTCGCTGTATTCCCATCTCGGTCCGTTGCTCTTTGATCACCTCCAGTGCCAGCTGTAAATGTTCCTCCGAGTTCTCCTGCAGATGCTTCGTCATGTTAGTTTTAGGACCCTACATAAGTCATGTAAGAAACGGTTATGTTAAAAAACGGGAAAACTGCTATAGGAGTCGACTTAAACAACTCACACAATACAACAACTTGAAAGCACTTTTCACAGGTCACCTAAATGATGAAAAAGACAACTCGTTCTCTCTGATTTTAAGTTAAATCGTTAAGCCACAATTGATCGATTTTCTTGGATGACGCCATAATAACGTTATCTGGCTAAGTATCCCCAATTAGAGAGAGGGGTGTTTCCTCTCGGCTAGCTAAATTTCGACAAGTTAAATAAAGTTTCTGATTGATCGATTGAGCCACGAGATAAAAGGCGAATTCTTTCAGCAGCCGGGACAAGTGCAGAAAAATGAATGTCCTTCAACTTTACAAGCAATGTGTTGCGCAGTGGAGGCAATGGCAGCATAACGAGCATGGTCAAGTCGGTTTGCAGGATTTTATACTGAATACGCACACGGTTTAAATGGAAAGCGAGTCGAAAGCGAGTTTCTCCTATGACGCATACTCTTCGAGACCTCCGGCATTTGCTAGTTAGGATTTTCACTTCAAAAAGATTTGTAGAGCGTCTTCCTTTGAAGAGAGACTTGAAAATTAAATAAAGAATTAATTAACTTATTAGAGACTCATTAACCGTCTGGACGGACTGGGGCAAGTTCTTTCAGTGCGTCTGTTAGTGTGTCAGCACAAGACGATTATACGTCAAAAAAAAAAAGTGCATAATTAAGTGTGTAAAGTACGCGACCTAACGACATATCGACACAAGACGGGCGTTATGTCGTTATGTTGAGGTAATTTACAGTGTGACCATGCTGAAACAATGACATATCAATAATATAACAGCATAAACACAACGACATAAGGATAAAACTGAGGCCAAATTGGTTGGGCGTCTGAGTGTCCCAAATTCCGTTAATGTTTCGCCTAAATATTCCGTATCCCGTAAATTTCAATTTCAAAACGTAACATTTTTCTTGTTCGATATCCCGGAAACTCTGTTCTAAATATCCCTTTTCCCGTTGATTTTTTTCGTTTTTGGGCGAGCAGGATGGCGCAGTGGTGAGAGCGCTCGCCTCCCACCAATGTGGCCCGGATTCGATGCCAGCTCGGTGCCATACGCGGGATGAGTTTGTTGTTGGTTCTCGCCTTGCTCCGAGGGTGTTTCTCCGGGCTCCCTCCGGATTTTCCTTCCCCCCGCAAAAATCAACATCTCCAAATTCCAATTCGACCAGGATAGAGGACCCGCTAGTAAAAACCAGCCAAGGCTGATGTGGCTCCCTCTCTAAACATTGTAATTTATTTCATATATCCCGTATCCCGTTAATTTTTTACCCAAAAGGGCCTCGAAACTGACATTTTCCTTATATTACACCAGACACATAAAACTGGAGACCCATCAAGCTGCAGACGGCTAGCTCGTCTGGGTGGATTTTGCGTCTCCAGTATAAACAAGAGCCAATTTGCAACTGAAACAGCGTGAAAAGAAACCAAAGTTGCTAAACTTGAAACTCGAGTTCAAATCAAAACAGTCAAGTTACCTGAAAAGCGCATCCAATGTCTTGATAAACACAATGTTCACATGTGTTCGGGCACTCTTCCATAATGTGATCCGTGAGCTGCAAAATTCAGAACAATAAAGCAACATTTGTTATAATTTATAATCTCTTAAAAAGGCAGCAAGATACATTTAGACAAAGAAGACAGAGAAGCGATTGCTTATCAAGAAAACAATCAAAAGGTGAAAACAGGATTCTCATTTTACCGAGATTTTCCGTGGGCGGTAAAATACGTGTAGCCTGCAGCTAAAAATCACAGCCGTGCAAAGTGCTTTCCTGAAGGTCGAGACAACTCTCTCGTTACCTTTGGGCTACGTTTTGAGTAACTATGTATATGCATTTTAGACAGTCGATGCAATCTGTCAACAAATATTTCAAATAGCCACAGTTTCCCATACATTTTTGACCTTTTATGTTTTGCTTTGTCTTGCGTGATCTATAATAATGAACATTGAAAAGTAAACACACTTTACAATAGAAACATCTGAGTACATTCATCACAAATCTCAGAGTTTTGCTATTTTATTTCTTTAAAAGCCGGAAAAGGTGATATCCGTCGGAGTGGCTTATCTCATTATTTCTCGAAACTGATGCACTCTGTCGGCGTCTTTGCTTTCATTAGGTCTAAGTTCGTTTAATTAAGGATTTGTTAATCTTTTGCTGTCGCTGCCAATAACACATAGATGCAAACAGGATGAATGCTTCCTTTGACAAAGCATACGTGCATGCTATGCGGACCTATGGCTTCGTGTTTTGGTTTATAGTAATCCAAAAATCGTACCGCACTGAGTTTGACATTTAGTCACATTTGGTTGCATTCGCTTGTTAGTATTTGCGTTCTTCATTTGAAAAAAATTGATAAGCCACTTAAATGCATTCAATCTCTCTTGTACAAACATCGGCAAATGTCGTCGGCTTTGAATTCGCCGGAAATGCCCGAAGAGAACCTCACAGGTCACATTGTCGAGAAATCAAACAATACGAATGTATTTGTCTACATGCAACAAACTGGATTATGTAATAAGTAAAAGCAAAGTACAAATTTTCATGTAACGTCAATGCCAGCGTAATTAAGGGAAAAGGGCCCCGTCTACACTACGTTAGAGAAATTTGAAAACAGCCTTTTCACCCTGAAACCGCACCAAATGTTTTCCGTCCACACTACGCCGGTTTGAAGAGCGTTTTCGAAAAGCGCCGTTTTCGTGACGGATTAGTGTGGACGGTGGGCCTAACCGTAGAAATAAAGCTGCGTTTTCAAATTTTTCCGGCGTAGTGTAGACGAGGCCTATTAAAGTCAGGGTTAAATCTCAAAACACGTTTTATTACAGCACGCTTTTGATTGAACACGTTGTCACAAAAATTTCCAAAGGCCCTGTGATTCTTTAAGTCAACCCCTTTAATAGACTACTTTTCAAAAAAGAAAAAAATTATATTTAAGGAGAAGCTAAACTGACTAGAGTAGTGGTAAAGTTCGAGAAAGTAGCACAATTTGAAGTCCTTATACAATAAAATTCACAGCGTGTAAGTTTGTACTGATGCCTGGAAAACATGGCATAATTGCCAGCCGGCCATAAAATAATTCGAGATTTATAACATCTCCCAGTTTCTCGACTTTCAATCCAGTGAACTGAAACATAGCGTTTCTCAGAATTTTAGCTTTCTGGAAATAATTATGCTGTTGCTTATCGCTTGAGAAGGTAATATCGTCATTTGAGAAATAAATTAAGATGTTTCATAGCAGATAACCTCTCAAGCGAATGATATGTCGATAAGATGCTACTTATCATTGAATTTTATTTTTTGCATGTAACAAATATTTAAGACTCGTAGTTCCGCAAAGATATTTTAAAATGAAAACAACCGATAAACTTGACTGAGAACGCGGACTGTCGTCAAAGTATTTAAAAATATTGAAAGACCACATCAAATACTTTGAAGATTTGAATTAAACATTTACATTCATCACAAACGCGACGCGCGATTCACTTGAAGTAAATATTACTTGTACTATAAAATGTACCACTTGAACGGAAGAGGCATCCGATCGTAATCTAGGAGATTTTGTACATACTGCTATAACCATTGCTATTCATGATAATTTTTCAGTTTTGAGTTTTATACTCTACCTTTTCTCGAGGAACCTCCATCTTGCCACACATGTTAGGACATTTGACCGGGAAAAGAGGACACACGTCCAAGTGATTCTGTTTGGGTGAAAAATACGAACACTGGAGTGAGAAACTCGCAGCGCCATCCATTCTAACAAAGTTGAAACTCCCAACTTGAGCTCAAAATGTTGCCGACCAAACGAAATGTTTTCACTGGGTTATTTTCGTCTGGGCAAGAGCCAATACGATGTATTGAAAGAATGTGAAAGGAAATACGCTGTGGTTAGATCTTCAACAAATGAGATTTCACTGCCATATCCTTCAACAGCTCATACGGCTTAAGGCTATGACAAACTCGAAGCGCGCGCGCGCTAACTCCATCGAGAGATAATTACCGCATCAATTGACCTTTAGATTTACCTCACGCGATCGTGTGATTCCCAAGCCTTGCCTTCGATCGCGAGTTCGGGACTTCAAGACCGCTATTCAGAGAATTCTTTTAAGCTTCACAGGACTCAAACATTCAGTCATTTTACTAGCAGTGCCGGTGGCACTGTTTACCTTATTATATGTGTGTTTATGGTTATTGAAGATTCAATGTTCGTGACTACTTCAAATTCGCCTCATGTTTGCCGAACTGTACACAAAAACACATGTTGAGATTTGTGAATAAATTGACGTTACACGAGACAAGGAAACGGCTGTGTTGAACGTGATTAAAATTTTCGACAAGTGGTGAATACACGCGGCTTCATATAAACATGGTTGTACAATCACTGCGAAGGAAAAATATAAAATCAAGTTCGCGATACAAAACTGACAAGTGTCTCCTTCGCTTGTTTCTACAAAATCGTACTTCATAAATTACAAATCATTAACTTGATTGATAGTTCAAAATCTATGATTTCGGGCTTTCCGCCTGTCTCTGGACTTAACATTCCTCAAGCGTTTCGAGTTCTACAGAAATTGCAAAGAATTTTCGGCAATTTTCGCGGCTGAAGAACATATAGTCAACATTATGAAACAATATTTTATCGCTCTTACAAACCCAGTAATGTTGAACCTACCTTTGATTTAGACGAGTTTTCTTTCACTTCTCAAGATACGCTCAAAACTCGAGTAAGGCGGCTTTTACAGAGAAATTCTAAAAATGATCCAGATGTGATCTTTTGTGCAGAAGCATGAAAACAGTATTGAATAAATTACAGTATGGCACTCGCATTTTAATATCCTTCCTTTTGTGTTTCGCTGCTATATTTGTGAGATTCATTTCCGAGATTGTTTGTCTGTGAAACAATAGTTTCCCGCCCATTTTAGAAATATGCCATTGAGACGATTGGCCACACCAAAAAATGTTTTAATACAAAATGACGCCAAGGAATGTAGCAGGCGACATAAACATTCACTTACTAATGTGAATAGCTTAATTTACCCTCGCAGCTCGTCCAAACAACGACGGCGAGGCGGAAACAAGGCCGATATTCAACGTAATTTTAGTCGATTCCAAGTGTTTTCAATTTCCGATGAGGTTTTTTAAGTTGTGTGGATATTGAGTTAACCAAGGCTTGACAAATTTGAAGTGGGACTCATTGTTGCACAATTGTAGAGAAATGCCGGGGGGTTTCAATCAATTAAGTATTTGAAAATATTTCTGTCATGCTTCTCAATGCTTCTTAATGCTTTAATGCTTCTTTAATTGCTCAATGCTTTCTCAATGCTTTACTTTTAACGGAAAAGAAAAACAAATACCCCTAAAGTTGAAGCTTTTTTCTCGCGTTGTTCTGACACCGGTACTTCAAAGGAAAAATATGGCCAGCCGAGGCTGCGATCCCAGACATTGGTCAGCGGTTGTCGCTCTCATGCTGGTCGCCCTAATTTAATTTTGATGTGTTCCCTATCTTGTCGAAAAGACGTTCAGGACCTCGGTGGTGATTTTGGCGTAAAATATGCGAGGGGTCTCAATTGGCATCATTCCTGGAAAAAGCTAAATTCGCGCAGTTTAGAGAAGAATTTGAATATGGCAAATTATGTTTGCAAGAGACGAATTCCGGTTTCCTTGAACGCTTAAACGACCCTTATACTTGAAAGTTTCTTCTCAACACAGGCTTTCTACTGTCACGTCCCTCATTCATTCTTCCCGGTGGCCGAAGGGGATGAGGTAGGGAAATTGCGTGAGGAGCAAACACAAGTGCACGATGTCCACAGGGAAATATAGACTCATAGGCAAAACTCTCCCAGCTTGTGCCACAAAATACAGCAATCAATATTTGGCTCACCTTCAAAGCCAGCGTCACTGGTGTCATGTCGTCCTTGCAAAATGTGCAAGTGACATCTGCGCTAAGCTGACTGTCCACATTGCTATCTTCACAAGATAAGTCCTTTTCCTAATGACAAGCGAAATTTATCGTAACTACAATAACAATTCAAAACTTACTTACTTGTTTTCTATAAACAAAACAAAGTATTTTACATTCAGCCCGTGGGTAAATCTTACGTGAGAACTGAACAAGAACGTAGATGTATTGAAATCTTGATAGAAATAACCAAAGGTGATTTAATGAGGCATTTATATTCACACCCGAGCTTAAGTTTGTCGGGTATGTTCAGTTTAACAAAGGCAGTTGGTGTCCAAGATTATCCCCTTCAAGTTATCAATCTGTTTTCGATAAAATAATAAGATCAGATTTGCAGGATCAGAATAAGGCGCTTAGAAAAGATATTGCAAAAAACTAAAAACAAAAAACAAAAAACAAAAAAACAAAACAAAACAAAACAAAGTCAAGAAACAAACAGAAATAAAAAAGCCCGGCAAAGTTCAGTATATCGTTTTTGATAAGGTTTTCTAACAATACCTCCGTGTTTTTTTTTTTCGTAGGCCAAACGCTAACTTAAGTTTTACTATTTTAACTGGAGCACTAAACTTATGATTAGAATTAATTCATAGTTGCCAACCTAGATTATAGAATGGAGTGTATTCGTAGAAAACCTTAGAAAGAAAACCTTAAACCGAACTTTGCTGTTTTATTTTTTTTTTATCAAGAATTTATTAAAGCGTGGCCGTGCAATTTTGGATAAAAAAAGAGGATCATGGAAGGTGATAAAATAAGTACGTAATGCGCTTAAGTGGGTTACATGAAGATGTGGAAAGACCACACACACACAAAACGGTAACAGCTGACGCCAGAAATAACTTTCCTAGTGAATTGATTAAAGCGTTCTTTTGGGAAATAGGGATCAGTTTGAAAACTAAAGAGCTTTTTTCAACTTTATAAAGAGGCTTAGGCAATCTGATTTACGTTTGAAATACAGTGGCCCGTAGAACATCTAGAAACCACTGTAATCTCAGAAACCTAATAGCAGTCGTTTGATAGACGGAACTCTTCATTCAGGGAAAAAAAAAATTTGTTTGACGGAGAACTGTTTCTCGACATGACACTTGACAGATTGGATGGGTCTGCTTATTTTAGAGGACCGCGCAAAGTTTGCGCGGTCTTCTGTATTGAGCGGACACCTCCCTTCTCATGGTCATGCCAGGTTCCACTTGAGCTACCTTATCTTAATCCAGATAGTAATTTTTTGATACTCACTTTAGCACATACCTGGCTCATTTGAAAATTAAAATTAAAGGAATTAAAGGATCAACCAAAAATACCTTTTCTGACAAGATTGAAGAACGCTAATTTTCAATTCCAGCTGTGCAATGTCAGCTAGATGTTAAGCTAATATTTTTGCAACCTTCATTTAACTGTCTGTGACAGAGGTGTCCGCCTTACTTAACCTGCGTTCAGGCGTTCTTTTTTCCCCTTCCTCCGTTCGCCAAGAAAAAAGAACGGCTGATGGATCGCAGGTTACCCTATCAGGCTTAGACAAAGACGAAGTTCGTGAGATTATTTCTTGAACAGTTCCCTTCAGTGAAGAACTGGGCAAACGAAAGGTGTTTTCATGATGCGAGTGCATCAGTCTTAAGTTCAAAGGGATGGTATGGGAAACACTTTAAAAGTCAAGGGCCATGACCAACACAAGTATCACACACCCTATCCCTCCTCCACCGAGCCTCTTCCGATCCGACTGGAGCCTGGACTTCTGCATCCGGAATCCAGTCCACTAGCCATTTAAATTAATAACCTATAGCTATCTGTGTGAAAACATGTTGGAGTTGATCCATAGATCAGCAACGTGGATAAATGGATATTGCAGTGCTCAAATATTGCGAGGACGTATATCATTAAAAAATTTATCCTAAATGTTTCAAGTTCGCCATTCCTAGTCCACGACCGACACAAACTTCTCTAGTTGCAAAAATTCATTTTCCTTTCTTGGATTGTCGTTTTTATCTCTTTGGTTACATGGGTCTTCAGTTACATCAGCCATAAGATCACAATCAAAACTCTCCTTACTTTTCTTCCCGCATTCCTGTAGACCTCCACGGGAGAATTTCGTCCTAATCCGAGAAGCCGATGACTTTAATTTTGCTGAAAAGGAGTTGGAATTTGGAAAACAACTCCTGCTCTTGGGAAATATAGGAGTACATCGCTCACGAGCGAAATGACGGCTACACTCGAACAGATTTAAAAACACTAATCGGCTGCTTAGGATAAAGTCGAAGATAACCTTTGCGACTTACAGGAAAGAAAAAAAACATTTCTATCACGTTTTGGTTATAGTAATTCAGTTCCTAACTGACCAAGCACTCAAGCATATTAGGATTTCCTAGATTTACCGCATTAAAAGAGCTAAGACAATTCAAGGAAGCCGCCAGAGGAGGGATGCCTGAAATACGCGAAATATCTACCCGCGCCTACTCTTTGTTATAACAATAAAGGAGTTAATAATGCAGGAGTCAATAATATACGAGTCAATAAAAAGAGCCAAGCCCGCTGTGAATACAGCGTGGCAAATCCACTTCTTTTTTGAAAGAAAAAAAAAAAGGAAAAAGTAACCGCTTTGCCTAGGAATCCTTCATTATAAAATACTGGAGGATTAAAAGATTAAACATCAGACACATATTCGTTCATTTACGATCCGTTCAGCCCGAACCGTTTTAACTTACTTTTTATCCAACCGGATAAACACTTTAAAAACGCTTTTGCCCAAGCAAAAATAAATTAAAGAAATTAAAAACTGACGAAAAGAAATGAAGAAATATAAAATCATTACGAATTTTCTATCCTGTGGCTAAATTTAATAATCTTTCTATAACTATCATAGCAGAGCAAAACAAAACCGAGGGCAATAACCATTGGTTATGCTGTTACTGTATTTCTGGTCGGATTTTAGAAACATAACCACACTATTAAAGTAAACCGCAACAAAATAACAGAAAATGTTTACATTGAGGATTTCAGGAGAACCAGATCTTACCTTCGTGTCATCCTGAGAGCTGCTGAAGTACTGTTTTAAACAGATGGATAAAAATTTCTGGATCGTCTCCGTTTCCAACGATCCATTCGAAGACATATCCCCATTTTTTGGACTGACACTTTCACAAGCTTCTTGCGCAAAGAACTCGCGAAAAACAACACATTCCGAAGTCATGGCCGATACTAAGTGAAAACCTTGGATTATCTGCTGCGATGACCCTTTTAATGCCGTGGCCAAGCCTAGAACAATGCTAGAAAATCTTGTCCCTTCTGCGGAAGTCCAAGGCGCCGATTTTCTACCGCTTCTAAGAAGGAAAAACAAACCGGAGTAAAACATGATGAAAGAAGTCAACATTGTACAGATTGCTAGGAGTTTACAATACCTCATTAATAATGTGGACGTTTGGGCTTTTCCGTACACTGAACTCAGGGTAGCAGAACACGTATAACCTTACATTGAATACAGTGATTGTATTAGATCTGCATCTAACGACATACAAGTTGAGTAATGGACTTCTTCTAGGCCGCGTACTTACATCGTAAGCGTTTCTAAGAGGTGTGATTTCCAGAGATAAGGACGGAGGTGAATTTTTTAAACTAATTTGAAATGCATACGACTTAATCGAGTTAGAAGGCAGGCAGGAAGGCACTAAGATTTTCGTTTAGGATTTCAAAATGAAATAAAAAGATAACCGTGTTCACCTGGCCGGATTCCTTTCGAGGAGAGCGTAATTTGCGACAGCGCGCGTGCGGTAATATTCCATCTCTTTATCCCAAATGACATTTGCAAATTCGTGGTGTTAACTAATGACCTCACTAATCGAGGGATACGGTACGTTGTTTAAAAGCTCCTTTCGAAGAAAGATCGTGCCTTCGATATCACGGTAACACGATGACATCTTATGTGTCCATTACAATAGATGCCCTGCAATATCATAATTATCATCTGATATGGAGTTGTATCACCTTGGTGTATCTTTGGCTAAACTCGATAACGATGTTTGATACTGTATCACTGCACGCAAATTTTTTCTTCATTATTTTTACAGCTGTGTGTTTGTACTTCTGCTAACCTTCGGCAAATAAAGATGTTTGCAAAGTTGAGACCAAATTAAATTTAATCGCCCCAATTTGTGCAGGGCTGTTCACACGCATGAGCAGAATGTAATTCACCTTCAATTCACAAATTCATTTCGGACGACACATCGTGTCTGAAAGCCTTGATTCTATTAGGCAACTCCTTAACAGTTTGCAGTCTCTGGTGATAAGAGCGCATGAAAACAACAACATAAACAAAAACACAAAAAAACTCGCGTAATCAAAAAAGCAACCACGTTTATTTTTAATAGATAGCAATTTAGATAAATTATGATCTCATTGGTATAATTAGTAACCTACAATGTAGATCCTACAATCTCGGAACTGATCTTGGGTATAATAATCAGAGATATAAAGTTTCCTCCTCCCACCCCACTCCTCGAAAATCAGCGATGACGTGCGCTAAAATCAAAACGCGCCATTTTTTAATGGTTGAAATGTGGGGAGGGGTTGTCTTATTGTGTTCATCACGTTTAAATTGAGTAAGAGCATTTACAACACCTCCTTTGCCAACTGCTATCTGACGTAGCCGCAATCAACACATCTCCTCCGAAAGGCCAAAAGGGAAATTAGCCGCCTGATCCAAATCAAATTCATCTAACTACTTCTATAGCGAATTAATGGGGATGACAAAGGAGAATTTGTATGTTGACATTGACGTTTACGTTGTAGTGCTTGGCTAAGCTGGTTAACTGGCTTAACTTTGTCATTTTATTCAGCTTACGCGCACGCTAACATTCTACGAAACATCTCAGCAGGAAGGGGAAAAATTAGATCAATAAAAATGCTTCGGTGAGAAAAGAGTTCGATTCTTTTCATTGCCTCGTCCTTAACTGGCAATGAAATAAGACCGTTTATTTTCGTCCTCTCTTGGCTGTGAGGCAGTCATCTAAATAGAATCCTAGCTTTCTTGACGTCTTAGGCAAGGGATAAGAAGGCGTTGCAAAAACTTCGGGAATCCCGAGGGTCATCCACGGGAATTGAAGCGAAAAGGATGAAAGATAAAGAGATAGCAGGGACTACTGTAATAAGTGGATTCAGCACCTCTTTCCATGGCCAATAAGCTATATTATTTTAAATATACCACGTTGTATCAGCCTTGCGGTAGCCTTTGAATTCTCATCGTTTTACTCCTTGAGCGCCGTTTTTCGATAGGCACCTACTAAGTATATTTCAGGAAAGCGCCGATACTTCTAAAGTGACATATGCATACAGTGGACGATTATTATCACGGGATATGGATCTCGTGCTCATAATGTAGAAAGAAATGTTCCTATCTAGATCTATCTCAGGGCTGAGCGCTTTCCTATTTTAATCAATCTGTTAATAATCATAGGATGTGAGATAAGGAAACTATGGCACGGAAAACGCATGTTGAAAAAAACTTCTATCAAGATTGTTATCCTAATCCACGACCATCCTCATTTAATTTTTGGGTTATTATTACTTCTTTCTCATTAATGATCTAATACTCTGGACTTCGTTGATTTGACAGTCATTTTGTTCATCACAAAACTAAAATGTATCCGATATTTATCTAGTAAGGCTTTATTTTCTCCTGAGCATATGCACTGAATTTAGCTTGTCGGTAAAATGTATTTATAAAATCATCACATGTACATATGAGTAATGACTCATTTCCGTGCCCAAATCAGGATCATAATCTCTTGCCCAAATATAATAGACTGCTGGCAGCAAGTCTCTTCTCACAGAGTCAGACGAACGTTGATCTGTGAACGCAAACGCGAAGGAGCAGTATGGACGAAATGGGGTCCAAATGTGCGCGTCTCGCCCCTTAATCCCTGCCTGACTTCGAGAGATAAATAGGCTATCTGCAGTAAACAATATAATGAAGGTAAGAAAGCTATTTTAAAAACCTATTTCCGCTCTCGGCACCACCATTTTTCATAACCGGAAATAAACTGCGCGAGTTTGCCGACCCCGTTTTTCTCGCTCTCTGCCCGCGGGTGGCACGAGACCTCTAATTACGAGGTCGTGAACTTTGATCAATTTCCTAAGCCAAAACATAACCAACAACACGTGGGTGAAAGGGTAGCAGATTTACTAGATTTAAAGCAAAATCAATTTTATCTTTTGCTATTCCGCCTGAACAGTACGTGTTTGTTGGCGAGGATTTGCAGTCTCCTGCTGGATTGCGGAAAGCGAGAGAGGTTTGCTCTTTTCAGTACTGAGTGTTTATCGAACTTATGTTGGAAGACATCTTGAATGCACGTGGTGCCGATGAACTTGTAGTCGATAAAAACATCCAGAACAAATTTCGAGATAAGGATTTTCATTGAATGCATATTGCCAAAAAGTGCTGCTATAATCAAGAAAATACAACCCAAGAATTAATGCAACCTCTGGAAAAAGTATCTTAAATTTATCACCTTGAAAATACAACACTGTTAGAGCCACGTGAACGAGTGTAGGGATTAATCTAAGCTTTACTTGGCGTTGACATTGCGGATTTTGCATTAGCCTAGGTGAAAAACGCACTGCCTGTTTTCGAGGCTTTCAGTTTAATAGATCTATCACGTTTGTTTTGCGTTTTCTTTGGGCAAAGTCAAGTGAGCAATAAGTACAGCAACATTAAAATCACATCCGCTCAAGCCAGGTGTGTTTATAACTTCATAACGCGCGAAAATTTGCAAGAAATAATAAAAAAAAATTAACAGCTGTGATTTACTGGTTACTGTCAACTTCGAAATTCTGCTTACCTTGAAGTTCCAGCCGTCCTGTGCGTTTGTTTCAAAGGGAAGCCGGGCACGTAAACAGGAACCGCCTCCACTAGTCTAGCTCTGCTCCGGGAGTGAACATACAGAAACGTGTTTTCGACTAAGGCGGCAAAACTGAAATACAAACCCGTTTTGGTTGATGTCGATTTAGAGCCCGGATCGGCAGCGGGTGATAAATGGTTGCTATGTCTCACCCAGGCCGCTTTCCCGTCGGCACGCCCAGACATACGAAAATAAACACTCTTATTTTACGAGTTTTTTTCAATTCGCTGGTAACTAAACTAAAATTTTTAATTCAGATCACGCCATGGAATGGCTACAATTTATAGAAGATCTAGAAGCTGCGGGGGAATTTGAAAAGCTTATTTTCGTGCGAGACATTATTTTGCGGGTACATTCTTCAAATTATAGAGCTTCCGCGGTTCAAAGGGACATGTGTTCAACAACCGCCAAACTCGAGAGGTTTTCTGTTAGTGGTGTGTTTTTATTTATTTTTAATTAAGTCATTACCGATTGAGAATAAAAAAAAACTGAAGACAACTAAGGCGGCGAATGTTCGTTTTCTTGAATTTTACTGATGCGTGGTTGTAGCCAATTTCTATCCAACCTTGCAAACAGGATGAAGCAATTTTTATACACGCTCAGCCACCCGCAAGCGAATGCACTACTATACTTCCTTGAAAGGTTTTTCCTTCTCCACAACGAAGTAGGTATTCAGATTGTGAAGAACGGGTGAAATATGAAACAGTACAAAGGAGAAAGGGTGTGAGAACCACAAACCACTAGTGGCCGCAAAATACTGGACGGTGCGGCAACTTTCTTCGCAGTCGATTTTCCTGCGCTTGCTGTTGCAGTCCCTTGCTTTTCAAACATAATTTTCGTTGTCACACGAAAGGACACACGGTGCGAGAAGGAATTGCAGATAATCGGCATAATCCGGTGGGGTAATCCCTTCTTGTCTGTACCGCAGATCATGGGATAATTAGGCGTTGGAGCATGAGGGGCACAGTGAGGTGGACTAATTTTTGACGTTAGCGTGGGAGTTTTATCCATTTCAATATTTTGGAATAGGATGGAACAAGGTATTAAACTCTGTTTGAGTCTCATAATTCGTCTAAGCCGTCCGCATTCCTACCTGGGGTCCATCAACAGTGTTCAGTGGGGAACCACAGACCCAAACCTCTAACTTAGCCCCTTACCCCATGAGCTGGCTGCCATGATATTCCCTCACGGCACTTTTTTTTTAAAGGATTCCTCGAGCAAGACAGTCATTTTACGGGCTGACACAAAAAAAGCGACTTCCAGAGAACTGACATAGCTCTCCATCATTTTACGCTCCCTACTATACGAGCAGGCTCTCTTGGTTTGGTTGTGGAACGTTTTGTTTTTGTCCCTTAAAAAGCACAAAACAACAACAAAATCGGCAAAACCTGCTAGTGGGCTAGCCAATCTCTTACGTACCGTCCACCCAGGCGTAACCGGCTAGATGTAGTCAATTTCCCTTTAATCAACTAAATGTCAGTCTCCACTGGACTGGATTTCGTGTGGTACGTATACTGAATAGGAAAAGTATCCTTTATGGCTTACACCGTAAGGCAGGCGCTCGCGGCTTATCATGGTGCGCGCGCCTTGCGCGCGCATCTCCGGCAACGAATGTTAGTTGCTTTGCACTGCCTAGCACTCTGATTACCCGTTATTCCACAGACTAGAAACCTTTGTTCTTTGCCTGACCAAGGTGTACAGGATGCTTAGTCCCCTTGCATTGGTAGCTGCTATTTCAGTCGACGTCCCACAGGTTGATCTAAAGAAGCTTGTGTGAAGATTTTATGTGACTTTTGGACTTTGCGCGCGCACGGTGACGAATTGAACCAATATTGAAAGAAATGACAAATTCCTGCATAAATGACGAAAGAGAGTACAGTGGAACCCCGCCTTATGGACACCTCATAATACGGCCTCCTCGTTATTAGGCCAACTTTATTCCGGCCCGAACAAAAGCTTAATATATAGTCAGTCATTTTCTCATTTAGAAAACTCCTTTAATACGGCCACTCCATTAATACGGCCAGATTTTTGTGGCCCGTTAGTGACCGGATTAAGGGGGTTCCACTGTCCTTCGTTACTACATGCACCGACTCAGACTATGGCAACACAAAATCTTTCTTCTGTTATCTCACTTCATGCGTGACAACAGGATGAATGCTACCATAAGACAGTTCACCATTATGACAAAACTGTGACGTCATAAAAGAAACTTCAAAGTCCTCGAGTTGTCCTACCATGGAGAGATCTATGTTTCTTTTCCATAATGTCTAAAGACGACAAAATGGGCAGATTTGACTCGTACGACTTGAGTGAGGCATGCTTTACCCTCGATAAACCTCTTGAGGTAAATCTGTATTATCGTTGCAGTTTTGTGGATTCTCTTGTAGCTTCTTGAATTCAGCTTATAATTTTAGTCGCACATCGGTATAATGCCGTTGCTGCTTCGCGTTTTTAAAATCTCCATGTTTAAAAACGTTTTGCTAGCGAAGCTGCGATAAACGCAACACCCTCGGTCAAAGAGAATGATCCACTCGCCATTCTTCATCAGTGTATTGTCAAGACCTCTTGGAGTGTTTTAAGCGCTTTAATTTGTCGTGAGATCTCTTTTAATCCTTATAGGATGAAATAGAAAACGTTTGGCAACAACACAACACACTTCTTAGATTACCAGTAACGCCCGTCACGTATCGCATAGTACTACTCTCTCCTTCCGTAAATCTCTTATTTTTTTTACATCCAGCTGCATAATAACTGCTTGTGCGACTAGTTACTAACAGTAGATCTTATGTCAGGCATTCTAAAGCCTGTCATCAGTTTGTAAGTCTGCCTATCTTCCGTAGAAAATTTGATGATTTCGTTAAATTGCTTACCAGTTTCAGTTGAAGTTGGGACGATGAATTTGTTTTGATCACCGAAACTGTAGCCTCTGATTGAAATATCATTATTATATTGCCGCAAAATGTAACCTAGGTATGTTGTACTCGGAGCACCAGAGGTGTTTCTCATGGCAAGGCCATAACTTTAATGATATCGGAACAAGCCTGCGTGCAAACGTCTTCTACTTTAAAGGATGTAGTAAACGTCTGCACGTAAGCAATACTTAGACCAAAACCAGAAACTTCTTAAGAAAAGCCTCCGGCACCCAGAGCAACTTTGTTGATGTTTCGAAGACTTCTAGAATTGTGAACGCAGAACTGCTGTACACTGTATAGAATGCAGTAACTCTTACAGGCCAAACGTTTGGCAATTAGAGCGGTTTTCAACTGAGTGCTGTAAGACCAAAACACAATTAATCGCCAATCCAGTGAACAAATCAAAACTGGAAGTCATTACATGTAGCTAACACGAAGCGCGGGTCCGGATTGGTTATTACTTCTGATTGGATGAAAACGTGGCGCGATCTTTTTTAAGCCAATCCCGTAGCGTAGAAACGGAAAACTAATACACCTTTTACTGTTCATTTACAGAAAATAAACATTCATTTGTGTCCAAATTTCTTTCTTTATGGTCAATAAACTCTCATTAACACCAATATGACCTTCATTTGCGCGTAAGGAACGTTCAAGGATAACATTTACATATGCATTGACATTCAAAATCATCAAAAGAAAAACAATACCTTCATTTGACATTCATTGACTGTAAATGTATTTTCATTTTGGTCGAAAAAAAATTCGTTGTCGCGAAACGACAATCATTTACACTTTAGGACATTCAGTTTTCAACAAAAGACTTTCAATAACACAATTTGCATGAGAACTAACATTCAATTGCATTATTAGGCAACCATATCCATGAAGGTAACAATCTTAAGTGCGGTAAGACAAACATTACCGTGTTTTCACCAAACGTTAAGAAAAAACAATCGCTCATTCGCGCAGTTCTTTCGAACAGAGATATCTCGCCCAATTTTCCTCGAAATTTTTATTATAGAACAAGGGACCATATGTACTTTTTTTTTAAAACATATTGTCACAATCCTCCTCTTCCAGATATATATAGAACACCGCGAAAGGATAGTCAGGGCCTTTGAAGATGTCAAAAGAGACGAAGCAAGACGCCAGGGAATTGCTCTGTGAAATTATCGCACGCAGCTGCTGCCGCAAGCTCTACAACGAAATATGTATTGGTACCATTACGGCAGCTAAATGTGGACAGTGGTTTCGTTTCATGCAAACGTATTTGCCACGATGCCTCAATAGTGAGGCAATTGAAGGATAAATCGTTCAGCGAATTTGATATTCTATCTTTCAAAAATAAATGTTATTATGGCTGTAATGTTTGTCTCGCCGCATTAAAGACTGTTACCTTCATGGATATGGTTGCCTAATAATGCAATTGAATGTTAGTTCTCATGCAAATTGTGTTATTGAAAGTCTTTTGTTGAAAACTGAATGTCCTAAAGTGTAAATGATTGTCGTTTCGCGACAACGAATTTTTTTTCGACCAAAATGAAAATACATTTACAGTCAATGAATGTCAAATGAAGGTATTGTTTTTCTTTTGATGATTTTGAATGTCAATGCATATGTAAATGTTATCCTTGAACGTTCCTTACGCGCAAATGAAGGTCATATTGGTGTTAATGAGAGTTTATTGACCATAAAGAAAGAAATTTGGACACAAATGAATGTTTATTTTCTGTAAATGAACAGCAAAAGGTGTAAAAGTACCTTTCGATACTCAAGAGAAAACAGCTTTAAATCAAATGTATTACATAACAATATTTTTATGCTGCAACATGCACTTCTCAAACTCCTTAATAATTCATCAAGTTTGGACAAAGGAAATTATGACCGCGGCGGTGTTTGGATATCTGATCTTAATTAGCGTAGATTTTGACAATTTTATTTCTCCGTTTTCTCCTTAGTTTTAGTTTCGATTGAGAAGATATATCAAACACTCAAGACAGTGTTTGACCACATTTCCAAACACCTCGAAGTTCGTCAAAAATACTCCGGTGCACGTCGTATTTTCAACTCTCTTCTCGGTGTTTGGAAATGTGGTCAAACACGGTCTTTCGTGTGTGATATATCACTTCCTTACTTTAAAAATTGTTAGTTCTGAAATTCTTTTCTTTCCTGTAGGCTTTTGTTAGCCAGCAAAGTACAGAGTCCAGGTAAGGTTTAGGTTTTTAAGCTGACGAATTTTTAAAGGTGGCTCAAAACAATAATATTTCCGTGAGAAGTCTGGGCTCTAACGCGTATTTGAGCACGAGGCATCACGTGATCACCTGAGGACAGAGGCGAGATTTAAAGTTTGCAAAACTCACAATAAACATGGCGGCACGAGGCCTACTTACTTACATCCATCCTCCAGGCAATTTCAAAGGAAAAAATATTCTTTTAATCCGCTGTGCTGGAACGTAAACGAAAATTGTGATGTTGATGTTGCTATCGATCGCGCCGGCTATCAATCTAAAAAACAGCAGGAAAAAACTGCTCTTCAGGTTTTCTTCGTCTTTTACTGTGCCAGTCTCACCTTCGGGTATTTATGGTACTCTTCTTCTACCGCTTATGCTGCCAACGACAACAGCGAAAAAGAAAACACTACTCGCGGCTTTTGGCGTGGAATTGCGGGCGTTACTGAGCAGCCGACTGCCCTCACGCGTACGGAAAGAGCGATCTTGCAAGTCGAGATTTTAATTTACGCGTAGAACACGCTTGTAAAATTCCTTATCCACGGAACTAATATCAAAAACTGATCCGGTGACCTTACTTTTTTAATGCAAAAAATATTCAACAGCAAAAGCGGAATGTATGTGCGAAATTGTAAACCCTGTTTCTTCTTCTGTGTGTAATAAAAAAGATTTTTATAAAAAAATATGAGGTCACCGGCTTAGTTTTTAAGATAGATGCAATTGATGGTAAAAAGAGGGTCAAGTTTGTTGCTATGCAACAGAACAGTGCACCCTTAATTTATGACTTAAACACAATGAAAGGTACACTGGAAAGTTACCTTGAAAAAATAGCACGGCTATGCAAAACAGTACAGTTCCAAACCTGAAAAATCGCACCTAGTTCTAAATGTCTCAAAAAAACAGAAAACTGTTTTGAGCCAGCTTACATCGTGTTTAAATAAAGATTAAATAAATAGAAATAAATGAATAAGAGTGATCATCAGCAGCTAACTAGCAAAGACAGACACTTGACTTGTAAAAACCAAGTTACAACAACAACAACAACAACAACAACAACAACATCCTCTTTATTACCCTTTTTTCATTAATACAGAAATATATAAAATATTGCTAAAAATTAGGGTTCTGGCAACCCGAAATAACCACTAGGTTAAAAATGCCGGGTTGCCAGTTAGTCAAATTTTGGCCGGACACACACACGTACACACGGACACACGTACAAAATATAATATATACCAGAAAGTAAAGAAGAAAAGAGGCTGAAATTACACGCGTAATCTATTACCTTAAATAAAAAAAATATATTTGAACTGAACAATGAAGAATATCAGATAAATAATGGTAAGGCGTTGCAAAAACAGTGATAATATCTTAATGTGAAAAAAAAAGTGAGTAACTCCGTGTTGTGCTGGAGCCGCGAGTGCACCACATTCAATGCCAAGAGCTAGTCGATAATGCCGTTCACATGCTTCGTGTCCTAGAATTTTTAGTGCACCTCCCGTCTTATCCACTGAGAAAATTCCACATCGGGAGACAAACGATTATGCTCTCTTTTTTATAATTCAAATTGCAGTCTCGTATCGTATTTATTCACTTCCAAGTAGACACTTGGATGAAAAAAAAAAGGAAATTTATCAGGCAGCCGCTAAGATACACTGTCTAGTTTCAGAACTCAAGGGATGAACGGTACTCATTTAGCAGAGCTAGGGTTTGCGATTAAATAAGTGGGTTTTTTTGTTTCTTTAGTTGCCAGAGCTCTGCACCATCGACAGCAAGATCGTCATGTTCGTTGACTTCAAATGAGACAGGAGAAAGTTATTGGATAAGGGAGGAAGACAACCGTGAAGAAAATGCCTCGTCTTTTAGTAGTCTAGGTAAAGTATGTATATGTCCCGGGGGTGGGGGGACTCAAAAATGTCATATACGGGGAGGCTCTGCTCCGAGGTTCGCAACCTTGCCATCTATATACTGTTTCTGACAGAACTGGTGACTCTTTTATATAACTTCCATAGAAAATGGTACCCCCTTTACATACCTAACGTACGCTGCTTTTACTGACCATATAAAAGTCCTGCAGAAATTGTTCTGATCAAAAAAGGTCCACCAGAAAATTTAGCTAAGTTTCTACCCTAAAAAAAGCCATAAAGGCCTTCGCACAACCACGTCACTGATATACCAGTGTTCCCTACCCTTTTATATTCCTCCGTACACTGAGTCCATTGGAGTGGATGTTTGTTTACTGGTTTTTATCTAGATTCAACCTAGAACCAACAACCAGCCTTGGGGTTTCCACCGCAATAATTAAGATTTCTCGATCACGGAATCAACTGGGAACTGGTGTCTGGGTCTTAACCTCCACTAAGACTTACAACCGTGCGCGGACCGATATATAGTCAAATAGTAATAAAAAAAAAACGTTATCTAGACGTCAGGAGACGAAAGTGGAGGGAAGCAAAATAGACGTATTCGGATAACGTATTTACATCCTTGATGTCATCCTCCCACTTCAGATCACGGAATGATTCATTTGGGAGGTTACAATTGTGTAATTTGCTACACGCAACCGATTGCATGGAAGTGTGTACAAAGAGAACAGTTGTAACCTCCCAAATGAATCATCACATGGTCTGAATTGAGTGGCAACAAGGATGTAAAGTCGTTAACCCAATTCGGCTATAGTGGATGAAGCAGGACTATACAGCAAATTACCTCTGCGGATGTCAATACTGCTAGTCGCTCCATGCAACAGAAACTGGTGGTAAACGAACACGCGCTAATTTAGGTGATTAGATATCTGGTTGCTCCTAGGACCAAAACACTGAGATAATTCGCATTTTGTTTAGGGTTGAACTCACCACAGCTTGTCCACCTAACTAAAGCAAGAGCAAAGGCTCCAAGAACCCACAGACCAAGGAAAAACAGATCAAGCAAAGCAAGTAAAAAAGATAAGACTGAAAGCACCTTTGCTTCATGTACCAAGGACAACGTTAGGAATTTAAGAGCACGATTTGAACAAATGTGAGATTGAATAAGTTTACACAACAGAATTCATAAAAAAACCAGTTTATTTCGAGAACAAAATATAGAGTTGTCTTTATACAATTTATCACGTGACTTCATGTAATACATAGACAAAGCATACTACGTATTAACACGAATTCAGTGTCAATCCGCTTGTGTTGTAGTAAATTATTGAATTTTTTGAACGCCTTTGACTGTTTTACCTAACGCAATTGGTCTTAAAAAAACAAATCGCTCGAAAAGGTGTCACGAGAAACGAAGTTGAATACCATAGCCTGAGATTGTCAACTTTGTTTCGCAAAATCCAAAATACCGTTACTACAATAACTTTGTCGCTGTTTAAAATTTTTGGCATAGCAGTGCCAACAATGCTGCGAGGAGATGGACGAGGGAATGTCGCGAACGCGCAAAGCAAAAGGCCATTTCCGAGTTGCATTTTGTTATGTGTCAAAACGAGTCTTAATGCAAAAATATTCATTTGGAAATGTGTTTCCCCTACAGGTTTTTTTAATGCTAATCAAACTCATTTTCATATAAAAGGTTTTGCACCAGGACTCGCTCTAAAGCAGAGACACAAGGTAAGTCGGAAATGACCAATTCCAGACAAAAACATTTTTCAAATGTTTAAAGTAACTCTCCAACTGAGGGAAGCCCCAAAATTAAAGGTTTCTACAAGAGAGAAAAACGTCAACGAAACAACAATGAACTGAACTTAAACACGGGGGGTTATGACCGTAAAAGACTAAGGCTTAAGAGAGACAAAGTATTTGAATTTTTTTCAAGCTTAGCCCTTTGTGACATAGCTCCCTTAAAACATTCTGAAATTAGATCGAAGGACTTTGCAAGAATGGATACAAAGATCGTGTTTCAACTTTAAGGAAATGAACTTCAGTGACACGAGGTATAGGGTTCAGTGCGCTCTTATCATATTAATAAGCATCTTAACGTATTTCTATATGTACTACATTTCTTTACGTTAGAGTTTTCAAAATTGTTCCATTTTCTATATCCTACCATAAATTTACATTTTATGTATACATTCAACTTCAGCTAGAAATCTAATGAATTTCTCTTCAATTCAAAATATCATCTAATACTAACGTTTCGTTAGAGAATGGGTCATGAAGAATTAAACACCTCGCTAAGAAGTTCTGATACATCTTTTGGTGCTGTTACATCATCTGCAGAAGAACACGAGCAGAGAATTGAGATATATTCAGTTCACAGCTTCTAGTTTCCATGTCAGTAAACAAAAGAAAAACCACACACACACATAACAAAAACTAAATTACAAACAAATACATCGTGTAAGACCCTATACGGGTTAACGAAAATTACTGTTATACCTCCCAACTCAAATACGCTTTCCGATAGCCGGAGAACATGTCAGGTGTCAAACCTCACTAACTCCCTCGGGAAACAACAACTCTCGACCCGCACGAGATCAGGTCGTGCAACTTAAAACCGTGGCAAATTTGTGTGCCAGACGGCGTCAAGCAAATAATTTTTTCGGAGTCTGTTCTCTTTTTGAGTTGGGAGGTAAAACAAAACACTTATTGACTGGCACCACAGGAAACAGTGAGTTTTGTTTCCCCTCGACCCTCAACATCCGGGTCTCGGCTTCCCTTTGGACCAGTCATAAAATGCTGAAGTGATCAGATCTTCAAAAGTACAAATTGTCCACGTACGATATTCGGCTCTTACTAGGTGTAGAAGACACAGCTGACGTAAAACAATAGAGAACAAAAAGACAAAAGAACGTGGAAAACAATGAAAACAATAGGTTTGTGGGGTGGTGGTCCATAGTGACGTGTACTGTGACTTCTACGACAGCCCGATATTCTCATTGCAATACAACGACCTCGTATTTAACAATGGTAGTAGAGGACAAGGAGGGGGGCGGCGGGGGAAGGGGGAGGGGGGAATGCAACGACAGACAAGCACAAATAACAACTCCTTTGTAACTCACCTTCGTCTGAGGCGGCCATGTCTCGCTCTAGTCGGAGTTTATTCTGTGCACATTGAAGCACGCCTTCCTCTATCGTGTCCTTAGCGATCAGGCGATATACAGTTACGACTCTGTCGGTGAAATGTTCCCGAATAAATTACCGCATAAAATACTTAAAATTCCAAGTCAGTTCAACCAGTTGGGTAAACCAAGCTGAGCAACTAAAAGATCAGCTACAAGGCGCAAAAAAAAAAAACGTTCAAGACAATTGTCAGCAATCGAGGTTCTACCCTTGCGATTAGCGTCTGATTTTTCCCTAACGAATCGACTACGCTTTCAAGCGAGTGATTGATGAAAAATAATAAAACTGATCAACAATTACGGTTTATTGTCTCTCCATACAGAAAATTCAAAATTCTTAAAAACAACGCAAATAAAATTTACGAAAATAAGCCGCGAGAAATAATATTTTGAGCTTGGATATAAAAGGGTTTCATTGTTCAAGTTCTGATATGAGCGAGTCACGGACGCCTTGCCGCTCTTTTTACCCTCTTAATTAACCAAACGCAAAATGATACTATGGAATTTGACACCTCATACAGTGAATAACGAGTTACTTCTTAATGTTAAGGGGAGGAGGAGGAGGAAAAATTTCATCTTTATATACTTTTAATTTTACACATGTAGTTATTAAAATCATACCGAGCCCTCTTTGGGTTTTGAAATTTAATCATACCAAATCCAATATGGGGTCGCACGCAAAGAACGTCAAAGAAACACATCAAGAATCAGAAAAACTTACCAAACTTACCCCCGCCCGCTCCTAAGGGCTTGAGGTAGTTATTAAAATTTAACAAAAATACACATGGAATTTAGTCCCTGTTCCCACTACACCAGAGAAATTTGAAAGCGGCGTTTTCACTCTGAAAACGCATCAAAGGTTTTCTGTCCACACTACGCTGGAGACATTTCAAAACGTAACAATAACCGGCCACTTTGGATTTGTGTTTGAGGAAAAATCGGGCAGAGAAATCACATGATTATCGTGACTTCGTCGTTTTCGAAAAGCTCATTTTTTGAAATGTTTTCCGTCCTCATTAAAACGCAAAGCCGGCATTTTCAAACTCCTCCTGCTTGAAGAACGTTTTCGAAAAGCTCCGTTTTAGTGACGGATTAGCGTGGACAGTAGGCCTAACCGTGGAAATAAACTTAGCTACGTTTTCAAACTTCTCCAGCGTAGTGTATCCTGGTACTTGATTATGCATGCGTACCTTGTTTGGCCCACTCTGTGGCAGCGGTCCTCCGCTTGTTTGTCGTTGTACGGGTTAAAATCCACGTCATGCAAGATGACAACATTGGCTGAGGTTAGATTGATGCCCAGGCCTCCTGGAAATGACGCAAGAACACTCGGTTAAGTTTGAAAGAGCATTTTAAGAGGCCTGAAACAACACTGGGACTCATGTGTAAATCAACAGCGCTCCAGTGACGTTGTACATTTACAATTGGACGTTGGTTGTAATCGTGATAGCTAGATGTAACTCAGCTTTCCTTAAATAGATTGGCCCATAAGATGCCCAGATGAATTTCCATTTCAGTTCAGTCCTTGTCTTAAGAGTCTGAAGCTTTTTTTGAACGAAACTTTTGTTTACGCTTGTAAATATTTGTTCTAAAAAGATCTACTTCTTGTTCATTTCGTAATTAAGGGACCGCATCACGTCTTAGTGCACCCTTATATTAGGAGCCCTCTCACTGGGGGTCATAATTGAGGTGCTTATGTGTGGTCGGACCACAACCCTGCGTACCCTTAACCGACAAATGAGCAAACGCACTCCAATTACACACCTGCTTTGGTGGAAAGAAGAAACACGAAGATATCAGGATCGCCATTAAACTTGTCAATAAGACTTTGTCTGCAAATTGGAAAACAAAAATACGCGGGTTTAGACTTTTACGTCAGGAAAGTACATAAGTACATATGCTTAACCTCAAGGAAAAGGGTATCACTTTAAACAGTGCCTTAATATTACAATGCGCATCAATTGTTAGAATGTGAAGGCAACGGAAAAATCGGATTAAGAGTACTAGGTGCGTCAATTTTGCTCTCCTCTATGTTTTAATCCCCACCTCCATACAGAAGGAGCAAGCACATTAGCTGGTACACAGAACGGGTCTCTTTCCGAAGGTTATGAGCCGCCCCAGGATACAAGGTCCCTCTTTACAAGCCCCTTTGAAATTGTAGGCAGGACTTACTAACTGGATTATAAGGTGCCACAGAAGGTAATAAGCCAGCAGTACATGTATGCTATGAAGTTCTAAATTTCAAGTTTTGTGTAAATTACTACTCTGTTGATAAAATTGCTTCTAAAATGCTTCATGCTATAGGATCATCAAATGTGTTAGGTGGACCTACCTGTCCACCACCGACGTCTGACCGTCCAGTCTCAAGTAACGATGGCGTCTGTCTGACAGATAGACCTCTATAATATCCATTACCATTGTAAACTGGCTGAACAACAGTACGCGACAGTTCTAGCATGATAAAAAATAAAAATGAAAACAAAGCAAACATAAAAAAAACGCGGAATAAGGCCATGTAAGTTATGTACAAGATTGATGATCCAAATTGTATTTGTGCTTAATTTACAGGTACACAACGTTCAGTAATATTTATTTTGTAAAACGGATACTACAAAAAGGATGCAAGCAGTATTTAATCTACCTTACATGTCTTGAGAGGAAATCGAGAGGGTTTAACTCTGTCAGCGGAGATGCACCTCAAAGTTGCCGGCTTTTCCCAATTCATTGTAAATAAGGGCACGAGAATTCTTACAATATTTGATCGTAGTATAACCGTAAGAGGCCAATTGTCTTTATCAAGACTACTTCGTTTGCCATGCAACCAATATTTTTCACGTCTGTATACATGGTATGATACGAATACCAACCTTCTCCTTCAAGCTCGGAAGCAGAGAGTCCAGATAGACAAATTTTCCCGATTTCAACAAGATCTCTTTACTAAGACAATGATCCGCCAGCCTCTGAAACATGGTACAAAAAAAAATGCCGATGACTTGAGATGCTTTAAGATGGGGCTATGTCATATATTTGGCAGCACAAAACGGTACCTTTACTGATTTAAAGCAAAAAGTAATTCTTGCTTAACGAGTTAGAAAAGGTAAACATTGAGCAAAAAACAACAAGGAAGGGTTAAGATTAGAAAAGACTGAGAATGGTCACGACCGATGAGCTTGGGGAGCAGGGATGGCGCAGTGGTGAGAGCGCTCGTCTCCAACCAATGTGGCCCGGCTCCATATGTGGGATGAGTTTGTTGTTGGTTGTCGCCTTTCTCCGGGTTCCTCCTTCCTCAAAAACCAACCTTTCAAATTCCAATTCGACCAGGATAGAGGAGCCGCATGAAAACCAGGTAAGGCTGATATGGCTTCCTCTCTAAATATAGTAACATTGTTTTTAAAAAATAAGGCTAACCCGTGAAATCGCTCTCGAACAAACATGTTCTTACTGATGTATGTTAGACACGTAATGAAGCACCTAAAATGCCTTGTATATGAATCTATCTACAAGGTACACAACATCGCGGAGTATTTTTTTTTAGCCAAATATGAAAGGGAGTAAGTTGCAAATCGACTTACCTGTTCTTCACGACAGAGACAATGGAGTTCAAAGTCTGACATGACTGTCATATCCTCAAAAACCAGATCTGGCTCGGAGTCACGGTGACCAGGATCCTGTTGAACAGCATTAAAAAGTTCGTCAGATAGTCTACTACGCGCACGCTCTTTGGCCTCGTCACGCGTTCGTCACGCATTTCTCCCCGAGCACGAGGAAAGATTGTGTGACGACCCAGGAAAGCTCGTGCGCACAAGACTATTTATCAAACTGATCTATTCAGCTTGTGTAGCGACGTCAAAGCTATCCTCAGCTGAATGTGAAAAGATAAGAGATAACTTGGATCTTCGTCTGATAAAGATCACAGATAAACACTTGTAACAATACCTTGCAATACTTCTTGGCCATCTTAAGTAACACGTCATCTTTGTAGTGGCTGCGAAGAAGTAAAGGATGATTGGCGGCCTTGCGAAGCAGCATCAAAATATTACTGTACTGCGAACCTGCATCTGAGAAAGAGAGAGCGAGGGTTACACTTACAAGCCAGATATTGTGACATTCCTTCGCATGCAATGGCTCAGCGAGGATTTGAACAGAAACCTGTTTTCAATAACTGCCTTGTACCATGACTGGATATCTTTCCGAAATGCTTGGATTTTCCCTGAAAATCTTCGTAGAGCTAAAAGCAACCGAGGAGTTTCTGATTCTTATTATCCTATCAAAAACTAGCGCGAGTACTCACGAATACTTGGAACGTTGTCGCGTCATTCAAAGGCGACGTGTTGCTAATAATAATAATAATAATAATAATAATAATAATAATAATAATAATAATAATAATAATAATAATAATAATCGATATTTAAACAGGGTGACCCCTTCAGTCGCAGGACTGGTATCAACGGGGGCCCTGTATAACGTAACATAAAAGAGCATGTATAAATAATATATATCTATAAAAAACTAACTACTTTAAAAGATACGCTGAAATGTTTAAAAAATTAAAAAGCTTAAAAAGGTAATAGCGTTCTCATAAAAATTGGATATCGAATTGAAAATGTTCTAAAAAATAACCTAAGAAAAAAAATCGGAGATAGCCTTGAAACGTTACTTAGGTGGCAAAATCTTTATGTTCGTTGGAAAGCTATTAAATGTGCATGCACCATGATAACTGTATTTGCTGAGCAAATACAGTTTAACATCCCGCACTAAAGGCCACCTGCACCAAGGTGGCCGTTGTGGAGAGCTTCCACTGCATTCGATGATTTAAGCCGAACCTCAGTCAGTAGACCCGTAGCTTCCTAAATTGTGATAAGTATCCAGTTAAGAAGGCGGCTTGGTTTGGTGGTTAGGGTGCTGAATCTGCAACCTGGAGGTCCCGGGTTCAAATTTTCCTCCCTGCTTCTGGATGGATTTCTATTCAATGGTCCCAGATTAACTCCAACTCCCCCACGTCTTGTAGATAACCAACCAGTTGGGATTTTTAACACGCTCTCAGTTCTATTTCACAATACAGTGGAATTCCGATTTCACGAAACTTCGATTTTTCAAACCTCCAGAAAAATTGAAACAAAAGTCATTTTCCGCGCCTCAGTGAAACGCTGTAATTCTACTCCAGATTTCTCGAACTATCCGATTTTTCAAACCAATTTTCGTTTCCCTCGGAGGTTCGAAAAATCTGGATTTCACCAAATTTGTTTCTCGATTTATAGTGTGCCCAGTTTGCACAGCAGTGCTAAATATCGTGACACTTGAAGTGATTTTTTTTTTTATCTCGGATGATTCATTGCTCTTTAGTGCTTAACAGTTCCTGTACCTATACGTCTAAAACTAATCATTCATTCTCACACATATGAGATTAAATTTGAAAGAAATAACTCTTGAGGGTAACAAAATACGCGGTCTGAAATGGGACAAGGTGCAAACGTAGTTAAAGATCTCTTGTCGACAAACTTATCTGTGAGTAAAAGGAGCTACGCCACGGTTTCGCAACTTAAAAAGCTTAGCCTAAATTTTTCAAGTTCGTCGTTTGTAATTGCAGGTTAACGCACCTAGCGAGTGAATTATCGGGATTTACCTGCACGAGTTCACTAACAATGAATGAGAAATTTCAATACCGCACGAGGCTTTGCCGAGTGCGGTATTGAAAATTTCGAGTTCATTGTTAGTGAACTCGTGCAGGTAAATCCCGATAATTCACGAGCAATGAGTGCGTTAACATTTTTATTATTCAAACTGAATACACTGCACAAAGAAACACTGCATTGAAACCACTATATTTGAGTCAGCCGAAGCCATGGTGTAATGACAGTGGTGTGTTGAACGGCTATTACACCACGATAATGACGTCAAGGTGGTTGTCTCGTCACAACCCAGCATCACGTGGTACAAATAAGCCAATCGGAAAATCGGAATACGTACAGTGTATGAAAGTTGAATAATAATCCGTGTTTATCTTCTCCATCCTTAACCGTCCTTGTTCCTTTATGGCTTATTATTATCTTTTTGGTGTTTTCTATCATAGTAATGTACTATTTTCAGCTTACTATCTTCAATTTAATGGTAATTTTGTACTCAAAATACCATGACCGAGCTCCTTTAAAAAGGTATCTGCCATCTTACCCGATTGCTTGAATTGTTTTGAACAGTTTACAAAGCTGTCATTGTACAACTGACGCTGGTCCTCCATCAGGTCGACCTTTATTACATGATCATGTTTTGCAGGAAGCTGTTGAAGAACCTGAAGAATGAAACGATTCGCCAAAATAGCGAGCAATAAGTTCTTTCTATTCAATAAATCGATCCTGATTACAGAATGCAGTTCTTGAGAATACAGCAACTGATCAGTCAGTGATCAGCTCAGGTCTGGTAAGGCGAAACTGAGGGCGCTTTCCATTCAACCAAAAATTCCGGATTGAATTTCTAGTGGCGAACGGAACAGCAATTAACGGAATTTTCGAAAAGAAGACAACCTTGCGAGGTGCACGCACTTTTTCGAAAAATTCTTACCGGAAATTTCCGTTCCCGGGATCTTGAGAATTTTCGGATGAATTTTTTTGCATTTCGGAAGTTCTACAACTTTCGGATATTCCGGAAACTTTGCAAGGACATTTTCATATCATTTGCCAACGTTTCGAAAGTTCAAGAAGTTTTGGTTGAATGGAAAGCGCCCTGGTTCAGGTCAGAAGTTAGGCGTTTTGAACTGTGACCAAAAAACAAGCAAATTTGCATTCCATTTCGGATCAAATTAGCTGACCCATGCAGTAGTATGAGCCTATCCTGTTTTTGCTTTTAAGTAATGAGTACTTACATCTTTCTTGAGTCTTCGTAGTACAAAAGGTTTCATGATCCTCTTGGCTTGAGCGACTGTGGCCTTCTCATAGTTACTTCCTGGTTCACCATTCTACGAATACAAAACAGTGAAGTGCAGTAAAATTAATCTTAATTAATTCTTAGCCGCAATAAATCGCGACGGAGGTTAATGTAACTTAGGCCCCGTCCATACTACGCCCATGAAATTTGAAAACGCAACAACCATCGGCCATTTAATTTTGGATTTGTGTTTGAAGAAAACCCAGGTGGGGAGGGGGGGGGGGGGAAATCACATGATTATTATTGTGTCAAAAAAAAAAGCTCTGTTTTCAAAATGTTTTTCATTCACAAACGCAAAGCCAGCATTTTCAAATTCCTCCGGTTTGAAGAGCGTTTTCGAAAAGCTCCGTTTTCGTGACGGATTAGCGTGGACAGTAGGCCTAAACATAGAAATAAAGATGCGTTTTCAAATTCACCGAGGGTCTTTAATCAGATTCAAGTAGATAAACAGCTCAGTGCAATCAGTGGAATACCAAGACCGATTTGTTATCAATTCGTTGAAAATACTCGCTAATTGGAATCAATCAATACTGACAAATCTAGGTTTGAGGAACACAAGGTCATTGTTCAGGACTATTCAATGATCTAAGTGTCAAGGACACTTCAGCGATATTCAAGTACTGGTTTTCCTCACAATCACATGCAAAATTTGTTTAGCTATATCTAGGGGTTGACATGAAACGTGGGAAGCATGGTGAACTACATGTAATAGTTAGCACGCTGGACTCCGAATCGAGTGGTCTAGGTTCGAGCCCTGGCGGGAGACATTGTGTTGTGTTCTTGGGCAAGACACTTTACCCTCACAGTGCCTCTCTCGACCCAGGTGTATGATAGGGTACAGGCAAATTTAATGCTGAAGGGTAACCCTACGATGGACCAGCATCGCATCCAGGAGAGAGTAGAATTACTCTTAGTCGCTTTGTGCTACACAAACCGGAGATAAGCTCTGGGCTTATGGGCCACCGGTATCCCTTTGCGCGCGCTCCATTCTTCCATTAGAGGGGCGTCCGAGATGCGACCGGAAAAATTCCATGTTGATGATGTACATGTAACTTTAGGTTAGTTGGCGTTTCTTACACGGCAACATTCAAAACAACCAACCAGAGGCGTCACCCCCGATTAATGTGGGGCTACGCCATGTCAAATTTCAGACTGCTCGGCGACATGAAAGAAGAATGACTGTGCAAGAGAACGTCTGCTTATCACGTTGAGAGACTGAAAAACAAGACAGTAAGATATTTGTACCATTCTGCTGTTGGAAAAGAGTAGTTTGATCCCTTGTACACTTTCACCAAACATGCAAGGCATCACAAAGCTTAGAAGAGACATCAGTTCCAATAAGTTGTTCTGTAGCGGGGTCCCTGTGAGAAGAAGTCGTCGACGGGCCTGGAAAACACAAAACAGGAAAAATTAACATATGTAAAAGCTGGTGAAATAGATGAAAAAGATTTCTTGTTGTGGATTTAACAGTAGAGGAAATCTCTAATAGTCACAATTGTTATTCACTATACATGCATGCACAAATACCGAGTACGGTGTGATATTGTTCTCGTTTCCCACATTATTTGTACTCCATTGCGGGTGCTATAGTTGGATTATAATAGCGAGATACACACTGCACCTACCTTGACCTTCATAAGTCCCTGGTATCTCTGTGACTGCATGTTCTTTAACATGTGCCCCTCGTCTAGTACCACATAGTGACACTTAAGTTTTCGCAAGAATGCACGGTCATCACTTGTAGTGGCAACAGCGTAGCTTAGGACAAAAGTGGCAAAATTACAATCAGATAGGAAAGGATGCTCAGTTTTCATAACTTTGTACAGTACAGGAATAAGCGAGTTCACAGCAGCACTTCAGTTCTACGATTCCCTAAACTCAACCCAAGTGGGGCAACATCTCCACTTGAAACAGCCAATAGTTCTCTCAACCATAATAAAATCATATGGCTAGCTCCATGAGCAGGCAAGATAAACTGAATCCTAGGCTGCGATTGGCTACCCGAGCGATGGGATTACCCGTTTTATCCTGAAAGAAACACTGCTCTTTTTCCATGTAATAAATCCTACATATTGACCACGCTTGTTCAGTCAAGATGGTTGGATATTCAGTCAAGATGCATGTTTATGGACCTTGACTCTGTCTCTGTCTATAACCATGCGAAAATAAGATAAATAAATAAATAAAAATTAATAAAAATAATGAAAATAAATAAATAAAAATAACTTGACAAATAACCAGTCATCTTGACCTCACGCTTGGTCAATAACCCATATGTATCACACAAGCACAGTATACTCTGAAGACAAACCTATTCATTAAGAGTTTAGCTACCTTAATTCTTAAATTGACAATTAGGCTCAACCCGTTTTGACAGGGGTGCTACTACCAGTGAATACCATCAATCAATTCAGCTCACAATAAAATGGCATAATGTTAATGTCAGCTCTGTTAGAATGTGCTGGTAGTCAGCAGTGTTTCCCCTACAGTAAATTATTGCTAATTTGCTAGCTGCTTTTTGCATGGGAGTTTACCAAGAGAGGATGAGGAGTAAGCGAGTTAATCCCCCATATGTAGGCCTTATTCCCAAGATAATGCCTCTAAAGCTATTTTTAGACATGGTACCCAGTTCTTCTGTGGTTAATGCTACCATGTGAGGTATGTGGATGTTGTCATGGATGATAAAACTGTGTGTAAAGCTGCTTGGACTGTCCTCGTTAGCAAACTCTGCATCAAAGGATTGGCTATTTCTAGACCCTCCTGGGATTTCCGAAACCAGGCGTGAGTGATCTAAAAGTAACTTAACAGAGAAATATCTTACTTTGGGTTTAAGGCCTCTATGGAGGATGACTCTCTCATCCTTCATCTTCTCTTGAATTCACCTGGTTCACTAATCCTGACTAACAACAAATCCATCTATAGACTTTACTACATATATACTACAGTACATCTGTCATCCTGCCTGTGACTATGAAACATTATTAGTAACACGATTTTAAATGCACTCACGTGGTAATAATAATCTCAGGTTTCACTTCTCTATCAAGCACCTCATCCTGCAGGTGACGTCTTTCCTCTTGACTCCCTGTCCAGTTTTAAATTCAACATACACACACACACAAAAAACATTTAAATCATGACAAGATCTTTAGCAAGACAGACATCTTGCATCTATCCTAGTTAAGTTGCGGAAGAATTTGTTGAAGAATTAGCCTGCATAGCAAGGTGTAATAGGAGAGGGAAAGGGGAAGGGAGATTCAATTTTCTCTGTCAAAAACACGATGGGAATTAACTGTACTTCTTACTGATGAAAGTGACTATAATACATACGCTTTAGGGATCAACAGTTCAAATAAGTTATAACTAGGCTAAATACTCTAATTTTGTATTAAGAAGTCCTGGTTTCATTCCGCTCGGAGCATTATTGTACAGTACGGTGCGGTGCGGTGCAGTAGGGTAGGGTAGGGTAGGGTAGGGTACAGTACAGTGCGGTATACCAGTTAATATTAAAATAGTGGTATCAAGCAAATGCTCATGACCAACCACTGGCAGATATGCTACACTGTAGACGTATGCTCATCTTCTTGCCATAAGCTAATAACACTGAGGGTTTACCCAGGGCTCGAAAAAAAACTTGAATTAAAGCTTGCCCTTAGGAAGAGCATCTCTCAAATAATTATTGCTTGCCTGGGCAAGTCTTAGTTGGTTCTTTTAATGATTTAGTTGACAGATGACTTGCTTGATCTCTTGCCCATCAGGCAAGTGAGAATGAAGAGGCATTTGCCCAGAGGGAGAACCTACTTGTCCTGGATGACCGGACAGCCTTTTTTTCAAGCCATGTATTACCACAACAGCAGTGTTATCTGTCAAAACGCCCTTAATTTCAGCTTTGGGGCTAATAACTAGAAAATGAATTTGGTAGCCTCAATTGCCTATAGTATTCATCAATGATCAGCCAGCTTGTTAAGATACAACTTTTTGAAAAGACCAAAAGAATTACAAAGAAGAGATTCAGAGCCACACATTACAATTCACTATGAGAATTAAAATCTAATTTGACAGGACTTACCATAGTATAAAAAGAATTCTATTGATGGACACCATTTCTTGGTTTCCCTACACCAGTTGTCTGCAATTTATCGACAAGCAAAATTAACTGTGAAAGATAACTTTCAGTAAAATCTAAATATTAAATTCATTACCATCACAACAATCAATTATTCCAACAGTATTAAAACAATGACATACAGATGTACCGTAAAGAAGCTACGATAAGACCTCTGAGACCTCTGATTACAACTCTGTCCTAGAAATAACTGCATAAAATTTTATTCACACTCAGGGCTCAAAAAACACTCTCAAATTTTGCTTGTCCTGGGTAAGTCTTGAGTTTGCTCTTTCAATGCTTTAGTTAGCAGGCAGCTTGCCTGATCTCTTGCCCAGCGGTCAAGTGAGAATGGAAAGTTAATTGCCCAGCAGGAAAACCTTCTTGTCTCTGACGACTGGACAGCACCTTTTTTTTGAGCCCTGCACACTGTCAACATGAGAATTCATGGCAATACATTTTAGTTACCATTCCTTGCAGCTACCAATTGGGAGAGAAAAACAAATAATCAAAAGGAAACCAAAAGAATTTTCAAAATTCTGACCTAGTGTTGATGATGGGACAATAATCAGATGAGGGCCTTCTTCTCCAGTTTCACACAAGTGAGCAAGAAAAGCAAGGGCTTGAACTGTTTTCCCAAGACCCTGCAGAAAAATTGATAGCTATTTAGTACTTGTAATCTTTTAAATATTCACTACATGAATGATCCTGTTTATTGGTCATAAAACTGAAGGTTCTTATCATTTTCATCAGTCAAGAATGGAAAATGATAAATACAGACGACCATGTCCACACAACTGCCACCTTTCTATTCTGGCCACATATTTTTGTCCTGGGCAGTTGAGATCTAAGATCCTCTTTTAAGAATTTATTAGTTAAACCTTGTTTTAATCTTAACTCCTGTGGAAGACAGGCCTTTTCAGTTGTTGCTCCTGAACTGTGGAATGAACTGTCACAAGATGTTAAATTAACTAGTACGGTAGAGATTTTTAAACGCCTACTCGAAACTCCTTTTTATTTGAGCTTACATGTATACATGTAACTTACGATGCACTAGTCTATAAGTATTTTGTATGTTTCAGTAGTGTAAGCAGCCCTTTTAGAAAAGGCGCTATGTAAAATAAAATCTATTTATTTATAATAATAATAATAATAGTAATAGTATAGTAGTAATAATAATAATAATAATAATAATAATAATAATTATTATTATTATTATTATTATTATTATTATTATTATTATTATTATTGAAAGATTTGTGGCTCTTACTAATGGCCAGTAAACTCTGTCTCCAGGGTGGCCAGTGTAGAGAGGTTCAACTTAAAAAAGTGCATTAAATTATTTAATTACTTTCAGTGACAGCAAGTCCTTACCATTTCATCAGCTAATATTCCATTTAGCCCCTGCTCATGCATCACTACCAACCAGTTAAGACTTGTCAGTTGATATGGCTTAAGCTGGAGGCTAAGAGAGATAAACTGTCAAGTTTCTATCAAAAGAACAAATTACTACAATTATCTCAAACCCACTTACAAAAATGACCGTTTTAAAAGAAACTTGTTATCATTATTATTGGACGTAATATATCAAACACGAGAGACAGTGTTTCATGGGATATCCAAGCACCGAGAAGAGAGTATTTTTGACAAAATTTGAGGTGTTTGCATAGCCAATGAAACGCTGTCTCAAGTGTTTGATATATCTTCTTAATCGAAACAAAAACTACGGAGTAAATGGAGAAGTAAAATCATCAAAACCTATGCTAATTAAAACAGCGTATCCAAACCTTCTTCACCGTTGTGATTTCCTATGTTTTAACGTGAATTATTAATGAGTTTGAGAAATACATGTACAGTCCTGATTAAACATACATGCATGTTTATCCTAAAATTATAAATGTATGCCTCTGGAATAATAAGACTGATTGTGAGTCTTATATGAAAAGTACAGAGACTGTTGTCCTGATGATGTGGGCTTTCTGTGATTATGTGGACTTGCAAGCAAATCATCCACAAGTGAAATGTACCTTTTTGCTAATATTTTTGGTTGTGAAGTGATTACAGCTCCATTTTTACCATTTGAAGAATCACCCTCCTCAGCCTGAAAAAATAAATTAAAATAACAACTGCACATTTGTCAACATAGGTTTTTTTTTTCTTAGAAACCAATCGATTAAACAAACTGAAACAAAACAAGTTCTCCTGCATGAAGGAGTGATGCCCTACATGTATATTGTTAATGACCAAGGAAATCGTCATTTACGCTTACTTACATGTATGAAGCTACCACTGTCATGTATGCTGTTTACTGATCAATCCAACTTACATTTAATCTTGAGTTCAGCATGTCTTGAATTCTATTTGAGATATCTTCGCATTTGTTCATCAAATTCTCAACCACTTTACGCTCCTCCAGAAGACTTTGGCATTTGTCTATTAACTGTAAAGAAAATGACATCTAAAAATATTAAAACAAAAGATTGCAGTGGGAACATACATGTAAGGTAGTGGGGTCACTTTCAATGCATGATTGAGCTTACGTCTGAATATACGCATGTATATTAATAAAGGGATGAAAAAAAATTAATATGTAAGATCTGATTTCATACGCTGTCTTATAAAGGCTCTTTTAAGGTATGGCAGACCAAAGATTACAGTGTGTATGGAGGAGAACTGTTGAAGCTAAGCACAAAGACCTGGGCTGGGTCCAGACTAGCTGAAATGGGCAAGCAAAAGACCATGTAGGATGGAATATTTTACTAAGCACCCTTATGCTCCACTCACAGGAGCAAAGAAGATGGCCATCTCCTGACCAAAAACATAAGCCTTTTTTGACCAACGAGTATAGTACAGTTATACCATATTAATTGGCACATGCAAACTGTTTAGGGTACAGAGTACCATAACAAAGTACTGAGGGAAGACTGCAATGCACATGATGTCATGGCAGCCATATTGGTGTTCCAAAACAATGAAACTGCGGCCATGTTGGTGTTTCTCAAGTGAACACATTAAATTCTGTTGTTTCAATAAATTTGCATGGCTGCTGGACACGCTCTATGGACTAGTAAGTTAGCAGTCCATTCAGGAGGAGTACTTGTAACAACACCTGTACATGTATGTAGCAAAATCTGTTTCTGTAGGCCACCAAAGAAAATGGAGTTGTAATAAGTACCAGCACTGATGAGCTAACTGGCTACAGTGATCTCTTGCATTGGAATGGACCACTAACCCAGTAGACAATCAACTCTCGATCAGCTGCTGTTGTTGTTGTTGTTGTTGTTTTTTTTCAGCAGGGTTGCCGCAAGGCTTTGAAGGCATATTTTTAATTGGAGTAAGTAAGCGGATGATTTTGCCATCAGATTTGAAATAATCAGATGAATAACCACGCAGAGTAACTGGCCCAGATCATAAATAGGTGTCATGGCTTTTGCCAGTGGTTAGCCTCTCTTGAAAAACCCTGTTTCAGTAAAATCAGTCATGAAAGAAATCATACAAAATTACCTGGGATGACAAAGACTTGGCAGAGTTTAGCTTAGAAACCTACATGTAAACGTGTTCAAAATAAATAACAAAATGTCAAGGAAAAGAAATCTTTAACATCTTTACACGTATTATGAAATAAGATCAGATGAACAAAACTTTTGTAGTAAAAGGAATGATGTACATGTACATGTACATGTATTTACTATTGATCTCAGACATCTGTTGAAATGGCTTGTTTTTCAGGCAATTGCAGGCATCGTCTTGTGATGATGAATTTCATGACAGTGTGATGAGTGAATCTCCTGCCGATGGGGAAGTTGCTCCACAGTTTGTTTTGAGTTTTGCACTTTCTAGCAGGAGACAATTCAAGATAATTATGTTACAGAGGAGAGTTTTCAGACAGATGCAAAATTCATGGCATGGATAAGATTTGCCTTGAACTTGCCACGTTTGAGGAATTTGCAACAGCTGTGCTAAAAACTGTGGCCATCCACGCCAAGAGATGTTTGTCAATAGGTGAACACTTTTTTGGAATCCATGGCTGAAACCAATGGTGTGTGAAAAGGCCTCAAAAAAGCCATTTCAACAGATGTCTGGGATCAATAGTACGAAAAAACCAAAAAAATAACAAAACAAATGAGAGTACATTGCATGTAATTCACACACAAAGACATTTAGAATCACAGTGAAAAAAAAACAAACAAAAAAGTATGTACAGCTCAGCTTAACAAACAAAAATCAATCTTGTATATACTAGTAATGAATTCAAAAATTTTCATTGCTGTAAAAAGCAAATACTGTCAAATACTCATTCTGCTTTTGTACTACATCTGCATTTCAGCCTTGGCAAATTGGTCTGCTTGTTCAATTCTCTCATGCATAGCCTACATTGTAAACACCCTGGCTTTAAAGAGAACTCCCTTGTTTCTCACTGCTCTTTCTTTGACAACTACATTTATACCCAACCTACACAATGTAATACAGACTGTAGGGGTTTGTTAACAGAAACATCCTTACAAGATCATTCCAGGAGTCAAAAGGTCTCATCTTGATAATTTTCTCAGCTTTTTTGGCTGACAAGGTAGGAACAGATGTCAATTCTTGAAGAGAACAGTCATTGAAAAATGACAAAATAGTAACCATCTCCTCGTCATTGAAGTCCTCCTCATCACTCTCATCAGCAATGTAATAATTATTATCTGTGCAATCTGAAAAGACATGAATGTGGAATAGGGGCAGGTATGTTTTGCAAGTTGCAGGTTGCAGGTTGAAAAATTGACTTTCAAGTCTGCGTGAATCTACTTAGCACTTCGGTTAGCCTGAATAGCACTCCGGTTAGCCTAAATTAGCTTAGGTTGCTTGCGGTTAGCCTTTATACTGGGGTTTATTCGAGTTCAACTCAAATAAACAAGTCTCTTTGACCTGCAAACTGCAACATATACCTGCTGGTGGAATAGTATTCATTTGGTAAATGAACAGTAAAAATCAATTACATCTTGAAGATTAATAGATTTGTGAATGAATGCATGCATGCATTTATACAAGAATGCATAGTATTACGTGAATTTGTGCAGTTAAGCCACAGTAGCCTGCACGTCTTAGTGCTAAAGCTATCCTGGAATCCTTGAGAACGAGGAAAGTTTGGGATACTAGCTCATCTGCAAACAACAACCTAAAGTAAGTATACACTCAGCATGTTCCATTGGAAATACACAAATCTGATTGGTTCTCCAGGGCTGCAAATAACAGTTCGTCATTGGCCGACCAAAATTTGCTCACGTCTGACGAAATCCCAACTGTGGTCGGACATGATGTCTGGACCGTAGATCATTTTACGGTGAGGAAATAAAAATCTACCTTGAGTAAATCTTACTTTTTTTGGTGATGTCCAACCACAATTTGATATGTCTGACCAAGATGGTGTCTTAGTTGGACATTAGTCCTACCAAGAGAAAAAATTATTTGCAGCCCTGTTCTCCCGCTGAGGTCTATTTGTAGAAAGAACAATTATAATAATTTATGCAAATGTTTCTTAAAAGAGAAAATTATACTGTACTCTGAGTTTGATATACTTACCGATAACGGTTACCACAACATCACTGTCACCAGTTTCATCATCTGACACACAAATAACTTCAACCTTGTCTGAAAGGAACAAAATGAACATAATATAATATAATAATAACATACTGACATGCCCACTATAGCCATCATGGTACATGTAGGTCAGTTTAACCCATATGCAGAAAACATCGCATAATTAGTATACTGTATTTACTCACAAGAGCACTGTGACACTCTTTAAATTTTTAGTGTTTAAGTTGTAACCCTTATTTGGGAGTGGAGCTTATTCAGGGGTTTATAAGGGGTGGCAACTGGGCAGATTGACCAGCAAGGCTAATTTAGCCTGTCTAGTTTGACCACCTGGAGGTGAGTTTTCTTATAAAGAAGTTCAGTTAAAAATGAATGCAGAGCTTCTTTGAAGGCAACATTCTTTAATACTTTTGCTCTTGTGCCGTCCTATGCAGCACTAAATCTGAAGTGCTTGAGTACATCATGATTGCAGTATAAATAATTATACACATGCTGGCAGCATGAACATCAAAATGTGGTCAGTTTACATTGTACATGACATTCACACTGCACTGTTAAAACTGCAAAATCAGTACATCAAATCTTAATCTTAACTTTTTTAAAAATAAAATTTTATAAAAAAAACACCATTAAATTTTTATTCACCTTGATCTGAGCATTTCTCACCAGTACCATCTTCATTGGATGCATCCACTGGTTGTGAACTTTGTGTTGAGTTATTCCTGTACTTATTGTGGTCTAAAACATTGTTATCAAGTTGGCAGGACCTCTTTGTTCCTTTGTCAATATCTTCATCATCTTCAAGAAAACGATGTCTCTTTCTCTTCTTTCCTGAACATTCAAAATTCTTGTCTCTGCAATCAACTTAAATAAAATTCAGTCAATATATTACTCACTGATAATTTTTCATAGCTGTTAACAACACACACACGTTTACTTACCTTAAGTTTACAAAACATAAAAAATACAGTATTTAGGAATACAAGACCATACACTGTAGCTGGTAAAATCCCATCCAGAACAAATAAAAAGTATATAGAAGCTAATAGCTAAATGGCTGCTCTGATCTGAAATTTATAAATTTCATTTAACCAACAAAATCTTAGCACATTGTGAAAGAGATTGACAGGGTTCAGCTGCTTTAAAAAGATAAAGTTTTCACAAGCCTGCATGCCCATCACTATCAGATTTTATTATCCTTACTGCAGCATGATATTACCATTATATTTGTTTCTTTTCTTCCGTTCATGAAGAAGACCAGTTCGTACATGTAAATATCGTAATTGGAGCACAATTCAGGGAGTTAGGGGGTGAGTAATTTCAAAATCTGATGAACATGCAGCACAAGGCTGATTTGGAATGATGAACATGATTACTCCCTGAAAAAATTATTGTATTCATGACAGGAGGTCCAATATATAAATAAATATAAATATTAAAGAGTCTTTTGAGAACTTCTTTTGATCAAAAAAGGGAGTAGCATTTTCCATAAAGGTCAAAAAATTTAGGAAACATTAAGAAGTAAGCCAAATGTTACAGTGCGCATAATAGACAGGAAAATGGCATAGGTATCCAATAACAAAAGCTTGCAATTAGATACCTGTAATTGGACACCCACGTGAACATGTGCAGATTATGCAACAAATAGGTGCTCGCAGAACCAATGACAATAGAGAATTTTGTTACAGATGATTATTATTGTTATTGTCATCGTATTTATTTCTTTTCTGCCATTTATTAATAAGATATATTAGCCATTAAATTGTAGAAAATGTATGTAAGCTTGAATAAATAAACAAACAAACAAACGAACGAACGAACGAACGAACGAACGAACGAACGAATGAACGAATAAATAAATAAAATTAATACTCTAGAAGATACCAGACTTGGCAGAGCAATAACCACGGTGTAGTATGAATAGTACACCACACCACACTTTTACTAATTTTATGTGCTCAACACCTTTCATCAAAAGAAATCAACCAACCGACAACACAAAGAAAACGTCTGAAATGAATATACATATTCAATGCGTGATGGACAATACACTGATCCCCAGTCCACGGACTACCCAAATGAACTACCCTAAAATGGACTAACCTTCAAAATAATATTCCAAATAAGTACTATTTATTGTTCTTAGCTGCTAGTATACTTAAATTACACATAACTTCCGCTTATGATCATCCTGTACAGCCTCTAAGTACCATTTTGAATAACTTCTGAACACAAAATGGTGCAAAAAGCATAAACTCAAACCAAATTTCATCATTTAATTATCAATGGTTGTTATCAATCAGAGGAACCAATCAGTATCAGGATCATACAAGTGTAAACATAATAACTTGAAAAGCCATTGAAATGTAAGCGAGGAACCCAGTCTAACATTTGATTTAGGAATTGCACATTACTAAACGTAAACTAATGTTACAGGTGATTTTCAGTTTTATTCAATGCGATTCAGTCAGCCACTACACATGCACAAGCTAAACGATGACATGATAGGAGATGACAAGAAATAATGGCTGAATGGTAAACTTTCCAGGAACAATGACAAATTAACAAGGTAGTCAGAACATTCAGTTCCTCTCCATCTATTAACAGCCCTTAATTGTTCCCAATTAATTTGGAGGCAAACAGCCTGAATCTGAATGTTTACAACGCATTTGAGAAAAACACTGGTTGCTGGCGTTATTATTATTATTATGTTATGCTGGCGTTATTATATTTTAGGGTTAGTCCATTTTTGGGTAGTCCATTTGGGTAGTCCATGGACTGGGGGGTCAGTGTTTTTTTCCATCACCATATTCATTGAGCAAGTAATTTTTACCGGGTCAGTGATTACAATGCTTTCATCATATTTGCATTGCACTCAATATCCGGCATCTGTAGTACAGTACTAAAGCTTAAGAACGAGTTTTTGCGATTATTTTCATGACAGTTTTATTAGTAATTAAGCCCTCAACTTACCAGAACTTGAAGTCTGTTTATCGCAAACTGAATTGACTGCTTCATCGAGCGAATTAGAACAAGTTATGGCATCGACAAGTTGAAGCCGAGTTTCGCTTGGAAAAATCTCCATCATGTCGACAAGAGTTTGGGCAAGATTTGAATCTGTTAAACCTGTGCTGTCTCTATTTGGGTCAAGTTCACTATTTGCCTCATTGCTAGAATTCGAAGAGCTCTCTGATGAATTATTTTCCGAGCTGTGTTTCGTCGAGTGTGAAGAAGAGGCTGCACATGGCTGATGTGAATTATCACGTGAAAATGCTGAACGCTTTCGTTGATATGCAAACTCGTCCAAATTGAACTCTGACATCTTTTCCACATGCCAACCTTCCGTCCTGCTATTGTGTTGGTGAATTAATAGCGATCTCGAGCTCTACAGTATGCCAGAAATATTTCCCGGCCATTCGTTAATCGCCTCTGAAAATTGCCAAAATCGTCAAAACCGCCAAAAAAGCACAATAGATGAGGAAGCCTGGGTACCAAGTACCCTTTACAAAGCGCCACTTCCAATAAGCGCCCCATAAAAAAGTGCCCTCCACAGGGGTTGCCAAATGTAAAGCCTTTCTTTCACCTCTCGTGCGCTTGGGAAAGAATCGACTGCCACGCAGGCTATTTAAAATTTGGTTCTCGGTAGTTTACGGTTACTTTTCTCCCTTGATGTGAGATTGGAAACTGGGGCACTAAGCAAATGTTTAGCATTTTTAACGTTCTGTGCCAAACAGAAGAAGGGGAGTCCCTCTAAAGGTGTCGGAAAGTAGTCCACAGTTCCCAAACGGATATTCCCGAAAATTTCTTTTCCATTTGACTTTAAACAGCTTAAGCCGGGCCGGTGATTTACGGATTGCTTTGGCTAAATGAAAACCTATTATTTAACATTTACCAAACGTTTTCCGGAAATTTCGGCGGGAATTCACAGATATGAGAAATACTATCCTGGCTTACCCGGCCGGAACGTCTCGGAAAAGTAGTCCCAAATTCTCAAACGAAATATCCGAAAGGGAAATGTGCTTACAATATCTATTAGCTTTTATCCACACCAACGCCAAGCCCTCGGCCAGTACAGGGTTGCCACCCACCGGAACAAAAAAAATCCCTGATTTTTCACTGGCTGTAAAGCAATTTTCACTGACCCTGCAGGATGACTATTCTGGCAATGAATCAACAAAAATAAGGATGGCTCAGATAATTTTTAAAACAAAATTGCCTTGTCTATGCAAAAACATCTCATACAATAATTTGCGGCAACCAAACATCCCAAAAATGACGAAAAGGAGCTCAGCAAAATCAATGTTTTTTTCTGAGTCTAATCCCTCACATGCCCTCTTTTGAGCTATGATGACAGCCTTCCGTATAGGGACGTTTTATTTTTAAAAAAATCATCTTTATTAACAATAAATCGTTTAAATCGATATTTGAAACTTAAATATAGAAAATATTGACCAGCAATCTTTATGCTATTTAATTGTCGGTCTTAAAAAAATGTTCTATATAAATAGAGAACAGACCAGTGTATGAAGTATGCGGCTAGTTTTTAAACACCTAGTTTTCAAAGCTTGCAAGAGAAAAACAGTTTTCGTCGTGAAACAGTCATTATTAACTATGGGAAAATCTTAGCTTAAGGTGACTTCTTGCCGGCACAGTGAATCTTTGTTACCAAGACCTTAAATAACAATTCTTAGAAAATTAAAGCCCATCATGCATAAATACTTTCAAAACGAATTCAAAAGCTAGGCTCGGTGCCCTGTTACCTATTTTCTATAAACTACATCATCCATGTGTATTATTCTCTATTCATTTGAGGTACAAAAAAACTATTGTTGTTGTTGTTGTCTTTCCACCTTGTTCAGGTTTTTGCTTTATTTTTGAGCAACATAACGGGATGAATTGCTTTTCAACGATACGCATACACTTTACAAACGCTTTCTCCCAACCACCCTCACTCTTCAAGTTTACAATACGTGCCTCAGCAAAAGCGATTCAGTTTGTACTGGAGCTACAAAAACATCAACTCTGAATATTATAAAGGCATCCACGGTTAACTGTTCTAAGGAATTTGAGCCCGATGTATGAAATATACTTTTTATGGAACGCGGATTTAAAAACACAAAAGTTTACAAAGATGTCATGTATGGGCTCATTAGCGCTCTTGCCACCCAGAAACTGTACATTTAATTTTGAAAGCCAATACCACCGTCAATATTACACCTAAAGGTCTGGCTACCATTTGAATCAATCATTACTTTTCATAAGTTTTTTAATGTTTTGGAGTCAATTCATATTTAACGTGATGCCTTCTCTTCGCAAATACGTATGCTAATGAGGCAAAATGATAACAATGACGTCAGCATGGTCAGCAACGATCGCCCTGTATGTCACGTTGATAGGCCATACAAGAATTCTCGGAATTGGAAGTACTGAAAGTAAGGAAATGAAATTAATCTCTGTTTAATGATACTTCCCAGCACGAGCCTCCATTGCAAGGTAGTCCAATATCGAGAATACGAATATGGCTTAAGTTACAACAGATGTCTTGCTCATTGTGCTACTCCATCTTCACGCGCGTTGGTAAATTGACTTCCACACCAACGCGTTCAGCAACTGCGAGCAGAATGTCCCTCTGTTGATCCACAGTACCCATCATGATCTTCTGTCGCGCCTTAGCCTTCTCGATTTCCCGCGTTAAATTGTCAAGACGTAAGGTCATCTCGTCAATTTCATCGTTGTCTCCAAGGAGATCTTGATCCTGGAATTCTTCCTTGTTGGTTCTTCTCCTACAAAATTATTTCAGGATAGTTTGAGACGACATACGAGGAAAACATTTTGATTATTGCATATTATTTGAAATCATGATAACAAAAACACGTGAGGTCTGAAAGAGGTTATTTGTGACTGCCAAACAGCCAAAGTTCTAATTGACAAATTATTTTCAGTGAACCTAACTCTCCAACAGCCAAATGTTTAACAAACAACTTACGAATGACCTAGTAACGCGACAATTGAATTTTATCGCCCTTTGTTTTAACTGTGTTTCTCATTGTTGTAAAGAGACATGCATTCAGTCAAAACATACTTACTTCCAAAAACTTCCACCGGTCACTGCCACTCTCACAATCTCAGTCCCAGAATACATTCGACGGGTGAAAAATTTTGGGAACTTTCTCTCGATGTCGGCGATAAACGTGATTTGTCTTCCTTTGTTTCTAAGGAAGGCTGTCTTCTGGATGGCCTCGATATCGCCAACCGCTAGACCAATCTGAGAAGAGAAGACACAAAATGATTATCATTTATTTTTCTTTTGCATTTCTTTGAAAAAGTAAAATACACTGGAAACCCGGGCAAAAATAACGGGGAGATGAGAATTGTTACAGGGAAGCATGTTTAGATTGCGACATTCACTTTTGGGGGAAGTAACGTTGGATTCAAAGTGCAATTATTGATATCCGACATTTATTATTGTTTGATAGAATGGAAGATAACAAAAGGATTGTGCTTTGTCCAAAGACGATCAGAGAGCTTTCCGAGATTTCGAAAGTTCCGAGACCCAAAATTTCCGTTCACCATTCGCCACCCCTACTAGCTGGTCATACCCTGAAATGTCAGTGGTCTTCCACCCCCATTCTAAACCCCGTTTATTTTTTAAGTGTGGGTGGCGACTGAAATTTCAGGATGGCTAGGTCCATAGGTGTTGGTCGTTATGGCAACTACAGCACACTAAACGACAAGTGGTTTCTGCTATTTGTTGCTACATGGAGGGTCTGCATGAAGTTGTTGGAATCTAAGTTACCAGTGGAATTTTAGGGGATTTCTCAGCTATCTATCTATCTGTCTGTCTGTCTGTCTGTCTGTCTGTGTGTCAGTCAGTTTTTCTCCTATCAGCAAATTTTGGAAGTCTCAGATTTTTCTCAATTGATATTAACTCTCAACTATGAGTTAAACTCATAGCGACCTAAGCCTCTAAATGGTACCTTACTGTTAAGTTTCAAACGGGAACAATTAAGAGAATCGCGGCTTACCAATAAGTTAACGAGGGCTATCGGCATCACCAATATAAACAAGTAGTAGAACAAATAAGTCGAATCTTCAAAAGGCACGAGGGGTATACCACCTTTGCCCGACGTCCCAGGCACGGTATTGTTCAGTTGGTCAATAACAGTTGCAGCGTATTCAATTTCTCCTGTTGTCATCGCAGTCACCTTCATAAATGTCTTACCTATCGTCGCAAATGAAGCCTGCAAAAGAAAGAAGAAAAACATATTCTATGGAGCGTTTGACTCAAATTCTCAACGGCCGACAGCATAACATACCACCGGTTACTCCCTCCCTCCCTCCCTCCCTCCCTCCTTCCCTCCCTCCCTCCCTCCCTCCTTCCCTCCCTCCCTCCCTCACTCACTCACTCACTTACTTGTACTTATATAGTCTGATTCTAAGTAACACACACTTTGTTCCTCACTTATATAATTCCTCTTCGATGTACATGACACTTAGGACGCAACACATCCATGGCTAAGTTGACCTGAGACCATGTGCGCTAATGCAATGATACATACTGAAATATTCAAGAGGTTTGTTTATTTTACCTGTTCTTTCAACAAAATGAAAAACGCCATCGAAAAGGCCAAGGTGAACATCACGAACAAACACAAAACCTTTAGCACGGTCTTCATTACTTCGAGGAACATGGTCACATACAAACCAAAGTACTTAAGTGGCTCTATGATTAGGATTAGGTTGATGTAGCCAAAAAAGATAGAAAACGTTCCCATCTGCCAGTAAATATCGTACTCATGTCTGAGAGAAGTGTCGTCGGAAATGTAGGGCAAAACGAACAATAATGCAGTAATGTACAACGTCCATTCCAAGGCGTTGGACCACTCTGTGAAGTAACGAAACCTCTGCGAGTAAATTTGATAAAGCTCTTTTGCAAGGTGTAAGATTGCGAATGCAATGACGATGTACGGCACAGCCTGGTTGAAACTATTTCTCTCTTGGAAGAAGTCATCTTCGATTTCTGGTTTTTCGCCAGGCTCTGGAGGCTCTGGGAAAGAAAGCGTGTCTCTCTCCGTCAGGACAAAAATCGTCAGAAATACGAGAAAAATTGAATAAAGAAAGAAATTTCCTCCGTAGACAAACCAGCCGAACTTCCTCCACTTCAACACCATCAGCTTACGAGAGAGCGCGTGAGTCAGGAGAAGCTGCTGTTTATGTTTCACCATGGTCGACAGGCCCAGGAACCGTTCCCCTTTCGCGCCACTTTGGTCGTCGGGACCTGGATCTAGGAGGGTGAAATCATACTTGATGGAGCGCTCAGAAAGTGATCTTTGGATGCACCGATCCATGACAACATGGGCAGCATCTGGAAAATGTTCGATTAACCTTCCCATTGGATTAGGTTTGACACTCGTGGCTGTTAGAGCCTCACGCCACCTAAGAAAGAAATCACGAATTTCAATGGAAGGAATTTTGGCATGCCTTAAGTAAAGAAAACGTGAAATTGTTATTGCGCAAACACGTTGTTGTCTTGTGAATTCTCGTTACGAAACTACAATTGAGAGCCTAGCTGTTCATTCGTTCGTTCTTCTAGCCGTCTGTCTGTCTTTCTGTCTGTCTGTCTGTCTGTCTTCTGTCATGCCTGTCTGTCTGTCTGCTTGTCTATTTTATCAGCGTGTCTCTTTATTAAAATCTTAACTGATCATGAAACGGTGAAAACGTCTTATGGAGTAAGATTTTGCGACTTTGTTCAGCAATGAAGCTTATCTCTGGACTTAGAAATATAAAATGGAAGATAAAAACAAATAGACGAGGTGTTTGGTAGTGCAATACCTTTGATGTTTGACAATAACCATCACCACTTCATTATTCTGCGCTTCCATAGCAACGTCAAGGCACGTCATTTCACGTTTGTTGAGTAGCAGCAAGCTTGCCCCATAATTCATCAGAATCCTGGTAGTCTCTACTTGATTAAAGTGCGCTGCTACATGAAGTGCCGCGTTACCATCGATATCCACGTGATCTGTGAGGACGCCTCTCTCGAGAAGAAGTTCCGCGACGCCCAAGTTTCCTGCCTTAGCAGCCCATAACAGGGGCGTCCAGCCCACGATATCAGGGCTGTTAATATCGGCACCCATCTCCAAGAGTATGACGCAGGATTTTCTGCAAGGCGATGAGGTGAAAATGAAGTTATGAGCAGAGGATAAAACAGCTCCCTTTATGGTTAAAAGTAAATGTCCCAAGCACTACTGGCTTACGTCCATGAAAAACATTGACTTGAAAATCATGGGTAGCAAAAAATTCCGGAATTTTCCGGGAATCACCAAATTAAATGGCACAATTCCGTTTGCAACTCGTCTGTCCTATATTTCCAGTCCCTAATCAAAGCAAAACTGCCAGAAGCGAATTATAAGTGGTAAGAGGTACATCTCGTTAACTTTTGTACGCTGAAACCCATTACCATCATTCAACGGTTATCTTAACCCAGTTTGCAAGCACCCCATGCTTACAAGCCCGGTCTCTTACGTTACAAGCGTTTTTACAATTAAAAATGCCGTGTTGCTTAACCAGCAAATGTATTTTCTGTGCAAGGCACGTTCCTGCTGTAATAACACACATAACGGCAATCTACACTTTACCTTTTCATGCTAATGACAGCGTAATGTAATGGAGTTCTCCGCTGGTCATCTCGCAGCCAAACACAAGAAGGCGCAGCCTGGGTGAGAGCCTTAACCTGCCGAGCGGTACCTCGGTCAGCGGCTACATGAAGCGGTGTTTTGTGCTTTACGTCTCGAACACATCCATTGACTTTGGTATCAAGTAGCAATTCTAATAACTAAAGAAAAGAAAAAATTATAGATTTCACAACTCGGTTAGTAGCGTTTGTCCCTGGCTCAAGAGCAAACTTGTTTTCAAGTTTACTAAGGAAGAGGAAAAGGAGGATGAGGAGGGAAAGAAAGAAAGAAATTTGTCTATAAAGTAAAAACTGCAACGGCAAGTTCTGAAAAGAAAAACAACTCATCAACAGACGACACTTGCAAAGATGTACGAAGGTTGACTTAAACTTCTGACAAGAAGCGGACTGGCGGGTTTTCCGCTTATGTTCTGGCGAACGAGTAACAGCAACACCAGGAAAACAGATAATATGCAGAACAACAAGTCAATGCTGGAAGCATACTTGGAATCACATTTAACTTCAAAGCTATTTCCCAAACACTTTACCCATGAATACCTTCGGGTTGTCAGCGCGAGAAGCGTAATGAAGAGACGTCCGCTGCTTGTGATCAGGTATGTTGACCAAGTCGGACCCAGTCTCGCTTAGCAGCATGCTAAGAGTCTCTTCTCTGCCATGTTCCACGGCAAGATGTAAACAACAACGCAGGCGATTATCTTGTGCTGAGAGCTTGGCTCCAAATGATATGAACAATTTGACGCAGTCAGACTGTCCAGCGGCAACCGCTTGGTGAAAAGGCGTTTGGCCATTCTGGTCTCTAGCGTCAATTTCTGCGCCATTTTCGTGGAGAATTTCGATGCATCTCACGGATCCCAAAGCAGCGGCACTAACAAAATAATTTGTAAAATTTATTAGTACGATGAACTGATAGATTATTCTCTAATTTTGGCGCGAAATCTCATAAACAAAAATCGTCCCCATTGTTTCGCTAAAGAAGAAGCGGAGAAAACGCATACAAAGTTCGCCAAGTTATGAGAACATTTGTATTTGAAAAGGACAAAGTAAACGGGTTGAATGCACGTTAAGCTGCTTCCAATCCCTATAACGTCCACATTTTTCTAATGTCCAGATCAGTCTGCCCCGAGGCCTTTGTAGATAAGCATGTTCTCTTTAAACTTACTGATAACGTAGTTTAGTCGTAAATACCTGTGCAGAGCTGTTTTCTGTAGGCTGTCTATTGCATTCACATTTCCACCTTTTGAAATCAGCATTTTTAACACCTCCTGGTGTCCTCCGACCGCTGCCAAGTATATTGGTGTCTGCGAGCTCTTGTTTTGACAGTTCATATCAGCACCATATTGAATAAGGACCTGGGACACTTCCTTGGAGCCCGTTTGTACGGCGAGATGAAGTGCCGTACTGCCATCCAAGTCACATCTGTTGATGAACTGTTTGAAGTCTGGACTGCTCTCTGGCTTTGAAACAGCAGAGGGCTCTTTTTTGAAGTAATAACGGATTGCTATAACATTTTAAAGCAGAAAAGAGTTACTCTAATGGGAATACAAAACAGAATTGGGATAGTATTTGCGTAAAGACAAGTACATGATCAAACATCGAAAAACAACTTCAAACAGTGTGCCACGCGACCTGACATTTGAATCTAGTAAGGTAATGTGGTGGATTCCTAGCTTGTTGGCAGAACTCGTTAAATGGTTCATTTTGAAAGAAGCTCCTGGTAGTGATTGATATTACAATAATGCATTTAACAAACACACATTACTCTTTCAATAACCGAGTATGAATGGTAGTTCCTCATCAGCTATTACGACAACGACTGACTGTATTTTTGGCGAAACTTCGTTTTTTGCAGATCGCGAGACAAGATAAAAGAAAACAATAAACTAAGCAAACACGCAAAACTTAAAAGCCACATAAAGCTCATGTTCAAGGGTAGAAGATAAATTCTTAATTGCTGCCGAAAGATTGTCGTCAAAGCTGACGATGCACGATGACCTTTTGGTTTAGAACGTTTGAGCTTTTACAGTATACACGACCAGAATTCTTAGGTCGCCCAACTGTTTCTCTTGTAATAAATCAATGGATCGCTTGACTTGTGCTTCGTGTCTTGAAATAATTACGGAAAAACCAGGACGAAGAAAAAAGTTGGAAAAAAGTACACGCGATTTAACGAGACGGTTTTTATCTCTCGTTCGCCCGTCTATTTTTTCATTATTCCCCTCACAATCCTTTTCTACACAATGCTTCGAAAGTGGAACGGGCAGGAAAAGCATCCTGTTGAAGAACTTTCAAAGAGAAAGGTTGGCAACGCTTGCTTACCTGCTTCCACTATCTGTTGTGTGACGTACGAATCTCCATTGGTTGCAGCAAAATGAAGCACCGTCATTCCCTCCGCCGAGCAAATATCAATCGTGGCCCCATACAGCAGCAAAAGTTGACAGATGATGCTGTAACCCGCACCACTGGCATGCATAAGAGGAGTCACGGCTTTGAAATCTGACGCGTTTGCATCGGCATTTGCGTTCTTAAGGAGGTGCTCAACGATTTCTTTGTTTCCAAACGCCGCGGCCTCGTGTAAAGCTGTCGACCCCGTCAGGCTGTTTGCAACGTTAACTTTAGCCCCTGATCCGATCAATGACAGCAGCGCATCCATGGAATTGAACCTATGAAGGAGAAGGTACGAATTAAGACCTCCTTGAATCGTCAAAGACAGAAAGAGAGAGCTCTCCTGAGAACTCGCGACTGGGATCTCAATTTGAGCCTCTTCCACTCGCTTGGGCTCTACATTTGCGAATGACAGCTCACAACGCCTCTCTCCGCCTCACCTGGATATAAACTACTAAACCGCTATGGGCTAGCATCGTACTTACCCAGTGGCTTCATGATCACTTTTTACCACGTGGCAGATACGTATCCAAATTTAATGTTCCGCCTTTCCATTTTTCGCGCATTCCCGTTCCAGCGTAACAATTTAGCTTTACCGATATTCATGAGCATTCCAAGCTTCACTCCTTTGGACAGCTTTCCTTTAGACTTATTGCTAAAATTCTGCGTTTCTTGTGTTGCAAAAGCTAAATTTGAAACTATAGGCTCCTATATTTAGTGTCATTTGAAATACACTGGACTGTCTGTGTGTTTCCGTGACTCAAGCCAGTTGATTTGCACATGAATAGACCCTATTCATAAATGGCTGCCAATTAAAAATTCTTTTGTAAGTATTAAAATTAGCCCAACTAACCTCGTTTTTTGAGTTGGTAATTCAAAAGAATTTTTTACTCTCAAACGAGGTTAGTTGGGCTAATTTAAATGGATACAAAAGAATTTTAAATTAGCAGCCGTTTATGAATAGGGTCTATAACGCAGCTAATAAATGCATCGCGGCCAAAGAAGGTCACTGTTACATGTAATTCATACTGCGAGAGAGCTACAGTACGTCACGAAACACAGATTTCGTTTGTAACAGACAATCAAGACAATATTGTAAATTCTAAAAGCAAGGCATTCATCCACAAGCAATCAAGCTGTGCATTTTCATTTGTGAACGTTGACTGAGTAAAATTTGGGTTTGTCATTTTAGTCACTTCGATTTGTTCAGCTGATTTGTTTAATATTTGCTGTATTTGCTTGAGTTCACAACAGCAGTCGAGATCAAACATTGATCGCGCTAAGACAACTAACTTGAATTTGCCTTAGAATAGACCCTATTCATAAATGGCTGCCAATTAAAAATTCTTTTGTAAGTATTAAACAATTGGCCCAACTAAAGACCGTATTCGTGAAGTGAAAACCCGAGAACACCGGATAGCGAGAGGGTTCTTGTAAGAAATTCCAACAGTAATATCGGCAAAAAATTGTTACAGCTCTCAATCCAAATATTCGACTTGATTTTTGCCGCACAACTCTTAGTTCTACCTGAAGGCAATGAAGCACGCCGGCCGATAAACACGTACAAACAACTCGTACGTAGTAGTTCTCCGTTACTTTTGGCATTTGTGTTGTCTGTTTGTACGTTATGGGTATGGGAATGAAACAAATAAAAATAATTATTCAATCGTTGACCCTAAACAGGACATCCTGATCTCGCGTGTTTAAATAACTATAAATACGCAATCTATACGAAATACGGAAACCGTAGTCCCCAGAAAAGCTTGTGCGAATGCTTTTCAAGGCACGGTTGTTTGATGCCAGTACAATGTAAAGATATTACATTAGCACATTGTAGAGATACGGTAAGTAACTCACCTCGCGGCAAGATGAAGCGGAGTTGACCCATCTATGCCAACAACAGCTACTCTAGCACCGAAATCAAGAAGCATGTTGACGATGAGAACTTTGTTGTACTGAGCCGCATAGTGCAGTGCCGTGAAACCGTACTCGTCCAACGCGTCCAAGTCGTATTTTTTCTCCGCCAGAACTTTCCGCACTTCTTCGGAATTTCCACTTGCTGCCGCGCGATGAAAGGCGATGTTTCCATCCTGTAAGGGAACCATTTTCAAGCCTAACCGAAGTGACTCATCTTGAAGCTGAAGTCTTCCTCCTGATTGAGGTCTTTTGGTTTGAACCATTGGACTCTGTCGTATTCGCGATATAAGACCACGATATCCCCCAGCGCGAACGTTTACCGTCGAATTTGTCGCGTTGGAATCCGAGTCGCCCATATCTCGGTCGGACATTTTAAGCGTGATATGTGCTCAACTATTCCTTATTCCTCCATTTTCAGTTCAGCGTCATGCAAAGTACGTGATAATTACTCACTGGTGGTGTGTTTCACCAAGCATAACATACGTCACGAAAACAATAGTAGCTAAGGTTACCAGTTAGCGGAAACAACATCTTAGCTAACCAGTAACAAAGGGCGACGTTTTCCTGAAGTCAACGTCACGTTGCGAATGCGGTGATTTAGATGGCAAATTGACCAATGGGAGGAGTGGTTCGTGAAATATTATTTGAACCTTGCAGTTAAACAAATAAAATGAATAAACAAACATGAAAAGAAGGAAAGAGAAGCCAACGACAAGAATGACTCCGCGGGTTTTCATTTCACCAAGTCAGGGATTTTAATTTACTCACATTTAGAGCTTTGAGTGACATTGAAAATTGACGTCTCTTATTGCTTTTAAATTTTAATAATATTCAGTGAATTAATAAATAACTTAGTAATTTTTATAGCGCTTTTCACAATAAATTATTTGAAGACTAACCAATAATAATAAAAAAAAATTATTAATTAATAGGAAATAAACAAGAAATGCATCAAATATACATTAAAATGCCAACCCGAAACAGAAATAAGTCGTGTGACAACACGCAGGTTAGCCGGGAGGCTGTTCCATGGAGCCGGTGCAGCAAAATTAAGTAATTAAAAGACCTGCCGCCAAGTGTTGGGCCCATTGTCTCCCGTGGGCTCTCCCGTGGAATTTCTAACAGCAGGCTATTTAAGAGCGTAAGGACTATGAGCTCTTTTGCTTAACTTTTAGCGGACGTCACTAAGATAAGATGGCGCTAGTCCGTAAATTGATTTAAAGGTAAGAATTTACTTAATTCGATAAGTAATGAGACGCCAATAAAGTTCGTAGAGAGCTGGCATTATGTGTGAGTAGTCGGGTATGTTGTGGAAGGCGCGGTGGCCTCATGGTAGTGCGCTTGTCTCCGGATCGAGCGGTCCGGGTTCGAGCCCTGGCCGAGGACATTGTGTTGTGTACTTGGGCAAGACACTTTACTCTCACAGTGCCTCTCTCCACTCAGGTGTATAAATGGGTACCGGCGAACTTAATCCTGGGGGTTACCCTGCGATGGACTAGCATCCCATCAGGGGGAGTAGAAATACTCCTAGTTACTCCATGCTACAGAAACCGGGATAAGCTCCGGCCTGATGGGCCACTTGAGTCGTATACAAACTACCTTTTTTACTTTCTCCTGTATGTTCATAACACGTCCAACAGCGGCATTTTGGACACGCTGTACAGTGTAGCTTAGAACTTTGCCAACTGGGAAGTCCATATATTAAGGTCATTAAGCTATTACAATAGCCGAGTCGAGAGGTAGTAAAGGCATGGACAATTGCACGCAGACTATCCTCAGAAATATATGTTTAACGTAACAGGATGTTTTAAGTCAACGCTTACTCTTTGTCCTCCAATCTGGCTAAATCTGGTTAACGTAGGATGGCAACTGAAATTTTACAAATATCTTGCTCATTGTATTACTCCATCTTCACGCGCGTTGGTAAATTGACTTCCACACCAACGTGTTCAGCAACTGCGAGCAGAATGTCCCTCTGTTGATCTACAGAACCCATCATGATCTTCTGTCGCGCCTTAGCCTTTTCGATTTCCCGCGTTAAATTGTCAAGACGTAAGGTCATCTCGTCAATTTCATCGTTGTCTCCAAGGAGATCTCGATCCTGGAATTCTTCCTTGTTGGTTCTTCCCCTAAAAAGAGGTTTCAGAATAGTTTGAGACAACAAACGTGGAAACCAGTTTGATTGCTGTTCAGAAAAAAGCCCACAAGAAAATACACGCACTGATTGGTTAAGAATCGTGTTTCTATTTAACTAGATAAAAACACAGGGCTGGTCAAGGCTGCTGACGTAACGATGGCTCCAACAAAGACAGTTTACAATCTGATGTTCAAAGTAAACAAGTTGTTGTTTTTTTCTTCGCTGTATTTTCTAAAACAAATAGAAAATATGTTCTTCGTGTTTCTATCGAGAGATCGGTGGTTCCCACACAGCATTTTCGTCCTCCCAAACTTCCACTCGTATTTCTGTTAAACAATTAGATTATGTGCGAGCGAATAATCTAAATTATTGTTTTAGTACAAATCTAATAGTCATTCAAAATTTTATCAAAATCCTCTTCACAGACACTTCGAAAACGCAAAGGAGCGGCCGTCATTTTGTAAACAAGGGCACACTGCTACGCGCATAGACTCTCTATATCTACCACAGAAAATAGATCATGTGAGTAGCGTAGCCAATCAGAGAACGGCATTCGTGATAGAACGCTGGTAGATTTATACTAAACTCGAAAAAAACACTGTACATGTTTTCTGTTTCTTAAATATTAATTGAAATCGTGATAAGAAAAGTAAGTGAAGGACTGGATGAGGTTTGACTAGTTCTATTTGACATTTCAGTAAAACACACTCCCGGCCGCAACAGCCAATTGTCTAGAGAAAAACTCACAAAATGCCCCTTTAAGCCGACAGCTAAATTTTGTCGCCCCTTCTTTTGTCTGTGTATCTGTTGTAAAGAGACATTCATTCTGTCAAAATATACTTACCTCCAAAAACTTCCACCGCCCACTTTCGCTCTCACGATCTGAGTCCCAGAATACATTCGACGGGTGAAAAATTTTGGGAACTTTCTCTCGATGTCGGCGATAAACGTGATTTGTTTTCCTTTGTTTCTAAGGAATGCTGTCTTCTGGATGGCCTCGATATCGCCAACCGCTAGACCAATCTGAGAAGAGATGGCACAGAAAATGATTAATATATGGATCTAGCCAAGCCTAAAACTGGAGTTAAGTTGGATCTAAATTACAATTATTGATATCCGACATTTATAGTTGTTTGATAGAATGGAAGATAACAAAAGATTGTGCTTTGTCCTAAACGATCAGAGAGCTTTCCGATATTTCGGAATCGAATCAAAAGTTCCGAGGCCCAAACGCTTCTATGAACCATTCGCCACCCCTACTGGCCACAGCCAGTGGTCTTCCAGCCTCATTCCAAACTCCGTTAATTTTCAAACTAATAATGAGCGGCGACTGAAATTTGCGGATAGCCTGATCAACAGTAGCCTTGTACGCAGACCCTCTTTGGGCTCGTCATTTGGGTGCCGAGCCTAAAGTGCGTCTGAAGACGCGTCTGAAGTGCGTCTGAAGTAGAAGACTAGGTCACTAAACACTGCAAAAAATGGCGTCTAAATATGATTAACAACAGTACTTTATACATCCTAAACCTCGTGTTAATGTTTCCAGACAAAGATTTTTTCACGTGGCTGTCATTCTTAGGACGTATAATTATTGTTATTCAATGTCGGCGCCATTTATGAAAAGTGTCTATATATAGGTGTTGGCCTTGCGGCAACGACAGTACACTAAGCTACAGATGCTATAATTTCTGCCAATTGCTGCTACCTGCAGGTTTCTCAGCTGAAATTTGAAGTAGTGGTCAATTCTCAGCTATAAATTAACCCTCATCGAGACCCTCTACATGGTACCTTATTGCTTAGTTTCAAACAGACCGAAAACAATTTAGAGAATCGCGGCTTACCAATAAGTTTACGAGGGCTATCGGCATCACCAATATAAACAAGTAGTAGAAAAAATAGGTGGAATCCTCGAATGGCACGAGAGGTATACCAGGTTTGCCCGTCCCAGGCACGGACATTTTTAGCTGGTCAATAACAGTTGCAGCGTATTCAATTTCTCCTGTTGTCATCGCAGTCACCTTCATAAATGTTTTTCCTATCGACGCAAATGCGTCCTGCAGAAAAGAAGAAAAACATATTCTCCTATGAAGCATTTGTATTCAACGTCATGCGAGCCATGCATACAATGTTTTAAAAAAGAGCTCAAATTCTCAACAATCGTCAGCATAACATATATATATATATATATATATAGAACCGCTAACTTCAGGCAGAGAGCCACATAAATCATTAATTAGCTCAATTTGTTGTATCGTGAGCCCCATTCTGTTGGCTTGTCACACACGTCGTTGGGGAGTAGTGCGTGACGTAGCCTGTGTAGCATGCAAGCGTTCCCATACAAAGACCTTTTACCCCATTCTCGCCGTGCCAAAAATAGAGTAAGAGCAAAACAAAACAAAACAAATACAAAAAACTCGACGGGTCACCTAGCCCGGTGACCCGTTTCCCCCACTATCCTCCCTGGGACAATTTGTTTCGTGTGTATCGACCTTATGGCGGGCAGTAATTGTTCGACAGTGGATCAAGGTTTATTAACTCGCTTCGAAGGGGCATGGACTCCTTGAGGAGGTTAATGGTGGAAGGAAGAAGTGCTCTCTTTGTTACGGCATTTATAAATGGCTAGGACCACAAGTGGCTCTGAAGACCGGCCAGATACTTTTACTGAAGTATCTATTAAAATAGCCAGCCACCTCGGTTGTGATTTCAATATACTGAGTACCACACACCGTGTTTTAGGCTAAAACATAGATGAAATTGAATAGTGCACAATTTGTTTTTGATTTAATAGCCTAGATAGTAAGTACTGCAAACTCAGTGTTTGACTTAAATATATAGATAATAGCACGAATAGAGGGAAGTACCTTGATCATGATGATACTAAATAGCGCAACCGATCTTTGCTTTAAATGGAGCTACGTCATGGTTTGCGAATCATGATTTAGTTTGTCGATTGCAATGCGTGTTAAAATCATATCCAGCCTTAACCAACCGCCAGTCCTCTTATGGTTTATAATAATCTTTTTGGTGTTTTTTTTCTCTTAATAAACAACTATTTTAAGGTTTCTTCAACTCAAAATACTGTGACTGAGCTTTTCAACTTACAACATTCTTCTACGATGAACACGAACCACTAAGGACGAAACACATCCCTGCCAAAAAGTTGATCGTGCATACTCATGCAGTAAAACATACTTAAATATTCAAGAGATTCGCTCACTTACCTGTTCCTTCAACAAAATAAAAAACGCCATAGAAAAGGCTAAGGTGAACATCACGAACAAACACAAAACCTTTAGCACGGTCTTCATCACTTCGAGGAACATGGTCACGTACAAACCCACGTACTTAAGTGGCTCTATGATAAGGATTAGGTTGATGTAGCCAAAAAAGATAGAAAACGTTCCCATCTGCCAGTAAACAGCGTAAGTACTTCTGAAAGTATTGGGGTCGGAGACGTAGGGCAAAACGAACAATGACGCAGTAATGTACAACGTCCATTCCAAGGCGTTGGACCACTCTGTGAAGTAACGAAACCTCTGCGAGTAAATTTGATAAAGCTCTTTCGCAAGGTGTAACGCTGCAAATATTATGACGATGTAGGGCACAGCCTGGTTGAAACTGTTTCTCTCTTGGAAGAAATCATCTTCTATATCTGGCTCTTCACCAGGCTCTGGAGGCTCTGGAAAGTCGATTGTTTCTCTCTCCGTCAGAACAAAAATCGTCAGAAATACGAGAAAAACTGAATAAAGAAAGAGATTTCCTCCGTAGACAAACCAGCCGAACTTCCTCCACTTCAACACCATCAGCTTACGAGAGAGAGCGTGAGTCAGGAGAAGCTGCTGTTTATGTTTCACCATGGTCGACAGGCCCAGGAAACGTTCCGCTTTTGCGCCACTTTGGTCGTCGGGACCTGGATCTAGGAGGGTGAAATCATACTTGATGGAGCGCTCAGAAAGTGATCTTTGGATGCACCGATCCATGACAACATGAGCGGCATCTGGAAAATGTTCGATTAACCTTCCCATTGGATTAGGATTGACACTCGTAGCTGTTAGAGCTTCACGCCATCTACGATGGGAAACACAAATTTCAATGGAAGGAATTGGCATGACGTAAGAGCAAACACGTACGCTGTGGCAACGGAATATTTGTTTGAAATTGTTATTTGTGCAAACACGATACTGTCTTGAAGATCCTCGTTATGAAACCACAAGTGAGAGCCTAACTGCCCATTTGTCTGTTCTTTTTTCCTGCTGTCTGTCTGATGCCTGTCTGTCTACCTATCCGACTGTCTGCCTGTGTGTATGTCCGTCTGTCCGTCTTTCTGTCCGCCTTTCTGTCTGTCTATCTGTTTACCTGCCTGTCTACCTTTCTGTCTGTTTGCCTGCCTATTTGTCTGTCTGCCTGTCCGACTGTCTGTGTATCTTTCTGTCTGTCTATATGTCTGTCTGCCTCTCTGCCTGCCTGTCTGTCTATCTGTCTGAGTGTCTGTCTATCTGTCTTTCTGTCTATCTGTCTGTCTGCCTGTCTACCTGTCTGTCTGCCTGTCTGCCTGTGTGTGTGTGTGTCTATCTGTCTGACTGCCTTTCTGTCCGTCTTTCTGTCTGTCTGCTTGCCTATCTGTCAACCTATCTGTCTGCCTATCTGTGTCTATGGTCTGTTTGTCTGTCTGCTCTATCAAAATGGTTCTCAGTTTACTTAAGATTTTAAATTTAACTGATCCAGTGAGACAGCGAAAAAAGATTTCTTTGGGTTCCTATCCTAGAAATGTTGTATGAAAGTCAGTTTTTGTGACAATGTTTGGCAAATGAAGCTAATTGACAGTGCAACATCTTTAAATAGAAAATTAAAAAAAAAAAAAAAAAATGGAATCGAATTTGAACGATAAACAAAATGTTTGGTAGTGTACAATACCTTTGATGTTTGACAATAACCATCACCACTTCATTATTCTGCGCTTCCATAGCAACGTCCAAGCATGTCATTCCACGTTTGTTGAGTAACAGCAAGCTTGCCCCATAATTCATCAGAATCCTGGTAGTCTCCACTTGATTGAAGTGTGCTGCTACATGAAGTGCCGCGTTACCATCGATATCCACGTGATCTGTGAGCACGCCTCTCTCGAGAAGGAGTTCTACAACGCCGACGTTTCCGGCCTTAGCAGCCCACAACAGGGGAGTCCAGCCCACGGTATCAGGGCTGTTGATGTCGGCACCCATCTCTAATAGTGTGACGCAGGATTTTCTGCAAGGTGATGAAGTGATGACAAACATTAACTGGTTAATCATGGCTGCTTTTCATCCCAAAATCCCGCAATTTATCCCGAAATTCCGGACTGTTCGTAGAAGCATCAAATGGCACAAACATTATCAGGAAATTCCATTCGCTTGTCCAATTTCTAGTCTCTCATCAACGAATATCAAAAGCCGGGAACTGAATTTTGATTGCATTGGCAAGCGCCATCTTGTTCAGTTTGTTTGCTGAAACCACTTTCAATCATTCAACGGTAATCAAAACCAGTTCATGCTGAGCTGACAAATGACAAGCACCTCACGTTGACAAGCTCTTTACATTACAAACGTGACTTCCAATATTTCGCCTATGAAATTACAAAACGTGAATGACCTTAACAAGCACTGTGACGTTCTTACAATATAAAAAGTCGTCTTGCTACAATAAAACACATTGCATCAATCTACACTTTACCTTTTCATGCTAATAACAGCGTAATGTAATGGTGTCCTCCGCTGGTCATCTCGCAGCCAAACACAAGAAGGCGCAGCCTGTGTGAGAACCTTAACCTGCCGTGCAGTACCTCGGTCAGCGGCTACATGAAGCGGTGTTTTGTGCTTCGCGTCTCGAACACAACCATTGACTTTGGTATCGAGTAGAAGCTCTAATAACTAGAGAAATGCCAAAAGATAGATTTCGCTTCTCAAGTATATATTGGGTACTTATGTTGGTGGTTGAAGAGGAAACTTGTTTTGGTATTTAGTAACGAAGAGAAAAAAGGGGGAAGAGGAGGAGAAGGAGGGTAGGGAAGGAGGAAAAAAAATTGCACATAAAATAAAAGCAGCAAATAACAAGCTCTGAAAAAGAAAACGTATCAACAGGCGATCCTTGGAAAGATGTACTAAGGTTGCATTAACATCTGACAAGAAGCGCTAGGCTGTGTAACTGGCGGGTATTTCGTTCCGTCGGGCTGTCGAGTAACGGCAACACCAGGAAAACAATAATATGCGATACCACGAGTCACACAAAAGACACTAGCTACTAATAAAGTACAGCTAGCTTCCCCAGACGGAACCGAAACATACTTTAGAAGCATAAAGAGGGTCTTAGAATTCCATATAACTTTTGAAGCCATTTCACAAACTTAACACTTTATTTATATCAATACCTTCGCGTTGTCAGCACGAGCAGCGTAATGAAGAGACGTCCTCTGCTTGTGATCAGGTATGTTGACCAAGTCGGACCCAGTCTCACTTAGCAACATGCTAAGAGTCTCTTCTCTGCCATGTTCCACTGCAAGATGTATACAACAACGCAGGCGCTTGTCTTGGGCTGAAAGCTTCGCGCCAAATGATATGAACAATTTGGCACAGTCTGTCTGTCCTGCAGCAACCGCTTGGTGAAAAGGCGTTTGGCCATTCTGGTCTCTAACGTCAATTTCAGCGCCTTTTTCGTGGAGAATTTCGATGCATTTCACGGATCCTAAGGCAGCAGCTCTAACAAAATAATTTGTAACGTTTATTAGTACGATGAACTGATAGATTATTCTCAAATCAATAATCGTCCCCAAGACCTCCAACTTTCAAATTTATTTTCAGCAAGGAGTCGCCAAAGAAGAGGCAGACAAAACGCATACAAAGCTTGTCATGTTAGAGAAAATGTTTATTTGAAAAGGACAAAGCAGTCGAGTTGAATGCACGTTAAGCTGAGACTTTTATAAATAGTACCAGTCAATCCTCCCTATAACGTCCTCTTCTTTGTAACAGCTAGATCACTCTGCCCCAGGGTAGCCGTTGTAGATGGTTATGTTCTTAATGGTAAAGGAGTTTAGAAGTAGATACCTATGCATAGCTGTTTTCTGTAGGCTGTCCTTTGCATTAACGTCTCCACCTTGTGAAATCAGCATTTTTAACACCTCCTGGTGCCCTCCGACCGCTGCCAAGTATATCGGTTTCTGCAAGCTCTTGTTTTGACAGTTCATATCAGCACCATACTGAATAAGGACCTGGGACACTTCCTTGGAGCCTGTTTGTACGGCGAGATGAAGTGCCGTACTGCCATCCAAGTCACATCTGTTGATGAACTGTTTGAAGTCTGGGCTGCTGTCTGGCTTTAAAACAGCGGAGGGCTCTTTTTTGAAGTAATGACGAATTGCTATAACATTTTAAAGCAGAAAAAAGTTAATCGCATGGGAATACAAAAGAGAAAAGTGAGACTATTCGCGTAAATATTTCGTCAAGCTAGAAACCTCGAAAAACCAGTTCAAAGAAGCCAAGTTTTTCAAAGAAAAGCCACTTCACTTCACCTGTCTTCTCACATCCGAACCTCGGCAGAACTCTGAAATCGATTTATTTTGAAAGAAACTTATAGACGAATTGATTACCAAATTTGCCAAACATGGATTGTTCTTTTACACAATGTAAATAGTAGTTTCTCATCAGCTATTACGACTACATACAACGCCAATTGTTCGACCTCCTGAGGAGTACACTTGAAAGTATCGGCTTATGACAATATAAAGTCCCAGTACAGTGGGAACAAGTGGGAACGAGAAGCCAGTGTCCCATTAATGGGATGATCCCTGAAGAAAGAGGTTTACCAGTGCTGTTTAGGTGCCCCAAAGTAGACGTTTCATGCTAATTGCTCTCTCGAATGACATAATTACTTATAAGAATACACTTGAAGCGGAAAATCCTAGCGCGGCGGAATACTGTTCGTTCATGAATAATATACCAATAGATCGCCTAATTTGCGCTGCATGTCTTGCAATAATTATTGCAGGAACACCGGCTCGAAATGTCCGTGAACTAACAGGCGTATTTGTAACGAAACGGTTTTTGTTCTCTCGTTCACCCGTCTATTTTTCCATTTCCCTCACAATCCCTTCCTCACACATACAATGCTTCGAAAAAGTCCTCGGAAGCGAAATTCTTAGGGAATGCTTGAACTCATGAACTTCGTTACCTGCTTCCACTATCTGTTGTGTGACGTACGAATCTCCATTGGTTGCAGCAAAATGAAGCACCGTCATTCCCTCCGCGGAACACATATCAATCGTGGCCCCATACTGCAGCAAAAGTAGACAGATGATGCTGTAACCTGCACCACTGGCATTCATAAGAGGAATCACGGCTTTGAAGTCTGACGCGTTTGCATCGGCATTTACGTTCTTAAGGAGGTGCTCAACGATTTCTTTGTTTCCAAACGCCGCGGCCTCGTGTAAAGCTGTCGACCCAGTCAAGCTGTTTGCAACGTTAACTATAGTTCCTGATCCGATCAACGACAGAAGCGCATCCATGGAGTTGAACCTGTGAAGGAGGAGTTCCAATCGTGAGTGATTGAACAGGAGAATTATCTACCAAGGCTAAACGTTTTTACCACACAGTAGGTCATAGTAGATACGTATCCAAATTAGATATTCTGCCTTTTCATTATTCCTGCATTTCCGTTCCAGAGTACAATTCCAGCTATGAGCATTCCGAGCCTCCCCCGTTTCGACAGCTTTCCTTTTTGACATTTTGCATTATCAGTGTTACATAAAAGCTAAATTTGAAACTAGGCTTCTAAATTTAGCATCTTTAAAATATACAGGACTGTCTGTGTATTTCCGTGACTCCGGCCAGTTAATTTGCACATACATAAAGCAGGTAATAAATGCGTCGCAGCCAAAGAAGGTCATTGTTATTCATACTACGAGAGAGGAAGAATACGTCACGAAACACATATTTGGATTCTACAAGACAATAAAGACAATGCTGTCACATTTAACAGCAAGGCGACCATCTATTCTTTCTTGAATACTAAGTGTTTTAACGTGAAGTTCAGCAAAAGAAAACTTTTAACGTTGACTGAGTAAAACTTGGGTTTTTGTTTAATATTTGCTTGATCGAGTTAACGGCAACAGTCGATAAGAAATTGATCGCGCTCATTGATTTTCAAATCTGTTTTGAAAAACACAAAATAATGAGATCTGAATCAACCTTAGGCAATTGAAAATAAACTGAACCGTTACTGGAAATTTAGAGAAGTGAAAATTAACCCGAGAATGACGATGGGGTTCCAGAATATTTAACATAGAAAATGGCAAAGATCATATCTGCAAACTTTCTGGCAATTTTTCTGGTTTTTCTTTCTGGCCGTAGGCTATTAAGTACGCAGAGTAACAGGTACATATACAGTACAAATAATTCGTACATAGTATAAGTTCTCCGTAAAATCTTACCGGCATTTTTGTCGTCGACTTTTTGCGACAGCGTTAAAAGAAACAAACAAACTGAACTAAAAACTCATTCAAATGTTGACTTTCCGTAGGACATCCTAATTTCGTATACAGTTAACATTCAAAATACGTAATTTAATTAATCGCAGATATGAGTTTTAGAGGTGCGTTAGTTTTGATGTATGTGCCAAAAATATAACACCAGCACGTTGTAGCAATGCGGTATCACTCACCTCGCGGCAAGATGAAGGGGAGTTGATCCATCTATGCCTACAACAGCCACTCTAGCACCGAAATCAAGAAGCATGTTGACGATGAAAACTTTGTTGTACTGAGCTGCATAGTGCAGTGCCGTGAAACCGTACTCGTCCAACGCGTCCAAGTCGTATTTTTTCTCCGCCAGAACTTTTCGCACTTCTTCGGAATTTCCACTTGCTGCCGCGCGATGAAAGGCGATGTTTCCATCCTGTAAGGGAACCATTTTCAAGCCTAACTGAAGTGACTCATCTTGAAGCTGGAGTCGTCCTCCTGATTGAGGTCTTTTGGTTTGAATCATTGGACTTGGTCGTATTCGTGATATAAGACTACGATATCTCCCAACGCGAACGTTCACGGTCGAATTTGTCGCGTTGGAATCCGTGTCGTCCATATCTCGGTCGGACATTTTAAGCGTGATATGTGCTGAACTATTATGCCATTTTCAGTTTAATGTCATGCAATATTATTCACTGGCAATATGCTTCACTAAACATAGCACACTTTACGACATCAATTGTAGCTACGGATACCAAACAACGGAAAAAACAACATCCTAGCTAACCAGAACGGGTGAGGTTTTCCCACGTTTGATTCATGAATGGTAATGCAGCGATCAACGGGAGTGGTTTAAAATTTCATGAACTACGTATTACCAAATAACAAATAAGATAAAATAAAATAAGATGAACAAAAAAGGAAGGAAAAGATAACAGCAAGACTGATTTCAAGTCAGCCAGTTTTCATGTCGCCAAGTAAGGGATAGGAATCAAGCCAGTGCTTTGAGTGACTTTAATAGCTTTTTTCACAATTAATTAACTTTCCATTTACATTACAATATAATCTAGCATGTGTGTGAGGCAATTTCGTGCTATTTTGTAGTTTCAGCCTGAAATTGCCTTGCATCCACGTTGGATTGTATTGTAATGTAAATGAGCAAAACTAACCGTGGGAAGGGCTATTGGTGCGTAACGATCGGGTATTTTATCTCGAAAGGCCTCCTTTCATAGCAGACCATAACAGCATGTACAGCTGTAAAAAAGAAAAAAGAAATAAACTGGACAAACAACCGAAATTTACACCGTCAAAACTCTCAGCCAATAAAAATATGCCTGCACATATTAACGTTCAACAAGTATTATAATTTTTAAGTATTTTATTAAAATAAACTAAACAAACATTATTTCAGGTGTCTCGGTATTATTAAGCCTGATTCTTGAGTATTTGTATTTTCTCTCTCAGGTGGGCAGTCTTTTAAACTTTTAAGACAGAAATTAAAATTTTCAATCAACTGATAACTCAAGAAAAATTTTCGAGGGAATTTAATTTTGAGGATTGATCATTTTTGCGTTGTAGAACTAATTTATTAAAATAGGGAAAGGCTGGTCTTTCTTGCCGGTGGGGATCGACTTTTTGGCGATTTTTAGGCTGTCGCGTTGATAAATTTAAGCGAACGCAAATAAATAAAAAGATTCCTTGGATGCCGACCTATTCTTTTTCTAAAAACTTGTCGAAAGTAAAGTTGTTCAATTATTGTTAGATTGTGAATAGCTTTTACGTTTTCACGCTATTCCCGGTAGCATATGCAGTATCAAAATTTCCCAACGTTTGAACCTAAAAGGGCTCTCAAGCTAAGAGAAGTGTAGTGTTTGTTGGGTTGCCTGTGGCAGCCTGTGACAAGTATTATGAGATAGGTCTTGTGGTTAGAAACATGCGGGCGTGAAAATGGCAAGAGCGAGTTATACTGTCTTCAATGCGGCTTAAAGGCGAATAAAGGAGTGTTAGAACAAGGAACAAGGAAACAGGAAAGATCTGACAGAGGAGGAAGAAGAGAAAGAAGAGGAAGACGAGATAGACGGAAGAGAAGGAGGAGGAAGAAGAAGGAGAAGAAGAAGAAGAAGAAGAAAAAGAAGAAGAAGAAGAAGAAGAAGAAGAAGAAGACAAACTGAAAGGTACCTCTGCAGTCAATGAGAATTTTTTAATGTAAGTAATGACAAACTATGAGATACTCTTCAAGATGTAAATTGATATAGGAAAGAGATTGGATGCATTAACAATGTGCCATCATTGTTCCTCACATCTTCCAACAGCCGTCCAATACATAATATCAAATTATATTGTTTCTAAATACAAGAAACTTAGGCTCGAAAATGGGATTCCGGTCGTCATTTTTTTAAAACTGAGACTTGCAAACAAGTAACTGGAAACAGTCAGAGCAATGTCCGGCTGGCGAGTAAATAGGTGCATACTAAATAATCAACCGTTTTTGGACTTTAATCCAAATGTCTGGACTTTAGTCAATTAAGATTCACTCGGTTTTATTGCCCCAATAGTTTTTCCGAAACTTTTAGAACCTCCTTATGTTTACATATAATTCCCCAGCTAGTTTAGAAAAGTAACCATTCGAACTGAGTTTAACTGATTCCAGTCCGAAATGTTGTTTGCCTGGGACATCGTTACGAGAAAATGGCTCTGTTAGGTATGACATAAACCAAAGATTTATCTCCAGCATACAAAGATTTATCACACTGTATCTCGTCATTCAATGTCTATTACTAGGGTCCTTTTTGTTGCATTCGTCGACAATCACACGGCAAAGTGGGCAGCTATGGCATAGTGGTTAGCATCATTCGAAGTGACATCTTCACCGCGCATGTCCACGCCGGTTTTGGCAGCTACAGCCAGTAGAATGTTCCGCTGATCATGGATCGTGTCGATGATTACCTTCAGCCGTTTCTTGGTCTTCGCCAGTTCCTTAGCAAGCTGGCCAAGTCTATCTTCATCCTCGTTTCCAGATATTTGCTCTTCTTTGTCAAGGTCTCCGTCTTCAAAGGAAAATCTTCTGTGGATAGCAAATATAGAGGTTGTTTTCAAAACAGTGCGTGAAGATATGATTAGATAGACATTTTAACAGCCTGATCTAACAGACAGAGCCACAGGCCTGCCTCCGAGTTGCTGTTAAGAAGCTTTGAAATATCACAAACTTCATGCTTATAAAGGAGCAAGTTAAATTCCTTTACCTTTATTACTGAACCAAAGTTAAATGGTGAAACAAAATGGGTATATTAGTTCATTTCTGTCTTTCACCGAGGACCATCAATCGCAAACGAAACGAACCGTTATAGGGTTTTCCACAATCCTACACAGATACTCACCGTGACAAAATCTTCTTTTCCACATAACGTCCAGTTATCACCAACTGAGGCTTGTGAAAACGGCGTGTGATGAATTTTGGAAAGTTTCTCTCAACTCCGAAAACGAAGTCAATGAACTTTCCTTTATTCCTCAGAAAAGCATATTTCTGTACTGATTCAATGTCCCCCACGGCTAAACCGACCTGTGAGAGACATACAAGTGCGCAGTTATTGAGAAATATGAGAGACATACAAGTGCGCAGTTATTGATCACCATGGACAATTAGTGGAAAATGGCGCTATATAAATGTATATTTATTTATTTATTTATTAACGGTAGCCTTTTAAAAGGGCATTGTGATGTCATTGTGATCTCAAAAGTAGACTAACTCTTTGAAAGTAAATGAAGTCATACTTCAGTCGAACGCGAAAGTTCATAAAAAGTACAACTAGTGAGAAACGTTTTTGAGGGTACATATTTCCCATCAGGTGGGTAAAAAGAATAACTATTTTAACATTTTGGAGACCTATTGTTCAATTTGTCTTTGAGTTCCCATGCTCCGGTTGCCTTATTAATTTAGCAGCTTTAAAGTCTTAAGGGTTAGTGGTGGAATGGTTGGGCTCCTAGTTACCACTGAATAGATTTGTTCTTTCCGATCCCGAATGAAACTCCTCCACGCTATGCGTAAATCACAGCCTCCCGACAGTTAGGATTTGTAACAAGTTTCCGTTGAATTTTACTTGCTTGTTCATTATGTGTGTGTCCCGACTACGTAAACCATTGGTAAATACTTAGATACTGCAATATAGTCACTAATGTTTTCACTCTCAATCTATTTACTCACCAAAAGGTTCATAAGAACAATAGGCATGGCAAATATGAAGAGGCACAGGAAGATAAACGATGATTCTCTGTAAGGTACAAGATGCGCATGAGATACTGGATCCTTTTGTTCTAGGCTGTCCACCAACATAGTGGTATAATCTAGTTCGCCAACAGTCATCACAATCACCTTCACTAGCGTCAAGAAAAAGGTGTCGAACGCGTCCTGAAAAATAGAAAATGAATAGACCATTGCCGAATTACTTTAGCCTCTTTCTCAAAGCGAGTCTTGGTCCCTATCCTTTCATGTGGATCATTCATTCACGTGCAAATTAAACTCATTTTCAAATCAATGGTTGTGTACCTGACCTCACTTTGATAGAGAGGCTTAGGGCAACTCGGAAATGGGCTATTTTTATATCAGTCCAACAGCGAGGCAAGGCAAAAATTCGCTGCTGAGTTCTAGCAAACTGACTTATACCTTAGACGTTCTACACACAAAAACAGAATTTTACCTGCTCCCTGAAGAGTATGTAGAACACCACTGAGAAGGCAACAGCAAACAGCATGAAAAGACTGATGGTTTTGAGCACCGTCATTGCTACTTGAAAAAACATTGTCACGTAGATGCCAACATGATCCAAAGTCTGTGCGAACAATATCAGGTTACAATAGCCCAAGAAAACGGCAACTGCTCCTATTTGCCAAGTGACCCTCGTGTCACCTCGAAGACTTGACAGGACTCTGGACACGTAAGGAAGTATGAAAACTATGGTTGACACGTAAAGGACCCATTCCAGTATGTTTGTCCACTCTTTGAAGTACGCTGCTCGTTGGAGACATATCTGGTAAAGCTCTTTGGCTAGATGTAATAATGCAAATACCAGGATGAGATATGGGACTATTTTATGGAGTGCTTCTTTCTGCTCGAACATGCCATCGTCATCGTCTTCATCGTGTTTGCGCTTGAGGACAATCTTTTTCCGCTTATCCAACATGAAGAACGTCATCAGAAACAGGTATAATGAAAATATGGCAAGGTTTGTCCAGTAAACGAACCATCCATAACTGCGCCACTTGATCTTGAGAAGTTTTCTGCAAAGATCATGCACCAGGAGATCCTTTTGTTTGTACCTCACCATAACCATGAGGCCGAAGAAAGGCTCCTCGTTTGGTCCACTTTGATCATCAGGGCCTGGATCGAGCAGACGAAAATCATAGTCAATAGAGCGTTTGGTCAGAGACCTCTGGATACAGCGATCCATGACGCACTTGGCAGCATCTGGGAACCGTTGAATTAGCTTCCCCATTCGATTCTGACCATCAGGGCACTTCGCTGACAAGATCTCTCTCCATCTAGGAACAGAACGAAGCAAGGTATCACCATATGTTTATTTTGGCATGTGAAATAATCAAACATCAAAGTGGTCTTCAATGGTTGGCCAACAATCTAACAATTATATCGTATGCTTGAAATAACTAAAATTTTGCTTTCACTTGCAGTTCAATGCTCGAGTTTTTAGCACACAAATCAAAGCTAAACCGTGCAAGACTGAGTTTTAACTAACATTACTACCCATTTATACTCTAATCACCTTGAAACGATCTTAATAAACACAAATTAACATAGCATCAAGAGCGATCATCTCGTTTATTAATACAGGATATATCATAAAGAAAATAAAGCAGTTAATAAAGAGAAAATTAAAAAAGCAAAGTTGAAATAGCTGCCGTTGACTGGCTCTTGCATAACTTACAAAATCCTAAATAGCGTACTAGCCCCTTCGGGATTCATGCCTGCAAGCACGTCTAAAATACTTCTACCGTTAACACGAATCATACATAACGAACATACACCAGTGTAATTAGCAAAACGTTACAAAACAAATTTGTGAGGTCTTCATTGAAGAAAAAATTGCACATGCAAGAGGTGTATGAACTTTCTTATTTACCTATAATTATTAGTAATTGCCATGACAACGTCTCCCTGTTGATTCTCAATGGCCACGTCCAGGCAGTTAAGTCCATTTTCATTCGCCTTCAAGCTGGCTTGTCGATTTAGGAGGATCTTTACAGCTTCCACTTGACCACACGCGGAGGCAATTAGGAGTGCTGTGTTCCCTGTTTGATCTTGCTGATCGATATTGGCCTTCAAGTCGAGAAACATTTCAATTAAGCCACTGGCACCTATCTTAGCAGCAAATATCAGAGGCGTCCAGCCGTAGGCATCAAGACTGTCGACTTGTGCACCCATTTGGACAAGGATTAAACAGATTTTCCTGCAGAGAAATAAAAGCTATAATTCTCCAGATCACTGAGTGCAATTAAGGCCCTAATTTCTCTAAAGAAAAGGTTGCAATTTATGTAAATCGTTAGCACTTCCCTTCGAAAACTGAGTGAAGAAACCTCTACAGAATGCAATTACTGAGTGCAAACTTAGCAAAGCTAATCTTGCTGAAATTCAGTATATGACTGCTTGCATTGACCGCCTTGTTGCCTTACTGTTTTCCATTTAACGCCGCGAAATGAAGCGGTGTTCTGTTTTCTAGATCCTTTTGACAAACACAGGTGATGGACGCTTTGGTTAGAGCTTCAACATGGCGGGCCTTTCCATTTTCAGCAGCTATGTGTAATGGCGTCTTTCCAGCATCATCTCTCAGCAAAGGGTTCGCTTTCTTTTCCAACAAAACGCTCAGAAGCTGAAAAATTAGACAGAAATTCAGTTAAAAGCCTCGCTCAATGACGTATTTAAGTCATTTATCCTCAGGTTAGTGTGATGTACTTGCATTAAAACGAAATCAAGCTGATCTTACCTTTATGTTTGTAGCTGACGCGGCGTAATGCAGGGGTGTTCTTTCATGTACGTCAGGAAAATTTATAATTCCTGAACCACATCTCTCCAGCAAGAGCTTTAAGACGTCTTCCTTGTCGTTTTCTACAGCCAGATGAACACAGCATCTCTGGTAATTGTCACGAGCAGCTATCTCGGCACCGGACTCGAGAAGCATCTTGGCACAGTTTGCATGACCAGCGGCTACAGCACAGAGAAACGGCGTCATACCGTCGGCGTCCGAGGAATCTATGAACGCGTTGTTCTTGAGAAGAAGCTCGATGCATTCTGGGTTTCCAAACGAAGCGGCACTGAAAAAACGCAAAGATAAAGCAATATTTTATTGGTCACAGGCAAAAGAGGATGAGAGTTAACACCTCATATAGGTCTTATTCTCAAAGTAAACGTCCGTTACCTTGGACAAAATTTAGTGGCAAGAAACTAGAAAAAAGATGCTTATGTGCCCTCTGCGGGCTGTTGGTTATTGTTCAGCCACTAAATTCTAATCGAATACTCATAATTCGGCGTAGAAATTTTGAACAAAAGAACAGCATTAATTCATAGTTTCTGATTCCGACCCGTTTCTTCAAACAGAGCTAGCGTCAAATGCTTTGAAGAATTGAAAGTTATGAAACCAAGCAAGTTTACCTTGCTTTAAGAAGAACTACTCCTTCAGTTTCCTGTTCTATTTACAATGTCCTTTTGTGCAAAACTCCAGCTCTTGTGATCCTACCTGTGTAGCGGAGTTCTTTGGTTACAATCCTTCGTGTTTGTTTCTGCTCCTCGTTTGATGAGTAATTCCAAAATCTCTTTGTTTCTTCCATTGGACACCACATGCAAAGGAGTCTGATGGTGTTTGTTTTGAATGTTCACGTCAGCACCATGCTGCAGGAGGACCTGACAGATGGACACGTGACCTTTCTGAACGGCTATGTGAAGTGCTGAGTTCTGGTTTGCGTCTTGATTGTTTACGAACTGTCCGAATTCTAGATGATCCTTGGTCGACCGCATAGCGCTAACTGGGTAACTTAACGTATTCCCCAAAGCTGAAGTGAAATTCAAAAACGACAACAATATAAAAAAAAGATGCAAAAACACAGCAACATGAGAATTACAACACTTTTGTGAACTTCCTCTTCTGTGATACTAGTTTATTTACATGTAGGAGCCACGAATATGGCAATGATGCATCATTAAATAATGAAGGCTGGCCGGGATGGCAGCCTTCCCTCCTGCCAGCCTACCAACCATCCAGCCTGCCAGCCCGCTTGCCAGCCGGTCAATCGTTCAGTAAAGAATGTTAATTAATTGTAATTAGTCTCTAGAGAATACTATTGGGAAGTGCAATACGGCTAAGATTTGTATCAATCAGACGTCCATCTCTTACCAGTCTGAAAAATCAAAGAAACAATGTTGATGTTGACCGCGTTTGTCGCCAGATGAAGACAAGTATGTCCCTGTTTTGTGCTAATGTTAATACTGGCTCCATTATCGATGAGATATCTACAAATATCCTCGTATCCTCGACTGATGCCTATGTGAAGAGCAGTCATTCCTTGCTGGTCCGTTGCGTCGATTTCCAGGTTTTTCGCCTTGAGCAGTCGTTCGACTGTCTGTATGTGGCCAAATTGCACCGCAACATGAAGAGGGGTACAACCCTTCGACGAGGATGTGACGTTTGGTTTGGCTCCCTCCTTCAGCAAAATATCGATGGCTTCTAGAGCATTAGACCTAAGTGGCATCATGAGAGAGAAGGACGGAAATTAGCATTACTTAGTTACATATTTAATTGGCTACTAATCCCTTGAATTCTAACCTTTTTGTTCAATGCCTTACCTCATATGCAAGGTCGTTTACCTATAGATCCGCTATCGAGTCGCATTTAACTACAATATTGTACTAGAAGAAAATATTTAATTAAAAGGGGACCTTCTCATTATTCGAGGTCTTTTTTCTCACACGATAAAATAAGTATGACCAGCGGAAATAAACAATAATAAGAAGAGTAAAGTACTTATTGTGAGCTCTTTCATCTTTGTGCTCGAGCCCATACGATCTTATTGAAACGTCGATTTTAACGATTTCTAATGTTTCCCAAAATCAGAAATTGATGTTCTTTGTTTTAAAATTCATTGGCGTCACCAGTCATTTTGTCTATAATTGATGATCGCCAAAACTTATCAGAAATTGAATGTCACAAACTTGTGCTTGTGATTCGCTGGCCAATTTTGTTTTAATTTCTACTCTCAACTTTCTATTAATTACACATCACAATTGGTTCTTCCGGCGCAAATACACAGTAAATGTAGAAGCAAATCAAAATAATGCAGTATTCATTTGATAATGAAATGCAGAATGAAAATGAATTCGAATTTAAAAATTTAGCATCAACAACTGAAAACGTTTTAGAAAATGCATTGTCAAATAATATAGATTCAAGTTATTATCTCAGTGTAAACGGAATGTGGTGAAGTGTAATGTATTTCAAGATATGAAGTATAACTTGAATGAATGTTTTGTTAGTACTGTGACAACTTGGAAACGTTCATTTTGTTGAATGTGCAAGTTAATTATCAACAAATTTTATAAGTATACCTTGAACGTTTGAGGAAATTGTTTCTTTTTAAACTCGTGGATACGCGAAGCGTAGAAACGTGTTTCTTGTGGGGACTCCGATGTACAAATATGTCACTCACTCACTCACTCACTCACTCACTCAGGTGTAGACACTGTTCGTAATCAGTCGGCCCGAAGGAGAGCGCCCGAGGCCGACGCCATGTTGGAATAGTAACCGAGCCCGACGTCATATTGGAATAGTAACCGTGCAGTCAGCGCGAGCCTCGCTATCGTTTTTGCGCGGTTACTACTCAAAGGATGCATCGTGCCAGCCCGAATTGATGACTTTGTAGCTTTTACACGACCATTAATGTTAGGTGTTTCGCTAAATTGAAGTGGAGTTGACTTCGAATGTTCGAATTAGTACTATGGCCAACTTGAGAGCTGAATTTTATGAGCATTTGACTCGTCCAGGCGTTCAAAATGACCAGGAGATGAGCATTTGTTTGCCGGAAAGGAGAGTACTCTATGATTTCTTTGGCATAAGACAGTGTCCTCTGTGACCCAAGAACCCTTAGCCTTTACCACTCTCTGTTCAGCTGCAATTTTGCCACCCTAGCTATTCTGTAATATGTGTGCAACAAAAGCCAACGAAAAAAGCCTACGCTTTGTGAGATAAGTGCGACCTTGCATGGTACGAACCCGGCTTGTTTTAACAACCTTTGAAAATACACCAGTAATTGCAAGCTCACCAACATGTTTCATCTCTAAATTACTTAATCCACGAGTTTTACGATAGGTCTCCTTTGATTGAATTCAATTAACAGTATACGCCTTTTGCAATACCCTCTCAAATAATATTGCTAAGAACGGTAAAGGGATGAATTAAATCAAAGCGGAACCTAAATTAGAAATCTCTTACGTTATCTTCTTTATGGCACTCAGTCCAATTAGAGAACACAATGTGGATGTATGTAAGGCTGAAGTGTTTTTCATTTTCCTGGTCAACACTACCACTCAACTAAAACCCCAGTGTTTTTAAACGTTACATGATAAAAATAGTAACTATTTTGCTCATATTTACCTGGCAGCAACATGAAGTGGTGTCAGTCCTTCTTTGCTGTAAACTTCGACGCTAGCGCCAGCTTTTAACATGAAGTCGATTACCTGAACGCGGTTCCTTTTCGCTGCGTGGTGTAGAGCGCTTAACCCATTCTGATCCAAAATGTCCGCCATGTTTTTCGTCGATGAGAGATACGCTTGGATATCGGCCACTTGTCCGTTGGCCGCGGCTTCAAACAGATTGTTTATTTGGCGCGAAGAGACCACCCACTCGAAATAACTTCCATCTGGGGCGCTTTCATGGTCTCCGGGAGAAGACAGCAACGGGGAAGGTGCAAAGTCGATATTCATCGAGTGCAACGCTTGAAATCCAAGATCAAGAAAACCGGAGAAACTCAAATTCAGAAAACTAGCTCCAGATGGAGACAGATTTCAAGCGAATGAGTAACAGCCCTGCTGAAACTTGTGGACGGTTCCACTGGCAAACCACGTTGTTGCGAGTGCAATAATTTCAGAGGAAATCAATGCTAGATTGCAAAATACTTGCATGTTTCCGCCTTTAAGCGAGAGAACGTTTGGTTCTCATTGTTTTTTTCAAAAGACGTTTGAACAGTGTGAGTATTTTCGTTGGCAGCTTCCGACACGTTGGATTTCTTTAAAATCATTTATCACGTAACTATACACGGTCGTAACTTATTTCCATAACAAGTACCTGTTACCTGACGTGCTGTCTTTGTAAGTAGCGTAATGCTTTTGGTTAGTGTTGTGGCTAGGGTTAAATTTTTAAAAATATTTCCGAACATTCTGGCGTTCCTGGTCTTACTGCATGTTCATTGGAAAACAATTTGGACGCAATAATCCCAGCGCGAGGGGTCAATACCACACTCCTATTAGTTCGCTCTGATCATGGGCATGCAAGTTAACCTGGACTCTCTCTTTTCCCGCCTAGGTTCAACCACTATATAGCTCGGGAAAGCTCAGAGACTTTACTATTGGGCAAGTAAAACACAGCCTTTATCAGTTTGGAGTTGATAAAGGTAAATTAACCGCCGTACGGAGTTAGTGAAGCTGTGACTCTCAATACATTAAATGTAACTTTTTTGCAAGCATATTAGTAAAATTACGATGACTCTTAAAAGCCATGCAGTACACCTGTTACCAAAAAAAAAAAAAAAATCACGATGTCTTGAGTCAGAAGCATATCACCTGCTTGAGCTTGAAGTTACAGTGGAACCCCGTTAATCCGGTCACTAACGGGCCACAAAAATCTGGCCTTGTTAACGGGGTGGCTGTATCTTAGCTCGAAATAAATTCATCTCGTCGTCGAAGTTAGATTTGCTCACGCCATCAGATCGCATTATTGGCTTACACAAACTGTAATTGTGACGTACTTTAACTTACGTATACTGAGTTTGATATCCTGCCTACACTAGCTATGTTACAATCGTCGATAAGTTCTTTATTTTTCCTTTAAAAAATTACATTGTTGGCTAGACTTCTAACAAGTCTGTTTACTCATAAGCGTTATTGTGTATAGCTGGCCATTAAGCGATGGCACTTCTACAGTGAGCACGAAGAGGTGAAATAAGTTACAATTTTAAAAATCCGGCGAAACAAATTTCTTTATGACATTAGGCAGGCCGTACGGCCTTTTTGTCGAACCTCTCGCCTGCTAAAGTGCTCTCGTTCAAAATTAAAAAAAAAAAAAGAAAAAAAGAAAAAAAGAAAGTAGAATATTTGAGATAATAAGGGGACTAGTCAAAGAGTAGGCACCTTAAGATACCAGGACGGGACGAACCAGGACGGCTACCGGAAGTAAATTAACTCAACTGGGCACGCGCACGAGAACTCTCGACTCATCTCTTTGCTGTCCTCATGTCGTCGAGGACGCCATTTCGCCCGACTAGCCGTCATATCGAAAACGTGAGTATTTTGCACTTGTTTTGCGCCGATAACTGTTCCAATCGACTTTATTCTCAGTTATATTGATAGGAAGGTTTATAAGGTTCACAGTTTTCGTGATTGTAGTGTAGAATACCACGCTGAGATAATGTGAATAAAAATATTCCTCGTCTCATCGTTTGTGTTTCTAAAGTCACTGTTAAGACGCTATCACGAGTGTGCAAGCTCAATACAAACTGTATGCATTGAGAATACATCAGTGTAAGTACAGTCGATAAAATGTTGTAAGAATGAATGCCATGGAGCATCTATCGAGGAAATAAAATAAACATTTTCAAACTGATGTTTAGGTGTTTTTTTATACTACCCGGAACTTGATGCAACGTTTGTTTGATTTTTATAATGCTTGTTACAATTACAGATGAAAATTGAAACGTTCACCAAAAGTCAGGATTCTTCGGCGACAGAATTTCCAAACGCTTTAGTGGTAAAAAGCCATCTGAAGCAGGCCGATCAGATTGTTCGTTTAATTTTTTCATGCGGAAATTATGGTTTCTGTATTAAAATATTGACAGATGTTTGCTTCGCTTATAAAGAAAACGAAATTCAACATCGCTGTTCACTATGATCGTTTAAGCCTAATAGGATAAGATTTCTACCATCTCTTTTATGGTCTAATAGATGTCATTGCTTCTGTGAATAGCTTGTACGAGGTTCGAATTATTGACGTCGCCGTCCTTTGCGAAAATGCACATCTTAAGCACTTTTGTTTTTGGCGACACGACGGGACCCGCGAAAGTTTCCCGCGTCCACTGCCGTTGCCGTCCTAGTATGGAGGAGAGAACGGGAGGTAGATGAGGAGCAGAGAAGATTAGGTCATCAACTTTTGGAGCTGGGAAAAGAGATGAGGCATATAATTTTCGACAACTTATAGGATTGGTCAGAGTATTTTATATTTGAAATATAGCATAAATGAAAAGCAAAACTGTTTTTATAGATCTCAAATATACCATCGATCAAATCGTGTGCTTATTAGTTGATTATTCCCAAGAAATGAAATGTAAGTCCAAAGTCTCTTTGCACACCACATCTTGGTTGACTAAGACAATGTGTGGAGCAAAACAACTGACTGACAAGCCTGACGCGTCTTCGATACAAGAACACATTATGGGCTCATTGAATTGTGCAACTAAGGCTCCCATTTTTATAGCTAAGGGGTGGACCACATAGTTTCTTACTATCATTAAAATTGGCAGGGTAGCGCAAGTAAGTTTTGGGCAAAAAGAAAGGGATCATCATGTGTTTTTCATGCAACATATTCCCATATACATCGTCTACCCCCTCTACCATCTTTTGGACTTTTTAATAGTCCCTTTTTGGAAACGCTAGACCTGCAAAAGACTTCTACATAGCTTTCGTTTGAACATTTATACAGTAGGGTTACATACAAAGTCGTATAAAACTAAGCTGGAATCGATAGGGTTTAAACCAATCCTAAAGTTAAGGGTCGAGGCAAAAAAATCTCTGGGTAGGTTTTAGTTAAGAGTTCTGCATGGTTACTGCGTGAGACATTGGTCTGGATTCTTTTTAATCTCCATTTAGGTTGAGAACTGGCAAAAAATCTAACAATGTATTTTCCAAAAACATGTGCAAGAAAGCTGGACTGTGTTTCTTCTACAGTGTAATGTCATAAAATTAAAGCGTAAAACTTAATATGAAATTTTTAAAATTTCTTCTCTGAACTTCTTGGTCAAAAGGATTAAAAAATTCCGAATCGTCTTTTTAAATCGGTTTCAAAGTAAGTCCACTGCTCACACAATTTTTCTAATTATTATGAAAGTAATTTGCTCCAAAATAAAAATCTCAGTTAACCTAATTTTCGTTTAGGATGTTTACACCAAGGTCTGCCGGGCCTTGAACAAACACGAAAAGATGGGTTCACTGGAAAATGACCTTCATGTAACCAGCTGATCCACATTCCTTCACATAATAACTACAGATCTGGCAATCTTAGCTCAGATGACGATCTCGCTATCTTCCTCGTGAGCATCCACTCCTGCTTTGGCAGCTAACGCCAGTAAAATGTTCCGCTGGTCATGAATCGTGCCAATGATTGACATTTGCCGCTTCGTGACCTGCGCCAGTTCCTTGGTAAGGACCTCAAGTTTCTGTTCCTCCTCTAGCTCGGTTTTTGGATCTTCATCGCTGAGATCTTTATCGTCAAAAGTAAATTTCCTGCGCATATAGAAAATACCTTTATTACGTAAAGTAAGTGAAAAGAATTTGTTTCTACCGGTGAGCATAAAAACAGGTTCACAAATAGTACATGTGTGTACTTATGCATTGAATAGCTTTTGACTGGTATCGATCAGATGACTTGTATAATAATGATTACAATATTTTAATACTTGATTCTTACGTACAATTCAAGCTTATTGCGCTTTGTTCCGCTACTCTGTATGTTACAGACTACCAATCTAGAAAACAATAGCCTAAATTTGTCAAGTTTCTCCCTGGAACCAAACCTACACAATCACAGTATCCTAACTCCTTAAAGTAGTAAAGAAACAGCAACCTCACTGCATGACCATGACAATCGGTGACAGCAGTGTCAGCTATGTAATCTTAGAGATAATGCTAAGCAAAGCGGTCTTGTCGCCTAAAAGGGCCATGACATCGACTGGGCGTATCAGAAAAACAAGGCTCAAGTTTTCATATACAGCTAAGAGTAATTTCCAGTGAGTCAGGATACAGAGAAATAAATTCTTTTGGGGCAATTTGTATTTGTCAAGAAAACTATGCTCTTTGCGGATGTCAAAATAGTAGTTGTAACGGCTCTTAACCTGATCGATACCTTTGAATCCCCACCCACCCACATTCAGACACATACCCAGACGAAATTTTCCTTTCCACGTAACGTCCTGTTACCACCAACTGAGGCTTGTGAAAACGGCGTGTGATGAATCTTGGGAAATGTCTCTCGACTCCGAAAACGAAGTCGATGAACTTCCCCTTGTTCCTCAAAAACGCATATTTCTGCACTGATTCAATGTCTCCCACAGCTAAACCAACCTGTGAAAGTCAGGACACAAGCGAAAATTTGTGAACTGCGTGGAAAGTGGCAGTCAAAAACTATAGATAAAGCAAGTGCACCGTGTTATACCATAGCAACAAGTAAACAGCCTTATGAACGCATTGGTAGAGGAACGTTGGCTAGGTATTAACGACAATTAATGAAGAAAACAGGCAAACAAAGAAGCAAGAAAATAATCGAAATAATGAAAACGTGTTTATGCCTTAAGTTTCCTCAGTACTGACTATTACAAGTATAAATCTACCATATATGAATTTTCTCACAATTATCGTGAGCCCTGGAATATACAAGAACACGTAAAAAAACTCCACGTTTAGGCACAAAGCTATGGGTAATTCCATCATGGAGCCTTAATACTTTAATCTTTATACGTAAAACTGGACTCCAAACAGTTTTCAGGGCAACAAAATAAACAATGAACTCCCAACGCCGACAATGAACACTCTATTCTAATGCCAAATAAATCATTTTAATATATAGTAAAAGCTTTTCAATCAACCAGGAACCATAATCGGGGACGGAGACCGTAAGTCTTGGGATCCGCGCGCACCTATGATATGGGACAATTTTTCTATTTTTAGAACAAATTGCGCCATCCTGACGTCATATATCCGCGCGGATCCACGCACATGTCGGGGGCTCTCGCGTGGATGTTGTCACGTTGCGGGATCAAATGGTGAGCGTTGAGAGACCTTGAGAGATTATCTTGCGTATTTTTGCACAGCGATGGCAGGGAATAAGGCAGGGAATACGAACCAGGGCCGTTATATGTATTTTTATGCTCTGAGCTAACGGAAAAGGTGGGTTTTTCAGGGTCAGAAACAAGACTTCAATCTCCCGCTGAGAATGAATAATAAGATCTGCTCGCGCTAGTTGTAAGCTTACGCGTATGTTTTTGCGTTTGCTCTGACTTAGAATATAGCAAGAAAACTCTCTATTCTGGTATCGAGTTAATTTGTGAGTTTCTCAGACAATGGTTAATCATAATCAAAACCTGTTTTGATGGTTTCTTATTGTTTTGCTTGTTTGGTGAATTTGCAAAAGTTTCAGTTGAAAGGAAAGTCTGACGCGTACAATAAGCTCATTTGCATATAGTGCAGCTCGTGCACTTTCAAGTCCGAGTGACAGTCCGAGTCGGTGTTTTCATTTGTCAACAAATCTTGACAAAGATTTCTTTCGTTATCTTCTGTGCTGAGATGCTGCAACAAATTTCACGAACGCAAAAAATGCTACTGACATCATGCGTGTTTCTTCAACATAAGCATAGTGAAGTTTTACACTGCGAAAATGAAAATAGACAAGGAGTTTTGATAACTCGATCAACAAAATCGAAATCGTTATTCGAAGTTGATTAAAGAAAGCGTCATCGTAACTTTGCTGATTATTTCTGCTTTGTTCGCATATTTTCAGCTTAGCTTTTAATATGTTCTCAAACATTTATCAATCTTAAACATATTTAAAAACTATAGAGTTATTGTTTGAGTTCGATATACGTTTTCACACGAAAACAGTGCGACGGAAGTACAAATTTGTCATGTTTACTGACTGTACAAAACACGCATCGGCGGGCGCTCTCATTCATCGACAACAGAGAATTTACTGGATTTTTACGCGAATAAAACTGAGCATTATCTACGGACGGACGGAAGTTATTGGGCCTTGATGAAACATCAAGCGTTGCTTACAATTCAGGCGAAACTCAAACTAGCAATTATTTTGTTTTACTTTTTGGTCGCGATAGACTGGCAAATTCCTCGCAAGCGTGTGGCAAGAGGAGCTAGGAAATTATGAAATCCTGAAGCTCTGCTACATCTAAATATATCCAGCTAGTTTTTTGGTGTGTAATGGAAAAGCTGTTAATCTTCAACATATGTGAAATTTAAAGTGGAGTAATTTACAGCTCATGTAAAAGAAGCATCCGTCGGAACACAACTTGTCAGCGATATATATCTAAGCTTAAAGCGGAACATACCTAAATTCGACACTGTCTTACTTCACTCAAACTGGAGCAGCTTACGACGAAAATGCTTAAGCAAAATTCCAACAGACGTAAACGCGATGAGTTGTGGGCCAAAAACATGAAAAATTTCGGGAATATAGGACGCCATTTCCCCCCGCGCGACATCCGCAAAAATCCTCGCAGCACGTACGCGCATGTGCCGCAGGCGATGGCGCAATTTGTTCTAAAAATAGAATTATTGTCCCATATCATGGGGACAACCCCAATACTAGAAATGGCGCGCGCTTACTGTCTCCGTCCCCGATTATGGCTCCTGAATCAACATATTATTTGACAAATCTCTTTAGCTTCCTAAATTTAATGTGGTGCATGTCTTTAGATGTAGGGCCCTCTGGATTTCAGCATCTACTGAATACCCCCTCCCTTGCTTCAAAATACAGATTCCTTTAAAACTCGTCGTAAATACTATTACTCACCAGGAGATTCATAAGGATTATGGGCATAGCAAAGATAAAGATGCACATGAACACAAAAGAAGATTCACCGTAGGGCACCAGAGGCGCACCATTATCTGGATTCTTCGCATCTAAGTTGTCCACTAACATAGTGTCATAGTCTATCTCGCCGATGGTCATTACAAACACCTTCATAAGCGTCATAAAAAAGGTGTCAAACGCATCCTAAAAAAGAGACAAAGGTAATGACATAAGAGACCTGTAAAAATTCATATGATGACGCATGATGGAAAACCAATCCAAAATGGCAATGGGATGTTAAAAAGAGTAAATTCTGTTATAATCCTTCAGAAAACTTAAAAAAGCACGAGTTCTGTCAAAAAAGAAACATTTGGCTGGCCTTGACGTCAATGCCATAACAATAGCAAATGATTTGGGGAAACAGATGGCACGTCAAATTTTAGAAAGGGATAAATAAATAACCTCTCTTCAAAATTCTGAAAAACCTAGTCACACTAATTCCTAGTTGTCTCTTTGTACGCCCAATGGTTGTAAATAACTTCAGAATATAATATTTTACCTGTTCTCTGAAGAGTATGTAGAAGACCACTGAGAAGGCAACAGCAAACAACGTGAAAAGACCGATGGTTTTGAGCACCGTCGTTGCTACTCGAATAAACATTGTCACGTAGATGCCAACATAATCCAAAGTCTGCACAAACAAAATCAAGTTCATGTATCCTAGAAAAACGGCAACTGTTCCCATTTGCCAGGTAATCCTGGGATCGCCTCGAAGACTTGAAGCGCTAGGAAACACGTAGGGAAGCACAAACATTATGGTTGCCACGTAAAGTACCCATTCCAGTGCGTTTGTCCATTGTTTGAAATACTCCATTCGTTGTGTGAATATTTGATAGAGTTCTTTGGCTAGATGGAATGATGCAAATATCAGGATAAGAAATCCAGATATATTGTTGAAGGAGTCTTTCTGCATAAAGTTATCATCAATATCATCGTCGGAATCTTCATCATTGTGGGGTTTGAGGGTAACAAGTTTGCGCTGCGTTAACATGAAATACGTCATCAGAGCAAGGAACAAGGAATACACAACAAGGTTTGTCCAGTAGACGAACCATCCATAACAGCGCCACTTGATCTTAAGAAGTTTCCTGCTAAGATCATGTACCAGGAGGTCCGTTTGTTTGTGTTTTACCATAAACATGAGGCCGAAGAAAGGCTCTGCGTTTAGTCCACTTTGATCATCAGGTCCTGGATCGAGAAGACGAAAGTCGTACGTGATAGAGCGTTGAGGTAGAGACCGCTGGATACAGCGATCCATGACAGACGAGGCGACAACTGGAAACCGTTGAATCAGCTTCCCCATTCGATTCTGGTCATCAGGGCTCTTCGCTGACAAGACGTCCCTCCATCTGGATACGAGAAAAACATTCATACAATTACAGATTTTACAGGTATGAAAGTTCAAAATCAACTGGACAAGCTAGAACCTTATATTGTTTAGAGTAACGCATGCACATATTGCAGCTTGCCTGTTATTGGTTTACTTTTGCAAAAATTCAATGGTTGAAAGGGTAGACCAGTTTTTTCTTTTTTTGGTGGGTTGTTGGGGTGAGGTTGAGTAATTTCGGAGCACAGTTGACTCTGCTCTGCTGTTACAAGCAACTAAGGGATTTAACTTCAAGGAAATTTGGCATGTCTTCACCTGGCATTTTTTATTATAGCCATAATTACGTCTTCCTGCTGATTCTCAATAGCCACATCAAGGCAGTTAAATCCATTTTCATTCGGCGTCAAGCTTGCTTGTCGATTTAAAAGGATCTTTACAGCATTCACGTGACCTCTCGCAGATGCAATCAGGAGCGCTGTGTTTCCTGTTTGGTCTTGGTGGTCTATGTTGGCGTTTAAGTCGAGAAACATTTGAATTAAGCTAATAGCCCCTGTCTTGGCAGCAAACGAAAGGGGCGTCCAGCCATAGATGTCAGAACTATCCACTTCAGCACCCATTTGGAGCAAAATTGAACAGATTTTCCTGCGATGAAAGGTGAAAATAATATTCAAAAACCGGTAGAGAGTCTAGCTGACATCTTTCTTATAGGAAGCTATTCTAGAGAAACTAGGACACGATGGTGTTCTAACAGGGAAAAGTCATCAATGGCAGAACCGATCAGGTTCTTGGATTTCAGCAGAACGCGCGGTGTGTCTGCTAAAAGCAGTGGCGGATCCAGATCTTGAGCTAAGGGGGCTCCCGGTTTTTTTACATGCCCTGCCGGCTTTTCTTCTTTCTGCGATTTTTTCTTTTACCCAAATAATGGGTGGGTGCCTGGGGAGCCCGGGCCCCCACCCATAGATCCGCCACTGAAAAGGGCCGTAGAAACGGAAGTATTATTCCTTGAAGTTGTTATTGTTTTTTCTTCTCAATTTACGTAACAGCAGCACAATTTATTTGCCATGTTTTGAAACTACATTTGCAGGTCACAAAAATTTACACAGGAGTTTCAACCTGTCTCGGCTCTCTAATAGGGTTCTAGGAACAAATGATGATTCACTGATGAAGGCTAACGCTCCAAACGTTTGACCTTTTCACTTTAATATATAATTGTTTGGTAGAGTGCTTTCATTTTGTCGAACGTGAATATTTTAGAGTTGCCTGTTGTTTCTGTTTTAATTTAAAACGTGGCCAAGTGCGATGCTTTTGAATGAAAATGAGTCTGATCTTTAGTTTGCAATGCCAAGCCCTAACCTTTCTCCGTTCAAGGCCGCAAAATGTAGCGGTGTTCTACCGTCTGCGTCTTTTTGACGAACACTGGCGAAAGAAGCCTTTGTTAGAGCTTTAACATGGCGTGCATTCCCAGTCTCGGCAGCTATATGTAATGGCGTCTTTCCATTACCATCCTGAAGCAGGCAGTTCGCTTTCTCCTCCAACAAAATGTCCAGAAGCTTAAAAAATGAAACAAAAAAAGGAACTTTAAAATTGTAACGTGTACTAAAATAAGCTGTCATTTTGTCATGTTTCGCCTCATTTATTTGTGTGAATGCAAAAGAGGAAGTTTGGTTTAAGTAAACGTAATCATACGGTTTCGAGTTCAATTTGGAATTAATTTGCACGAGTGAGTTTTTCAAAAAACTGAAATTGCACGAGTCGCTTCGGCGAGTGCAAATTCGCCTTTTTGAAAAACTCACAAGTGCAAATTAATTCCAAATTGAACGAGAAAAACCGTATAATTACTTATTAATAACATAAACATGAAAAAATTCGCGTAGAGAAGGTGCCGGAAGATCTTTCTTTAAGTCATTTTTCTCTCATTCGAGAAAACTTTTTTCAAAGTTTCTGCACAAAATTTCCGTCATCATTTTACGTGGTATCCTTGGCTTAGAAAATTTCTCATTTTCTTTCAGCCTATCATAATCCAGAATTACGATGTGTAATTTGCACTGGTGTTACACGTTTTGCATTGGTGTTACACTTTTTGCAGTGGTGTTACACTTGAACTGCACTGCTCTCAGCCAATTAAAATCGACTAGTTTTTTCATGTGTATTATTAGGCTTGTTAAAGGGCTTACTCGAAGGAAACCTAGACTCTTTCATGCATTCATACATTTACAGTTTAGAATTTGGATATTTCATTTTCAAATTGATTGATATTTACAACTAGTTTTAGCTCTTACTCCTGTTTTTGCAGATAAAGCAGCGTAATGCAATGCTGTCCTTTCATGCATATCAGGAACATTGCAAAGACCTGGCCCAGATCTCTGCAGCAGCATCTTCAACACATCTCCCTTGTCGTTTTCTACAGCCAGATGAACACAGCATCTCTGGTACTTGTCACGAGCTGCGATATCCGCTCCAGACTCGAGAAGCAACTTTGCACAGTTTGTATGACCAGCGGCTACTGCGCAGAGAAATGGCGTCATACGATCAGCGTCCGTGTGATCTATAGATGTTAAATGCTTGAGAAGAAGCTCGATGCATTCTGAGTTTCCAAAAGACGCCGCACTAAGAAAGAGCATTAAACAAAAATCAATCGTTCAAGCAGTTGATCGATCAATAGATCGACTGATTTCTGAACGGTCAGTCAGAATGCTTGAACCGTCAGTCAGTCAGTCAGTCAGTCAGTCAGTCAGTCAATCAAAATTATTGTTCCCAGACTACCGGTTGAAGTCCAAAGCTTAATATTTGAAACGCCCCTTCGCCCACCTGCACATGAGGATACAAATAACAAATTAAAGTTCTCCTCATAGAACAACGAGAAGAACAAAAAGAACAACAACCACAACCAAACATTAATAATTAGGATATAAGCAATTATGACTGATTATGTTATGATTATACAATACACCTAATTCCACAATGGCAGTCAGTTTATTATTATTTTGTTACATGGTAATTAGCCCTCTTTGCCTCGTCAAATGTACAAAATACAAAAGAATGTTGAAGTGAAAATGAGGTAAAGATGGCTAATTAACATGCAAACAAAATAATAATAAATTGGCCGCTATTTTGGAACAAGGTGTATATTCTTAGACTTTCGCATTCAAGCCTATTCCCTGTACTACCTACCTGTGCAAAGGAGTTCTTTGGTTACGATCATTCGTGTTTGTTTGTGCTCCTTGTTTGATGAGTAATTCCAAAATCTCTCTGTTTTTTCCCATGGACGCCATTTGTAAAGGAGTCTTTGAGCACTTATTTTGGACGTTGACTTCAGCACCATGCTGCAAAAGGACTTGGCACATTGACACGTGACCTGTCTGAACAGCCATGTGAAGTGCTGAGTTCTGGTACGCGTCTTTTTGGTTAACAAACCGAATGACTTCTGGATTAGTTTCGTTCGACTGTATCGCCACACCTGGATACCTTAAACTATCTCTCAGAGCTGAAATGAAGTAAAAAATGGCAACAACAATAAACATACAAGGTCAAAGCTTTATTCTGCGGATACTCAGCATTTACTTCATATTGTTATCCTCAAAATTTACTTTTAATATAAACCGATGAGTTCAGTAAGTCTTCTTTGATTCTTAGACAGGAATAAATAGATTAGTTTGTTTTTAGTAAAACGTCCATACTCACCAGACTGAATCACCAAATCCACAATATCCGTGCTGCCAGCGTTAGCTGCCAGATGAAGACAAGTGCGTCCCTGTTTTGTGCTGATGTTAATACTGGCTCCATTATTAATGAGATATCTGCAAACATCCTCATATCCTCGACTGATGGCTATGTGAAGAGCAGTCATTCCTTGCTGGTCAGTTGCGTCAATATCCAAGTTTTTCGTACTCAGCAGCCGTTCAATGATCTTTTTGTGGCCAAATTGCGTGGCAACATGGAGAGCGGTACAGCCGCTCGAAGTAGACGTGACGTTTGGTTTAGCTCCCCTCTTCAGCAAGATATCAACGGCCTCTTGGGCATCATACCTACAAGAAAAAACATTTATCATATGGCTATCTCCGCAAGCGGGACAGTTAGGCCAAATTGCATAATCCTGGTAATACTATATCATTTATTATATGACTGTTAAAATTATTTCACCGTGATTGGCTAAGAGCAGGCCAATTTATCGTTAATTGTTAATTTGTTAACGCATGAGGTGAGCAATTTTCTCAGTCCTATAATCAAGAAGTAAACGTCTGAAGGCCCGCGCAATTTTGAGAGAATTTTTAAACATTACTCGTAGTGTAAATCCTTAATTGCACTCGCATTCATACGATTATCTATTGAGTGTTTTCACATGACGTCACGGCAGCCATATTGGTGTTCCAAAACAAAGAAACTGCGGCCATTTTGGTGTACCAAACCAATCCTGTGGGAGCTGAACTCTTTTCTTATGTAAACGCTTCCTTTTCTTCCAGTAAATTTGCATGTTTGCTGGACAAAAATGCTCTATACTTATTGACGAAGCTTGTTTGGTCATGGATGCCTGGATATTAATTGGCCTGGCTCTTTGTTAGACGTGTTTATGGACCTCCATTACCTTAGGGCGGTCCAAAAACGCGCAAAAAAACAAAACAAAACAAAGCAACAAAAAAAGAACTCTTGCCTTACCAGGCCATCTCAAAAATGGTGATTTGTCTTGATTTCTCATAGATGTGTTCATTCCGCCGGAAGAGTTTGCAACGATTGTATGTAGATATCACACTTTGGGACGCAAGCAACCAAACAGTATATTCGCTTTTAGTGTTGTAACCCGGGTATTGCCGATGAAAGAATGTAATGTTTAAAGAGTCTTTCTTACCATGTCATTGATTCATTTTTTGTCCCCTTATTTCGAATTTATTCAAATGTTAATGCTTTTTGACAACAAATATGGCAGAGCCGAGGTCATGTGAGCACGCTTTGTTGAAATCGTATGCAAATGAAATTTCTTGGCAATATTTTTATCTGAATTAGTCAATATAGGCGCTCCTAGCGAAAAACAAAACTGAAAAAAAAAAAATTTAGGCAACCATTGTGAACTTTGCGAAGGAAAAATTAGATTAATAGTTTCAATACTCGACGTGAACCAATTAGATTCTTTTCGTTTAATTACAAAGTAATATTTGTTTTCTGGTTATTTCGTTGCGTACTGAAAGGTCATACATGTTTGTTACCTAGACTGGATTTCTTTCATTCTCCTGGACAAAATTCAAAACTGAACTTTACACCACAAGAATTGTTAATTCTATAGCCGATATTTACCTCACAGCTACATGAAGTGGTGTTAATCCGTCTTTGTTGTAAGCATCAACTCGAGCACCTGCCTTTAGCATGAAATCAATAGCTTGAGCATCGTTGTTTCTTGCAGAATGATGTAGAGTACTTGCGCCATTTTCATCCAAAACGTCCGCCATAGTAGCCGTTGATAAATTAGTTTGGATGTCAGCAACTTGTCCGTTAGCCCCAGACGTAGTCGCAAGGAGATTGTTCGCTCGGTGTGGCAATGATTCAAATTCAAAACTTATACCATCTTCATCGGGAGAAGTCGCCAGCGACGAAGGAACGAAGTCGACGTTCATCATTGCGTTTGAATCGACTGAAATTGCCGTAGTTTATGAGGACCGCATTTTCGTGCGAACCGAACGCAAAATAAACATTGCCAAAGCATCGCATTGTAAAAATGCAAAACATTTGCATTAGCTCTTAACAACAGAGAGAGCTTAGGTTGCTTTTATTAAAGGTATTGTTTTCTTTTAGCTCTTCGACACCTTCACTTTCTTTTCGACCAATCGAGTGGTGGAGGCTGCACGTGTGATATTTTGCATAATAACATGATAATAAGTACGAACTGTACTGTCGTCAGTGGCTGTTACATTATTTTCGTTTCTATTATGAATATATTTCAGTTTCCATATGCTTAGTACTGCGTTGATTTACTAAATAGTCGATCACTAGCTCGTCACAACCAAGTACCTAGTTACTGTCTGGCCAACACTGCTCCATAAACAATCGCATACCTCGCCATTAGATTTCATTCCCGCAAAGTTAACGATCAGATATGATTCAGCATAAAATAACGCTAACTGGACGTTCTCAAATAGATGGCTAATGAATTTGTTTTTCAGATTTGGTCGATCTATTCGCCTTGCAGCCCTGATCGATGCAAAACCACGGATCGATAAAGGCCGCAAAGTGCAGGGAGTAGCAGGTAAAGACAGAGGGATATGACCTAGCGGTAGCAATCGGGGACGCCGCGGGGAGGCCCAATTCGCAAAGTGGAATTAAAATTGCTGGTGGCTCTGATGAGTGAGACAGATCTTGGATTTGATCAGAAAGATAGAAAGATTCTATAGGCATTGAAAACTTCCTTTTTCAGCCTTAATCATCTATAAAATAGCTATGGTTCAGAGCTGTCTGAACCTTGCTGAGCAGCTGTTATTTGACAGAATAATACACAATGTAATGACACAAACAACACACTTTCGAAAAACAGCCGAGAGAACGAAAAACGGAAGGCTAGATAAGCCAATATTCTAAGTTGGACTGCCTCAGGGAAGGAAATCGATTTCAATGCTGCGAGAAACTGAGGGATGTATAAATAATTTTTTTTTTGTTCTGTTTCGCTCAAGCCTCGGGACCAATTTGGAAATTATTATAATGAAAGCGGTCTGTTATTAAAAGGGGATAAACGCAAAAGTTTTGCTTGAAAGACCGAAGTTCATTTAAATGTAAAAAACCAGAAAATAGCTTGTCAAAGTGCATTTGCTGCCATTGTATTTGGAAATTGCTTAACTGCTCCACCCCGATACGGTTGTTCCGCCAAATGCTGCATGATTTTTTAGTCACTCTCTCTTTTCGTTTTTTTCTGCTAAATTAATTGCAATGTTAATAGTTTTAAAAGAGAGAATTGACGGATTGCACCGGCGTTGAAAACTTTCTCTTTTAGCCGCTTGATCAACGATGAAATGGAAAAAGAGTTTTCGCTGTGGTAATATGACTGGAAAATATACAATATTATGGTACACACTGTCGAAGTTACGTTCGAGAAGGAAAAGTGGTACAAAAACATATACGCAATTAGGTCAATATGCTAACTTGGCTCCCGGGGAAGGAAATCAATTTCAATGCAGCGAGAAATTGAGGGATGTATTGATCAATATTATGTTGTTCTGTTCTCTCAAGCCTCAGGGCCAGTTTGGAAATTAATTTATCGTAGGCGGTCTATTATTAAAAAGGGATAAACACAGAAGTTTTGCTTGACAGACTGAAGTTCATTCTAAGGAAGTGAAAATAGTTGAAAATGGCTTACCAAAACGCATTTTGCTGCTGTTGTATATTTGGAACTGCGTATCCCCCACCCCACCCCTCGCCAAATGCGAGTCATTCTTTATTTTCCGGTTTTGTTATTAAATACTTTAAATAACATAAAATACTCGATTCCATAAGCTTTTTAGCTTTTACTTTAATCGTGTGTCAATTAAGGTTATGTTTGTTGAATGTCGCTGAATCGCGGGTGAGTTTCAATACGTTCGAACGAATGCTTTGTCGGTGTTTGTTTCCAAGTTTTCGTGTTGCGTAGTGACGATTCGACTCATCCATAAGTAATGACACTGAATGTCACGCAACTAAGTCACAAGGTCGGTCTCTCTTAAGTGTTGTTCGACAGCAAGTTAGGGTATACGTTTTTCCCTGGCTAATATCAGCCACAAAGACCCATAACAGTCACCACAGTACGTAATGCTAAGTCGACCACATTTACATGGCGGTTAGTCAATAAGATGGATCATTACCACTTGAAACGATTTTGAAAGTCGGAGACGACGGTTGCATCCGCTTACGCTTCAGCCATTGATAGTGAGTACAAACAGGTAAGATATCATAAAATATTGTCAATGAAACGACACAAAGGAGTTTTCTTTCGTTGCGAATTTTAAACTTGTGAAATCTGTCGCGTTCCACGGGGTTAATTTGTTAATGTTTTCTCATGACGTCGCTTGATAAAGAAAACGTTAACATCGATGAGTATTGATTTCATCCCGCTCAGTTTGTTGCTGTGGAAATCTTTATGTGGATGTTATGCACTTTTGCACCATTGTGGAGGTGCGGTTTTAGGTTATTCTCGTCAATTTGATCTGCTTTCCACCTTATAGCCTATTCTCCTGGTTTAAAATTCATCAGAATTCGTTGAGTTTCATCGCTTCATGCATCATTTGCCATGTCAAATCAGTAGCTATAAGTTAATTGATATGATCGTCTCTTCAGTAAATTGCTCGGGAACGTTCAGTGAGCGTTTACTTTCTCAAAGAAATTATATTTGAGCACAGAATTGTTTTAAACTTTTCATTGCAAGATATCATTGTTATTCTCTCAGTGTTAGTTGCTGGCAAGGATACTAATGGACAGATCTATCCAAGAGACTGATTGAATTGGCGAGTCGAGCGAGCTGTTAAAATGGCGGACGTCAATCTCACAGAGGAGCATTACGTAAGATTCGCGAACGGAAAAGGTACAAACTTTGTTCTACTAATCCAGACTTGACCTTGATAACGAGTAGTTTAAGATTAAACCAAACCATATCGTTTTCATTAGTAATAAGGTAAAGAACCAGTGCACTTCTAAATTAGTTGATCTTAGTTCGATCCGGTTTAATTGATTGACTAACTGAAGGCATACTGATTATGCAACATCCACATGGCTTACTGATGCGCTATTTAGCTTAAAGAATATATATAACATGTATGAATTTGTTTTTTACCGTGTTGGAACAATCAGGAATATATAATAACTTTGTTTGCTTGTCGTGATATTCATTCCCAGACAATTGCTTCTGCTGGTCTGAATATGGTACACTGTAAACGACAGCTGAACAACATTGTTACTTTGCGTTTGACAAACGGTCCTGGAAAACAGTTATTTTTGTTCTTTTTGTCTCTCACTTGATGCCTTCACAGTACTTTGTTGCATACATGTTTCAGCGCGGAGGAAGCTAGTGACGTTAGTCACTCTGCTTCGCTTCATGATGTTCGTCTTTGTTATTTCAGGGAGCCCGTCAGGCGCGTTTCGCAAAGGAACTTCGCCTGGGAGTAATACGGTCAGACCCCTCGAGAAAGATGACACAGGCATGGAGCTGTCCACGTCAGGCAAAAAACCTAAGGGACTGAACCAACATCATGTGTTAAAAATGTTATCACAGGGGAAGGGTACAAGCATTTTCGAAATTGCAAATCAAGGCCTGCAAGAAACAGGGATAGTAGACAAAGAAGTATTATCGGCTAAAGATAACCAAGGCTTTTCGTTACTGCACCATGCTGCACGATGCGATCAAGCTAAACTGGTGAGCTTTTTGTTGGATAACGGAGCAGATATCGACATGAAAGGAGAAAACGGTTGTACCGCCCTTTATGTTGCTGTCAGGTACGTAACATCACTTGTTTCTCGTTTTTTTTTTTTAATAATCACTTTTGGAAAACGTTATGTTACCGAGAAGAGGGGAGGGGGAAGGAGGAGGTGGTGTGGGATTAAAACTCGTGTGTTGTTTACACAGAATTTTCGGGACGACCTTGAACCTTCATCTCTGCACAGATCTGTACAGCACTACTCAGTCGACGGTTGTTAGATTCCCCTTTCCCCTCCTTTGTCTTTTAATTAAAAAAAAAAAAAACCCTCGATGGTCTCTTCCACTGCGTTGCTTTTCTCGACGAGACATCCTCAGTTTTGTTAAAACTGGATAATAGCTCGACGGGTTAAAGGAACGTGGAAAACATTCAATCATTCCAGTTTTGTAGCCCAGGAATAGTCTTTTTTTAAAAAAAAAAAAGAAAAAAAAGAGAAAAATGAATAACGCTGGAACATGTTCCCCCGAATAAGAAATTTGCACGATAGCGTCATTTGACTACAGTTACCCGTATCATTCATTTTTCTGTTTCTTATGCTTATTAGGACAATTGTTATTTAAACCACATTGGGGCTTCAAAATTTAAACAATAAAGGAAAACAAGTGAATTCTGGTGATTGAAGTCTATTGACGATATCGTGGAAATGTGCTATAGACTGATTCGGCTAATGTGGGATGATTCACTTGGGAGGTTGCAATTGTTGTGTACAACCTCCCGTGCAATCAGTTGTGTGTGACAAATTGCACAATGGTAACCTCCAGCCCTAAATTAATAAGGTGAATAAGGCGATAATAATATCTCAATAACGTGGCAATAAGGATGTAAACACCGGCTTTAGCCCAATCGGTTTATAAGTTATCTACTCTTGCTCTGAATTAGCATAACACTGTCGCACCTCCTCATACATAGCGAACATATTCTTTGTAAGTTAGAGGAACTTGGGAAGAAAAACCTGTCAGCAGGTGTTAAGTTAGTTATTCACTTTCTTCAGGTGTATCCTGCTGCTAAACAGTGTAAGCACTCCGTCTGTCTCGTGAGAAAGTAACAAATGAATTGGTATGGATAACAGTTGCTTTTAGAAAACAGTGAGTCCTAAGAAAATAGCGCGCTGATTGGTTAAAAATCGTGTTTCAATAACTAGATAGAAACACAGAACTAGCACGAGCTGTTGACGTAATGAAGGCGCGAGCAAAGAGAACTTACATTTTGATAATCAAAGTTAACAAGTTGTTTTCCTTGTTTTGGTCGCGGTGTTTTCTAAAAGAAATAGAAAACATGTTCTCTGTACATGTTTTCTGTTCGGTCATTGTAAAATTCAGACTGCAGACTGCAGACCGGGGGTAAAATGCAGACTGAGGGTAAAATGCGGCAGACTGCAGACTGCAGACCAGGGGTAAAATGCAGACTGAGGGTAAAATTAAAATATTCTATTGCATCTTACCTTTGTTTACGTCTCGGCCATTTTGAATTTTGTTTACGCGATTAGATCTGGGACCGACCAACTCTTGCAGCGCAATTCCTTCATCCTGTTTTCATCGACAAAGGTTTAATAACGTTCAAACCACCGCGGGTCTTAGTTGCTTCAAATGGCCTTGGAATCGTTCGGAACGCGAGGCAAGCAAAACACGACAGCACAACAACAGGGCAAGCTAAACTTGTAGGCATCGAGCCTAGTTTGTGGAAGACATTCAATCTTTGTTTACGACTTACTATATCAAGAGGTTTGTGAATTGGTATTCGCTGAAAGGTGACAGTCGGCTATCCAAACACGAGAAATTATCACATTTCGGCGTTCTCAAGTAATCGTTAGTATGACCATTTTGTTTGAAGAGATGCCGAAACTCGACGTGTACAAAATTCAATTTCTAAGTGAGGCCTTTGTGTGTCTCGTGAGTGCTGACGTGGCATTTTACGAACACTATTATTTTATCCTTATGACTCGTTTTTTATTATTAATATTTTATTCTACCCTCAGTCTGCATTTTACCCCTGGTCTGCAGTCTGCAGTCTGCGGTCTGCAGTCTGCAGTCTGCATTTTACCCTCAGTCTGCATTTTACCCCCGGTCTGCAGTCTGCAGTCTGCGTTTTACACTGACCGGTTTTCTACTTCTTAAGTTAAGTACAATAGCGAATAAAGGAATGTATGCTCTGAATCTTTGCGGTAAGACCAGTCTAACAAAAAAAAAAAACGAAAAAACAGTAAAAGCGTTCGATATCATTAAACTTGTTGAGAATTAAGTAATATTATAGTCCTAGTGGATTTTTCAACTGGATTGTCAAAACGCTACAGAAAATTTCTGATATTCCCAGCCAATTTTTGTTTTTCTGTATGTCCATCGCAAGTCAATCCATGTCAATCACACCTAAGCGTGAACGGTCCAATAGCGATGAGGTAACTATAATCCATGGACTTGGCTATAGTGTACGTGTTTTACATATAATTTTTCATATAAATTTTACATCTATATATGTTAACGCTTTCCACTCCTATACTGAGTTTTCTTTTTATCCTAAAATAAATGTATTTAAATTAATTGAGGGGCATATAATTAGTTTAAATTACTATATCTTTTTCTTTCAACTTACCTTTCCTTGCGAGTCAGTGGAGAAATAAAGACAATGCAAAATTCAAAATACTTATTTAATACAAAATATAGAAAAGTAAATTAACCGTCGTCGCGAGTTTGTGTTGACGTTTTGAGCGTTAGCCCTTCGCTAGAGCAAATACTTTAATCCGGCGAAGGGCTGCAGCTGAAGCTCGAAACGTTAGTTTTTCCAACTCGCTATGACGTTTAATTTACCAATATCTGCAGCTTCGAATTCATTTTAATAAATAGTTGATGTGATCGATTTTCAATTCGTCTGCGCTAGTCAACTGGCAAACTCGCGGCCGTATTCCGTAGTGTTATCCTCAATTAAACTGAGATGTAGCTCCCTAAACGAAGTGAATTTTTTATCCTCTTTCTAGGCATAAAAGCACCGAGGCTGTAAAAGTCCTACTTCAGCGAGGTGCAGACCCTTCTATACCAGACGACGAAACCGAGACACCCCTTCTCTTTGCAGCACGACGGGGCTACAAGGATATCGCAGCCCTCCTGCTTGAGGATACCAGGACAGAAGTTAATTATGTAGACGCAAGAAATTTAACGCCATTTCATGCAGCCTGTTCTAGTGGCGACCGTTCACTGTGCGAACTGCTCCTGAAGCATGGTGCTGACTTAACTGCAAAGACAAAGAACCGGCTCACTGGATTGCATTTCGCTGCTTATAACGGTGACGATGACATTTGTGAACTGCTCGTTTCTGCAGGTATGTTTCAATGATATCTTTCAGTGAAGACCCCGGACCCGGAACTATTTTGGTCAGATTTATACCGACTTGAGGAAAAGAAAAAGACAGTTTTCAAATTGGACCGTGGAATTTGGAGGGGTGTTTCAAAATCCAGGTCATGCACATCTACTGAATCGAAAAGTAGGACAATCTTGAACTGAGGTGAAAGGTCATAAAGCTCGCATTTCTGCCTGAATTACATAACTAGTGACAGTGAAGAATGATCATCGCAGTTAATTTTCCAATTTAAGCAATTGGAAAGAAGAAGCCTGAAAAAAATCAGGGCTTCAACGGGATTCGAACCCGTGACCTCCGCGATACCGGTGCGATGCTCTACCAACTGAGCTATGAAGCCACACATTGGGAGCGAGGTCAATTAATTGAGTTCATATCTTCCCGTGAGAAGTGAAATGATGTGAAGTTTAAAATGTTTATGTTTTAAAATGTTTATGTTTAAAATCATATAAAACTTCACATCATTTCACTCCTCACGGGAAGATATGAACTCAATTAATTGACCTCGCTCCCAATGTGTGGCTTCATAGCTCAGTTGGTAGAGCATCGCACCGGTATCGCGGAGGTCACGGGTTCGAATCCCGTTGAAGCCCTGATTTTTTTCAGGCTTCTTCTTTCCAATTGCTTAAATCGGAAAATTAACTGCGATGATCATTCACTGTCATCTACTACGGCAGTTCATACATGAATTATTTCATATAAAACTTCACATTACATAACTAGTCTTATTTTACAGGCGTTTATATCACTTACGTAAGCAGAACCATTTTCTTTCTTTCACAGCCCACAAGCAATATCCCTCTTTGAAGAAGTTTTTAGATGAAAAAGATGTTGAAGATACCACTGCCCTACACATCAGCTGTAAAAAGGGATGTACTAAGTTCGCCGAATTATTACTGCGGCATGGAGTGGATTATGAGGCGGTGACAGGAGTGAACCTCAGCTCCCCGCTCCATCTAACTGCTATGCATGGTCAAGAGGACATAACACGACTGCTGATTTCTAGTGGAGCGGCCACTGAAAGTAGGGATGCACTTTTGCAGACACCGTTGCACAGGTACGGTCACATGTATGTAAATAACGTTCCGACCATTGTGTAAGTTTTCGTTTCCCTCGCACGCTGATCACTATATGAAATTGCTAAAAGAAAACGCTCTGACGTGTTTAGAGGAGTGGAAACCTTTGACGTTCTTTTCTTTTGCAACTAATGTGGTCATCTGTTCGCTTTAGTTTTTCATTTGTTGACCACGAGGTCCATAATTAAGTTGGTACCAAAACCGCTGGTAACCAGTTTTAACATCTTTTCTTGTATGGTGGAATCAATGACTAGTCCTGCGTTGTTTAAACCGGGGCATTCCACTAAATTTTGTCTTACGATTTAACGAATTGCTTTTCTAGGGCTGCGGCATTCAATTATGTAACAATAGCTCAAATCCTGTTGGAAAATGGAGCCTGCAAAGAAGCTAAAAATATGATGGACCTAACTCCATTTTTGGTTTCTGTCCTTCATGGTGGCATTGAAACTGCTGAGATGTTGCTGGATCAAGGAGCCAACATAATGGCAACCGATTCCACTGGTAACAGTTGTCTTCATTTAGCCGTTCAACACAGCCAAAAAGAGATGGTTCGAATGCTGCTGACTCACAGAGACAAAGGGAAGTTTATGGAGCTCAGGAATAATGAGTTGAAGACGGTGATGCATCTCGCCGCTACGCACGACACCACAGAGGTGAATGAAGGGTCTCTTCTACTCGTAGTTGGGAAGGTGACCGGCGTAAGGATGGCCGATTGCCTAAGTGCCAGGTTGAAAACTAAGGAGACGCCTAAAGAGTCTTTTAGCGCTGCTGCTTAGTTTGGAAAGTGTTAGCTGAATAGAGTAGGGTCAGGATTACAAGACCTTTAAGGACCACGGTTCAGGGTCAAAAATGTGCTTTTCCACATGCAAGTTGAAGTCAATATTTACACAGTGCTATTATGGTTTTGGTTTCTCATCAGATTCTGAACATCCTTCTTGAGGACAGCTATTTGTTTGACCAACGGGACATTAACGAACGGATACCGCTTCACACTGCGGCCGAAAATGGATCATTGGAATGTGTCGATTCGCTGTTGAGATGCAAAACGCTTTTAACGTACGCAAACGACAGGGATAAGCAAGGAATGAGCCCGCTTCATCTCGCAGCTTCCAACAAACACGTGTGAGTTATCTATTTCTATCGTCCTGAACCCCGCAATAAGCTAAAATCCCTTGGTTATGACAGCCACCTTCCTTCTCATGTAAGGCCATTTTTCTATGTTATAATACGACTACCCAATTAACACGGCGAGATTTCAGAGTCATGTCTTGAAATTTGCAATAATAACCATAAATGTTAGTTTTCTCTGGAGAAATGATTGCGTGAAAAACAAGGAGACTATATAAGAAAAAGAAAGCTGGCCTTCTAGTTTCTTACACATCTCACCTATTATATTGATTGTAGTTAGAAAGAAGAGAGAATCTCTTAGACTTAAAAGACTTACTGTTTTTACATTTTCAGGGAGACTTGTAAACTCCTGATGGGGAAAGGTAGTGACGTGGCATCGCTCAATTCTCATCAGCGTACTCCGCTTCATTTAGCTGTCCAAGCTGGTTCACTCGAAACAGTCCGCCTTCTGTTGAGTCCTATGCTGCCAAATACACTGGAGATTAAAGACGCTGACGGAAACACTCCACTTCATATTGCATGCTCGCTCAATCGTCTTGAAATACTAAGGTTCTTCTTGGACCAGGGAGCTGACGTTACTGCTTTAAACAATGAGAACATGACTTGTCTGGATGTCGCTATCGAGTGGGATTCAGTTGAGGTGGCGAAGACCCTCGTCAAACACAAGAGGTGTGTTAACGTAGGCACCGTTTCAATCTTCCCCCATATAACCCATCTAATTATAATTATTGTGTTCCAGTTTTCTCTGACCTTTGTAGCATTTGCCCCCTCAGCAAACCGTATTTCTGAGGCTTCCATTCTACCGTTCGAGACGGTGATGTGACATAATAGCATTGCTCAATATGCCAGAGCACGTTTGTATTCAGCCAGTTTGCAGATCGGACGTGTAACATTTTCTTTGTTGTTGTGTGGAACAAAGGGAAGGGCAGACGTCTATACGCAGGCTAGCACCAGACTGTTGCAAAGCTGTGGACTTGTCTAGGTCTTGGGAAAAATATACTGTATATGTACTTGCTCTTCTGGTATCGTTAATTTTTGTCTTGTTTGCTTAGATGGAAGGAAGTGGTTTGCCTCAATTCTACAGATCAAATAACACCCATGGAAAAGCTGATAAGAAAGCTCCCTGAGGTGGCTGAAATCGTTTTGGATCAGTGTATTAGCTACAACGACCTGCCAATCACTCATCCAGACTTTACGGTGACTTTCAATTTCCATCCTTTGGACCCGCCCGATGCTATAACCAGTAGTCGCTATTTTTTTGGTCCTGCTTGCATGGCGACCTACCGTCGAGAGAGTCTTTTAAATCACAGTGTGACGCAAATGCTATTGAGATGGAAATGGCTGGCTCTTGGAAAGTTCATTAACTACTTGAACTTCTTGTTTTTCTTCGTTTTTCTTCTATTGTTCTCTGTGTTCATTATTGAGGAAAGAGGCAAAGTAAACCTTTCGCACGGTGATGCTAGCGCCACATCAGACACATCAAAAGCGATGCCAGCGGTGATCTTTGCGTATTTGATTATAGGCCTTTCGAAAGAACTAGCTCAGATGTTATGGTTACAAGTAAATTACTTCAAAGATTACACAAACTATGTGGACTTCGGTATGTATGCGTGTACTTTCATCTACATCCTTCCTTACGTGATTAGAGACGACCTGTACGGTGACATTGAAGTACAGTGGACTGCGGGAACATTGGGTCTAATGCTGTGTTACGTAAACCTAATTCTCGCTCTACGTCGAGTGAGTTCGGTGGCCCTGTACGTGACCATGTACATCGAGGTGCTGCTAACGTTTATTAAAGTGATCCTCATCTTTACTACCGTGCTTATTGGCTATTCGTTAGTCTTCTATGTTCTACTGAAACAAGAGGTAAGAGAGAAAATTGTTTAGGCGTAGATCAAAGTAGTTGTTTATTGAGAGGAAGCTCTGTTATTTGCAATGAGAAAACAGTTCGACACAATACCGAAGGTTTAACTTCTCTGCAGCGACCATCTTTGGCGGTTCACATATTCAACAAAGTTTAGTGGAAGGCGAGAAAGGGGCGGGGGGGGGGAGGGGGAGGGGTTGGATGAGAGGCTGGATGAGGAAAGAGAATTCAAATACAAAATGCATCGGCCGTTGTGTTTAACTTCTTTTTGAAAAAGATTGGAGGTTGCCGATAGAAAGAGACGGCCGTTAGTGAAAGTTCCACAGTGATAAAAGTCAGCGAAAAGAAACTAGAACGTTTCGACACCATTTTAGCTTCATTTACAATCAAGTAGAACATAACGGTTGCAATATTGCATTTCGCTCGTTAGACATACGAATTGATCATGAAAGATTGACTGAAGAAAGAAAACTGTGACATTAAGTAACTGTATCACGGTAATAGAAGCGAAGATGGTCCCATAGTTCTTTCAAATCATTTATAGCCATTAACAATTCGACGTGAGAAATATTCCCTTCGCTACGCATTTAAGGAAAGCCTTTTTCTTATCCTATGTAACTGAGATCAGGATATGAAGTTTTGTATATCGCAAAACAAAGTAAAAAATATAGTTCATGTAAATAAGGAGTAAAACTCCATACGTAATGGCAAAGTGTCGTTGTCGATGTTACGTTGTTTCTCGGTCTCATTTGTGTTTCTGATCTCTCCTTACGTTTCAGGATAACTTTTCATCCGTTTGGGTGTCGTTTGTGAAAGTATTTGTGATGATGATTGGCGAAATGGATTACTCGGACATATTGTCTGATAACGTTGTGAACAGTGCCAAGGTCCCAGGCACAGACATGCTCTATGTCCCATTGCCAGAGTTGTCGTACATCATGTTCATGATGTTTGCTCTGTCAGTCTCTATAGTCCTGATGAACCTCTTGGTGAGTTAATACAATTTACTGTTAGCAACACAACAGAAGTATGCCTTTTAAACCAACGCCTCGGCAATACGATGGCCTTTTGGTCTGAAGAAGGCAGAGTGGTCACGTGAAATGCAGCCACGTCACGTTTATGATCGGAGAAAAAATAGGGTCCATCTCACTTATTTGGATAGTTGAAAGAATCCACGGTTTTATAGTCACATGGCTCTTATCAATGGCGTGCACCTATTCGATTATCGAACTTACTTGAGAAACCACTTTTGTGAATGAAAAGTATGGCCGGGTTTATTTTAAAATATCCTTTTTTTGCTGTTAATTTAGTACCTCAGTTCTTAACCACCTCTTAAACCCGCGTGCTAGGTTAAACACTGCGTGACTGATTAAAAATTCGTTTATGAAAGGTCAATGATCACACACTTTCAATTGAAAAGAATATATTTCATTTCATAATCAGTTTTGAAAAAATGAAACTGAGAGCAAAAGAACAAGAAGCAAACAAACAGTCAAACAAACAAACAAATAAAAAAACAAACAAACAAACAGAAACAAACAAACGAAAGGAGAACACAACATCAACCAAGTAAGATCTGTCAAACTCGAACACTTGGTTGTTTTTGTATTGCAGGTTGGCCTTGCAGTTGGAGACATTGATTCAATCCAAAAGACTGCAAGTCTGCGAACTCTTATTGACCAAGCCTTCTTAGTGGATAACATACAGAAGAAGTATCCGAAAACGTTGTTGCGCCTAGGTTATAAAGAGTCCATGGAGATATCACCGAACCAGAATACTTTTATCAAGAGGTGGGTATATCATTCTATAACGTTTCCTCAAAATACTGGGATATCTTATCTTACCAATTATGTTTTGCTGTACATTTTTTAAAATAATGACTTACCAATTCTTTTCTCAAAAGACCAAGCAATATTTACAACTTTTTAAAAATAATTTCTTTTAACCAGTGGCGATTTTCTTTAACGATGAAAAAAAAAGGGATTTTCTTTTACTGCTTCCCAATAGATAATAACATGAAAGGGAACTGTTTTCACGGGCAGCTTTTGAAAACTTTACTTTCAGTGGACCTTTTCGGCAATACGGTGGCCATTTTGAATTCGATCTATTGTTTTGAATAGCCATTATGGGATGCTTAGGGGGCCAATGTGTATCAGATTAAGTGTAGCGGCTAGATGTTGTTGTTTCGAGTTATGATTGGCTCATTAGGCTGACTGCGATCTTTGAGATTGGCCAGAGTGATAACCTTCGTTTTTGTTTAGCGGAATTCAATTTAAAATCGCTCTAAAGCATTGTACTCTCATTTGTTCTTTATTTTTTTCAGGTTAGCCTTTGCTGGTGTTGATCTCTCAGATGACGAGTTCTTGGACCTCATTCGCAAGAAAGATTCTGATCAGAACAATGATGAAGAAGATCTGGACAACTACGATCAACAACGAATCGAAAGGCAGGAGGAAAGAATCAAGACCCTGCAAGCTACTGTAGATGCTCAGACCGAACTGCTGAAAGCTATAGCCGATAAACTACAAATTAAAAAATAAGTAAATAATGAGGAGAACATCATTATCGTCTGGTTTATTTATTTATATATATATTTATTTATTTATTTATTTATTTATTCATTCATTCACTTATTTCTTCATTTATTTACTTTTTTTTTTCGGTTCAGGTGTCGTTCTCTTACCTTTTCTATCCTCTTAATGAGGAGAGCCTTTTGGGACTGACCTGGCTCTACAAAAAAACAGGCATTGTTACTAGGCATACCAGCACGAGTGCCTACTTTCTAGCTCAATTTGTTTGTTTATTTACAGTGTCGTCAATTAGAATAGCAGTGCTTAACATGAACGACTGAACTGATTAATTTATTTACTTCTGCCTTCTCTATTTCTTTTTCTGGAAAGAAAATTTTAAAAATGCAAAGGGTTTTGAAGGGGTGTATACCTGTAGTCGGGGAAGCAAGAATTAGTTGATTCAGGTTTGCAAGACCGCGGCTGAGTCTTCAATTTTGTCTCGAAGTTTGTAGTAAGGATACAACTGTTCGCGCCGTAATGGCCAAAACGCTTTTTGCAGTTCTTTCAAGTGTTTGAATATTCTTTAATTGATTAATCGAGTAATAAGAAACGGGACCTTTATCGGTGTTTCAACGACAAGTTGCCCGCAAAAACGGCTCGTGTTTTTTTGATATAGTTTCCTTTGCGCTCTTTATGTACGCTTCTGATGTGTTACTTTCGTGTTTTTGAAACATTACTTTGGCGCTTCATTTGGGTGACAAACAAAATCGCCTAAAATCGTGTTAACAAAAACTTACATATAGCATCGTTAATTTATACGAGTTTCTTCAGCTGTGTAAACCTTCTATGCGGATAACAAATTCATTTGCATTAAAATTTCTTCGAGTTTAAGGTAGACTGGCAAAATAATTAAAGTTATAATCGCTATGAAAATTATTGAACCTCTCTAATAAAGAACCCGTTTAGCTGATTAGTGGGGAAGTGTGGAGGCTGTCGAGGTCCAGAGGTACATGTACTGATAATAAATCTGCGTAAATCCGGCCAAACATATACATATGGGTGCATGATTTTAGTATGTTTGTAAAATTCTCTGAAGAAGTCTAGGACAGTTAAACGAACTACAATAAACAAATTTTGTGGCTTCAGTTCCGCGAGTGCTGCTCACTGCGACATAACCTTTAAAAAAATGTTTTAAAATGTTTTCTTTTTCTCGTATAATAGTGTTTGAAACACTAAATTATACGCGCGTTTTACACAGCTGTCGAGATATCGACACCTCAAATCTCCTGGAGCAAAATCACAGGCGCTTTAGTTGCCATTATCTTATTAGTGACCGCGCATTTTTCCCAATGACAGCAGCGAGTTTAAGTGACTGCGACGGCGACGCCGAGGACAACGTCGATTAAAAAAAATGAGTTTAAATTTTACCTACGAATCTCGGTCATTTAGTTTGTTTATCTTTGTCAAAAATATCTCTAAACTGAAAATGGAACACAGCGTAAAACTCGAAAAATAAAATTTAACAATTATCCGTCGTGGTTCACGTTCTCCACACAACGTAGAATTTGGTCATTTCACGTTACTAGGGAGTTTACGAAACCACGTCTTGCAGAGGACGGCAAAGAAATGAAGCAAGAATTGTAACGCACGTGCACAGCCATTGTTCTACTCATTAATTCTTTTGTTCAGTGACGTTCCCGTCGCCGTTGCCGTCGTGGTTTCGTAAACTCCCTAGTGTTTTACAGAAGACGACACAGAAATGTACCAAGAATTATAACGCACGTGCACAGCCATTGAATTGCACATGAAACCTTTTGTTTAGCGACGTTCCCGTTGCCGTTTACTTTGTGGTTTTAATCTCCCCAATAAAACTACTGAGCATTGTAATATCATTCTCAGTTCAGACCAATGTGGAGAGATGAGTCAATATTAAATGATAACATCTCGGGTGCCTTTCTCTCATACTTTTTATAATATGGTGTATTAATTATTTATTTTCATGATTAGGGCATGCCGTTTTTTGGAAAACTCTCAATTATTTTACAGCTGGTTGGAGCTGAAATCCTCATCTCATGAAAATAAGTGGCGAAGGCTAATTTCAATTTTCATTGCTTCACCTGTTTATTTGGTGACATAAGCGAAAAATTATCATAAGCTCTATACCAATACTTCAAAAATGCAGTTCTTGACTTTCTTGGATTTCCAGAAGTTTTTATCAGATGCAATAACCTCATTACTGTAATAATCTGGCTGTAATCTGGCTGAATTATTATTAAAAAAAGAGAAGAGGACAGTCAAGAGTGACGTTTTTAATCATGCTTGTCTCACCCAATATCAGAGTAATTAATAGTTACACGATTAATTCCCGACTTCACCGAATTAGCATCATCTGACGGTAATTTAAATTAGAATGTTCTGTGTCACGCTAATCAGCAAATGCCGAACGAATATTACATATCACCCACGACATGATCACGTAGTTGAGATCGTCGCCATGAGCACTCAAAAGTCGACGTATCGTTCTATTGGCGCCAGCAATGGATCAGGTTTGACGGTTTTCTTTCGCTTAGTTATTAGTTTCGATTACGACTATTACGTTTTAGGTTCAGTTTATGGTAAATAGGACACAGATACGACTATCCTTCAGTGCTTTACGTCGTTTAAAGCTAGTTGTTGTTGTATTAGACACTGCGTTGTCGACGTTTGTTTTTAAGCTGATAAACTAAAAGGACTTGTTGTTCAACGAGAGTCGGCTTTGTGGAGGATAGTGTGGATTCACAAGATGAACGTAGCGTACTTGAGGTTAAAACATGATATCGGTGATTTGGACTTAAAATTTTATTTAATTAGCCCAACTCTAAATCAAGGTTAAGGATAACAAGGCGTATTGTGGCAGGTGTAGACCTTCTGAAAACTAATGACATTGGTTGAGAGAATTGGCAAGAACACCTATAGGCAGACAGAATGACGAATATAAAAGCCACCGTGACCGATTTATCGACAGTTTACTTTGCATCAACGGTTCTTTGTAAGCTTGTTATGAGCTTAAATATGAATAAAAAGCGCATCATATAGTTTATCAAACCCCTTATTTAATTGAAATGGTTTTGCCATGACCGTGGTTTAAACAACTGAGAGTTTTGAAGTGGCACGAGTAACAATTCTATAGCAAGAACTCGGTTAGGAAAATTGCGTGAATAGAATTTAAATGTAGAACGACCATGACGTTGGTGTTTTTGATCATTAATTATAGTTAAGCTTTTGTTTATGAAATTTTATTAAGGTCTTTTGTAAGTAAGTGGTTTTATTGTATGTACAGGCGTGGAATTTCTTAAAATTCATTTTTGGTAATTTGAAAGTCGAACTGAAATGTAGCAATCTCCGGTTGCTTCAGTTTGATATTGATAGCTTTACCATGATGACCTAATCGCTGTCCTAATCGGAAATGTGATGTCGGGTCACAGACAGAGAAAGTTTACATTGTCCAATGTTTTAATAGTTCACGGACAGATCGGAAAAGGAAATCCTTTTACCCTTGCATTTCGTGAAATGTTTTCGTAGAGTATCGTGTCAGCATATCTAATAGAGGGGAATGGTCATGAAACCCGATAAAGTTCTTTGTTGTATGTTTTTGTTCGCTTTTTTGGCCTTGACCGTGCGCAAAACACAATACTTGTTTACTCCGTGCTGAGGAACTAACCAATAGAAACGTGTTGGTTTAAGTAATTTATGCGTAGTGTATGAACGCAAAACGAAAGATCGTGCACGGTCATGGACGTTCCAACATAAATCTTGCCATCTTTGTTTGTTCTTTTGATGTTTGCCGGACTTTATAACCAGTCCCCTCTATCAACTATGGTGTCAGTGGGTGAGGTGTTTTTTAAGACATGAACATTTTGCGTTGTTATATAGCTGGCGTTTTTCCCACTACAGCGCGCCCATTCATTGGCTAGTTCATGGTCACATAACATCTAACAATGAAACTGTTTCTCACCAAGTGCCAAGAGCGGGCAAGTTGCGAAAACTATGACGTCAAACGGGAAACAAGTCACCGTTACCCGCGAAATGTTGACCGCTGTTGCACGTCATTTGTCAATAAAGTGATTATGAGTTTTTCACTGGTTTGACCCAGTTGTTTTGCTATACAACAAATTACTTAATTAATAACTGGTCCCTTGGGGAACAGTGAATTTTGTTTCCCTCGAATCTCAATGTTTCCCCCGACTTCGTCTCGGAAATCATTGAGATTCTCGGGAAACAAAATCCACTGTTCCCCAAGGGACCAGTCATTAAGTGTTAATTGTCGACGAAAATATCATGCGTAAAATGAGTTTACAAAATACAACATGTACAGCAGGCTATTATTAGTTGCGGCGCGTTGTTTTGGCTTACGACACTGAAAAGGGAAATTTCGCAATTTTGAGAAATGCGTGTAAACGTTTTGGGCAAAACTGTTCAAGTTTTCTGGTTAACTGTAAAGTAGAGTCAGGTAGTATGTAATGGACCATGTTTTCTAGTTTACAGTACGTACGTTTTTAAATATAATAAAAACAAAGTTATAACAATAATAATAAAAATAATAGTAATAAAATAAGAGTATAATAATAATTCTTTATTGAGCTCATTCAAATTCTTCAATAAAACTTTACGTGATGATTATTTAAGGTACAAAACTATTTACAATAAGTATTTTCGGTTTGTGCCATCATCATCATCATCATCATCATCATTATCATAATAATAAATGAGCTGTTTAAGACAAAAGTCTTGTCCTCAGGTCTCTGTTACCCAAGATCAATGACGTTTAAGAACATCCATGATCAGTATAACAATTTTTTTAATTGACGTGTCATTATAACTGATTTATTTCTTCAGATAGCCCAGGCTTAGCGTCTAGAGGCATAGTGAGTAGTACCTTATCTCTGTCCAAAGTTGAACCACTGATCGATAGTGAATATCTAGAACTCATCACCAATCCGGGAAGCGCCAAAGGATCACGAAATGTCAGTCCAGCGCCTCTACCGGGAAAGGAAATTCAAGCATTCAAGCCCATCGAAAATGGTTTGAGGAAATTTTCTAACGAAAGCTTTATAGGTATGGAAAAGATGAACGATATAGACGGTGAAGGGTTGTCTGCCCTTCATCGAGCTGTCCGTGCTGGTGATGTCGCTACAGTGGTTGCTCTGCTGGATAACGGTGCGGACATCAATCTTTTAGGCAAGAGTGGATTAACACCGCTTCATGCTGCTGTTAGGTATGTGCACTTGTCTCAATCAATACTAGCAAAGAATAGCAAAAATTTCACCCCTACGTCACAACGATAAACTATCCTTAACATTCCCTTTTATGTTTAAGCTAGCCTTTAATTAATTTATTGAACGACGCTTACTGAGTTGGCCCTGTTCACAATCTTAGGTTTGATAAAAAAAAGTATTTAGTTTACAATAACTTCACTTTCTCCATAATCCCCCTCCCCCGAGGTGGGGGGGGGGTGGTGGTGGTGGTGGTAAGGGGGGTCATAGGCAGGGGTTATAACGATGAACAAGTATAAATCTATGTTCGATGTATTGGTAGTTCTCTCCTGTTGTTGCATCTTCTATTTAGCATTTAATTTTACGTATGCCGTGGTCCGTGTTTTTTTCCATGTCACCCAAAGAACAGCCAGAGACACGCTGTCAGCTTCATGGCCTAGAGGAAGGGTCACTTCCCACATCTTAACCCGAACGCATTGGCAACAAGAACAAAATATAGTACTACATGTATTCTCGATAATGGTCGATATGTTTTATAGGTTCGAAAGAGCCGAGATTGTTAAACGTCTGCTTGAGAGAGGAGCAGATCCACTTATAGAAGGGGAGAACCATTTAACACCACTTCACTCAGCGGCACGAAGAGGCTTTACGGAGATATGCAGGCTTCTCTTTAGAGATCCCAGGTTAATGCCAACGGCAGTAAAGGACAAAAGGGCTTCGCCATTTCATTTGGCCTGTTTGAGTGGAAATCGAGAAACATGCGAATTGTTTTTAGCAAATGGTGCGGACGTGGTAACGAAGTCAGGGCAGCATACTCCACTCCACTTTGCAGCCTGGTAGGGGAACGAGAACATTTGCAAGTTTCTTATTGAAACAGGTAATAGTTTGTTTTCTTAGGGTTTAGTTTATGATGTTTGGACATGTGTCTTGCCATGCTTTCGTCTCAGTTCTGTTTTTGACTCGTTGAGTCAGCATAAAGATGTCTTTGGAATTTAAATGTAATACAGAAGATCAAGAATTTCGCGTATCTCTGGATCTGTTCAGTGACATAATCATAATTTGTATGCCTAACGTAAAAAGAAAGCGTTCAGCATCAAATATAAATATTGGTGACTGGCTGTTGTGGCTCACGTTCCCCAGGAAAAGCAGACTTTGGTCTTTTTCATTGCTTTTTTTTGCGGAGGACGGCTAAGAAATCCAGTACCAATCCATGGCCATCTGCATAGCCATTGGTCCTACTCATTAGTGAAACCTTTTGTTTGGTGACGTTCTGACAACGTTACTGTCCTGTTCGTGGTTTATGTTAACTCTCTATAAATGAAAGAAGGAGGAATTTGGCTCTTTTATCCACAGCTTTCTTTGGCCATTCCCGTTCGAAATAAGCCATTTTACTGATGCAAATATTTCCTAGTTCCATTCCCTTGTGGGGGCAAGAAGTGATCACTCGGCCAATTCATTTAAATCATCGATTTATTAAATAGATTAAATTTTGCTCCCACAAGGGACTGGAGCTATCAGTAGCAAAATGGTGTATTAATTGACAATTAAATTGGCCAAACTTTAGTCACGCAATAAACTGATACTGAACCATTTCTTTCAAGCTTCAAAAGGGCAATTTTCTGTGGCCGAATTTGTCAATGAAAAAGACAACGAAGGTAAGACAGCCCTTCACTACGCCTGCTTTAGAGGTCACACAGGAGTGGTGGACGTGCTTTTACGTCACGAAGCGGACCGGGATGTAGTCGACTTGCTGGGTTGTTCGTCGCCTCTTCATTTAGCAGCTAAATATGGTAATGAGACGTCGGTCCAGCTTCTGATCTTGTATGAAGCTGTCATTGATTTAAGGGATGGGAGCCTAAGAACTCCATTGCACAGGTAGAATCATAAATCCCTGCTGTTTCATTACTTTCATGTTTTGCTTCAAATCAGTTTTAATTGATGACTCAGCAGAGAGTGGAGTATGAAACAGTCAGAAATTATGGCTGTGACTCTGAAATAATCGTGACCCATTGTAATAAACCAATTGAAACTTAATTTCAACAATGATAACCATCGTCGGACTCGTCTTATTTTTGTTTTATTCAAACATTTCGGTACTGGAAAATAGTTACGACCTTGATATATAACTCATCATAATTACTAAAGTTCTTTGAGCCAGGTTTTTGGGTCCAAATAATAATATTGTTGATTTGTTTTAATATCAAGAAAGGGTGTGTTAGTGGTTTAAATGAAACACTTTGGTTACATACGTTTTGCATAACGATTATATCTAAGTTGAGCCTTCATATCCAAACAAGGTGTTTTTTGCTGAATTTGATTCGAGAAATATACTTTCCTCAGTGCTGCAGCGTTCAATCACAATCGAATAGTCGAGCTTCTTTTGGAGAATGGAGCTGATCCGGAAGCCAAGGACATGTTGGCTATGACGCCATTCCTGATGGCAGTGACTCTGGGAGGAAGCCAAAGTGCGAAGATTTTATTGGACCACGGAGCTGATATAACAGCAACAGACTCTTCATTGAATAGTTGTCTTCATTTGGCTATTAAGTACAAGAGGGCAGAAATGGTGAAAATGCTCCTGGAAAGAGACACAGATCAAATGTTAATACTATCAAAGGATAAAGACCTAAGGAGCGTGTTTCACTTGGCAGCTGGACTGGAAAATTCAGAGGTATAAATTTAGTTATATTTTTTCTTTGTCAGGCTGCACCGTGTGGTATTAATATATACCCTGATTGTATTCGATCTCACAATGCGTTTATGAGAAACGAATAAAGCATTTTCAATCGATATGAATTTGTAGCATCCCATGATATATTTGACAGCCTGCAAGTATACATGAAACAAAAACGTGCAAGGAAAGGTTTATAACGCTAAATGAACCTTTTCATAACAAACCCCTACATTTAAAGGTCTACCGTTGCACTGAATGTACTTTGATAACAAATAATTATTTGGTTGCTTTAAATTGCAGATTCACAGTATTCTCTTAGGGAATTAAGGGAGAAATCTAGCCAAATGGATTGAAATTGTCTTTCCAAATTATCCTCTTAGTGTAAGGTTTGGATTGCATAGCTCGACGTCGTATTATTAAGTAATTAATCACAACCACTTCAAAGTTAGTGAAAACCACCTTGCTACTCGAGCGTTAATTTTTAACTCTCATCTCTGTGATGAAACTTAAATACTGAATTTATTGCTGTTCCCTTTCATTTAGATATTGGAAATTCTAATACAGTGGAGAAAACAGCACGATGTCAAAATTGATCGTGATGTTAACGAGAAGACACCTCTTCATATCGCAGCCGAAAATGGCGCACTAGAGTGCGTGGAGCTTCTTTCTAGTTGCAAAGACATGTTGAATGACAGAGATGAACTTGGACTCACAGCTCTTCATTTGGCTGCCAGCAACAAACACACGTGGGTAACTTTATGAATATCCCAAACATTTTAACCAACAGGTCTTTTTAAACATGTACAAACTATAAAACGCCATTAACTGGCTTGTAAAATCCTTTGCTGTATAGGGCTAGCATGACAGCGCGCACATTTATTGGCTGGTTCGATGTCACATGACAACTGACAATGGTATTGTTTCCCGCCGAAAGTCTCTGAGCGGGTAACATTGCAAAACCTATGACTTGATGAATGTAGACGTGTTAGTTGTACTTCCTTACGTCTCCGTTGTGCTTTTTACGATAACTGCAGAAACTCGCACGCGCTCATTGGCGGACTTTCATTGTCAATAAGCGGACGACAGACACATGAATTTATAATTTATGCGACGCGGCAACAAGCGAGAGAGGACTATTTGACAATTTGTTATCGTAAAAAACAAATTGACGTCAGTTTTTCATACGTCTGCATGTCTTGTTATTGACAATGAATTTCGTCATAACATTGTCAAAGTAGTCAGCTACTTTGACAATGTTATGACGAAATTCATGATCAATAACAGGACAGACGCTTGAAAAACTGATGTCAATTTGTTAAGTCGAATCTCAATGGCGAGATTCTTGTGAAACAAAATATAAGCCGTTTCCCGGCTATGACGCTTATTGTGATTGCTCTGATCAGTTAAAAGAAAGTACTTGTGGTCTGCGTTAAAACACAATTTGTCACAAGTTAAATGCAGTGGGTTTCATGTCTCGTTTCTTTAAATTTCAGCAAAACGTGCGAGTTCTTAATTTCAAAGGGCTCTGACGTGACATTTGGGGATGGAAATGGTTGCACAGCCCTGCATTTGGCAGTCAAGGCTGGCTCACTAAACACCGTAAAAATCCTGCTTGACTGTCTTTTACCAAGTACACTGGAACATAAAGATTCCAGTCAAAACACGCCACTTCACGTAGCTTGCATGCACAATCGTCGAGATGTTCTCAAGTTCTTGTTGGACAGAGGGGCTGACGTCACGGCCAGAAACATAAGGAATATGACTTGCCTAGATGTCGCCATTGAATGGGAAGCGGGCGAGGTGGCCAAGACACTCCTGAGACATAAAAGGTACGCTATGAGACTACCCACTGTAATCTTACATGCTATATCGCCGTTTTTTTTCTTGTGAAAGAACTGCCCAATATTCAAGGTGTGGCAAAGTTTAGTCCAATAACTTTCCCCTGATTCTTATTTATGACATATGTGTCTTTCTGTACTTTTGCCTATTTTAATAATGATGGCTTGAGTATCTTGAATATATAAGTCAGTATGTCAAACGAGCTCTTGGATCAGGATGCTGTGGACTTTAAAGCATCATCACCATCATCATCATCGTCATCATCATCATTATCATCGTCATCATCATCATTATCATCGTCATCAACATCATCATCGTCATCATCATCATCAACATCATCATCATCATTATCATCGTCATCATCATCATCACCATTATCATCATCATCATCATTATCATCGTCGTCGTTGTCGTTGTCGTCGTGGCGTCGTCATCATCGTCATCATCATTTTTATTTGCCACATTATATATAGAAACATACAATGAAAAAACTTGGGCGAGGAGACCTCAAAGAGCCTCTTGGATTGTAGCAGAGACCAGCTCAGTTATTAATGTAATAATTTTAAGCTTTGTGTGCGCGGCATGACCAATTCAGCCTTGACTCCAATTTGCTCTCTCTTCAACAAATCACTGAATATGTTCATCATTTTGGTGTTCCAGAAGCATTTCGTGTAGAAGCGAAGTTACAAAGTCATAATTATAGCATTTTTTGACCAAACACAATGCCCCTCTAACGTGAAATCGTCAACGAATCGTCAAATTTTAAATGCCAAGGATCAATTACGTGGATGAAAAAATAAAAAAAAAAGATTTTTTTAAAGATTAATTTAGAAACTGAAAGTTGAAACACGAACACCATTAACACCTTGCTAAACTTATGACAAAATACACCGAATGCAAATATGGCGGATCACTCGGACGGCCCGGGACTAGTAGCGTGGAAGCGAGGCTAGTCAGTCCTTGGTGCAATGTTTTGACTACGCATGTTGTGGATTCATTTCGCGATGCCTTCGTTTCGCTGCGTACCCAACTGCAATCAGAGAGGTTATACATCGTTATCGGGAGAAAACGTTTCTTTTTTTAACTTTCCTAAAGCGCCTTTGCTAAGAAAACAGTGGATACACGCGATCCGTCGAGATGAAGGCAAGGGTTTCGTCATAACAGAGCGTACGAAAGTCTGTTCGCTGCATTTCAAGTCAGAAGATCTTAGGAAGTCTATCAACGGACGGATTTATGTCAAGGAAGGTGGCATTCCTTCAAAATTTGACTGGTCAGGACCTTCTCCAAAAAAAAGAAAGGCCCCGACTGAACGCCAACCGCTGCCTGCGAAGAAAAAACTGCTCACCGAAGAAACCGTCGAGATGTTCGCCTTTGAGCCAAGTACAAGCTTCGAGGTTGACACATGTGAAACTCAGGATTTAGAAAGACAAATCTCCGAACAAACTAAAACGATCGGTGAACTAGAAGAGAAATTGAAGCAGTCAGAAAGTGAAATAAACAACCTTCGTCGTGAAAACAACGAACAAAGTGAAAAGATCGGTGAACTAGAAAGTGAAATAAACAACCTTCGTCGTGAAAACACCGAATTGAATGAGAAATTGACAGACTTCGAACGCCAACAGAAGGAAATGTCTTCACGTTTATTTTGTGTCGATCGTTTCACGACGGACGGAGACATTTCTTTTTACACTGGTATGTCCAGTTATGCGACTTTTATGGCCATTTTTGAGTACCTGAATCCTGGAGACAATTGTGAAAACATTCGCCCAAGAGGCAGTGTGACAGATGTCCCCGAAGACTTTTATAATTCAGACTCTGACGATGAGGGCAACGTTCAGGCTGCAAAGAAAGGACGTCGCCGAAAGCTCAAGCCACAAGACGAATTTTTTATTGTACTTTGTCGTCTGAGAAGAGGGTTCTCAGAAAAACATTTGGCCCATCTTTATGGTGTGGCTCAGTCTACTGTAAGCCGAGTTTTTGTACCATGGATAAACTACATGTACTTGAAATTTGGTCAGATAAGCATTTGGCCATCAGAGGAGATCGTGCAGGCAACCATGCCAGCTGATTTTAAAGAAAAATTTCCTACTACGAGAGTCATCATAGACTGTACGGAGGTGCGCTGTGAGATACCTAGCAGTTTACTGCTCAATTCTGAGCTATTCAGTTCTTATAAAAATCATGTAACGCTCAAAGGACTAGTGGGCATTGCCCCAAGTGGCGCAATTACCTTCATTAGCCAGCTGTACACTGGTAGCATCTCAGACCGGGAAATTGTTGTTCGAAGTGGCTTCTTGTCACAGAAATTTGAGAATGGTGACACTGTTATGGCCGACAAAGGATTTCAAATTGCAGACATTTTGCCACTCGGAGTAAAACTGAACATACCACCCTTCCTCGGGGCAAACACTCAAATGTCTGCCGAAGATGTTGTACGAACACAACAAATTGCTGGGCTAAGAATCCATGTCGAAAGAGCAATCAACAAGATCAAGAACTTCCTTATCTGGAAAGGAGAAATACCTTTAAGTTTATTTTCTGTTGTTAACCAGATGTGGAGTGTGTCCGCCTTTCTTTGCAATACACAAGATCCACTGATTTCGGAATAATTTGTATCATTCCAGGGGGGGAGGGGCTGCCATAGGATATGAAACAGACAGGGGTGCTTTTTGGGTCTCGCTAAGGACATTCATGGAGAACCTATTTTTTATGTCTGCTGAGGCCTTGTTTGGGGTTGTATCAAAATGTGTAGTTATTTTTGGTGTTTTTTAGGGGTCACTGACAAAAGCTTGAGCCTGTCCCAGATTAGTTTTCCTTAGGGGTTTCATTCAAAATTTTCAATAAGTATTCCATCTGTTTCATATGGGAGTCCCCCCCCCCCCCCCCCAATTTATCATTTACATTAATCTACTCGCACTTAAGCAAAACATTGAGAACTGGTGGCTGTTCAGTGTGACATATTGTATGTCAAAAGAACAACATTTTGTTATCATTGATTAGTGCTTTCAATCTACAGCCACATAAGATGGGTTAAAATAAGCTTTTTCTTTTTATTCTATTAACCCACAGGGTTAAAGTGCCTATAACCCCAAAACATTTTTTTCGCCTAATCAAATCTCTGTATGGAATTGGGAAAAATGTCGCAAAAATTTTTGAATTCGGTTAAAACCCGAATTTTTTACGAATTTTTAAAGTTGGCGCTGTTAAGAGCACGACCGAGCATTTGGGAGAATGGGACTAGTGACGTCATTCCAGGCCATTGCCAGCGTCGCTCCAGTATAAACTCTCACGTTGTTTTGTGTGTGGGATAGAGTACTGAGGGTTAGTTTTTCGTCAAAAGAACTTTTATTTGACTCAACAAAAGTTTGAATATTCAAACGTACTTATAATGTCGTCCAGCGATTCTAGCTATGACTCTAGCTCGGACTCTGAGGCCGCAGAGGTCGAGGTCGAGTACGACTTAGAAGTCGAGGGTTCATCAAACCCGAGCGAACACGAAACCTCAGATGATGAACCAGATGCCTATGCGAATGAGCCGACGGCAGACGAGGAATGCAGAAAGACAAAGCGAAATATTTCAAAGGAATGCACTCTTAAAGACCATCAAAACTTTTGCAAATACAAATTGAGTACGTGAAAGAAACATGTTAACAACGAGATGCCGCGGGAAAGCTGCTCATTTTAATGAAAATACATGTGCATTTCTCACCTTTCTCTCAGCTCGCTTGCTTTCTGGTTTACTTCCGCCCGAAACACAAGGCGCTTGGATCGTCGGGCAAACACAAATGCCAATTTCATCTTTCCGTAGTCTTCTTTGCATATTGACGTTTGTCAATCCAGGGAACATTACTTCGTAGTCCTCTTCTCGGAAATGCTTTGAGCACACTGCCGAGTACTTCGTGGGCTCCCAATGAGCACGCTTAGATTTTACGAAGTCAACCCATTGCTTTCTTCTTTTTCGCTTCTGCGGTTCATCAGCCCCTTCAAAAGGTATGGGATGAAGCGAAATACCTTCTGCCTTACTTGGCTTATTATTACAGCCGAAAACAACGCATTTATCTGGCATTTTCAAGATTTCTGACCTTCCGAAGCGAAGCAAACGCGGTTCCAAACAAGAAAGCGATCAATGGCCTGGAATGACGTCACAAGTTTCGCTATACCCAGACCCTTTTCAGTGACTCTGTGACTCGGTCGTGTTTTGAAAAAGTGCCATTTTTCCGATCTTTAAAAAATCATAAAAAATCGCGGTTTGAACCGAATTAAAAAATTTTTGCGACATTTTTCCCAATTCCGTACAGAGATTTAATTAAGCGCAAAAATTTTTTTGGTGTTATAGGCACTTTAAGGGACAAATTCTCAATACATTTCTAATGTGTAGTTCCAGAAAATATCCATACACCCCCAAAGAAGGGATTAGAAATTCCTGGGGGGTGGGTGGTTCTCAAAGAACAAAAATGTAACTGAAATTTCCAGAGGAGTGTGGGTTCTGAAGACAAAATCCCCTCCATGGATTTGTATGAATATTTTATGGAACTACACTTAACATTTTTGACAACTAGAGGAGAGAATTTACAAATTTGAACATAATGACAGTTTCAATATTATTGTAATAATTATTTTCTAAAATTCACAAAATACAACAACAACAGTAATCTTATGTGAGTTTTCTTAAATTTTATAGTATTAAATCAGTCTTCATTTGTTTGCATCATTATTTAGATGCTATGTTTTTTTGCCTGAGTGAAAATTATTCATGTAGATAGGATCAAAACATTTTTTGACAACTCGATCAAGTCTTAGTTAGGTAGTCACTTCCACTTTCATGAACACAACTAAAAAAATGGAGATATCTTCAATGCCCAAATGTTTATATTGCCATGTCATTATTTTTGAATATGTCTCAGCTTATTGATTGAATTTACCAAGAATAAATTATTCAAGGCTCCCTTGCTGCCTTGGAAAGAAAATGAGTAAAATAATATGACTTTAATGTTCCTTTTAAGGTGTTCCAATATTCCTCATCAAAAGGAATACGTTCAATGCTCATGCCCTTACTTGTATAAACAACAAAGTCACACCATCTAGCACCAGTAACTCCCATCAGTCCCTGCACTTGGGTATAGTACTTGTGATTCCGCTTTAGTTTCGGTTCACCATTTACATTTTCAAGAAAAAAAGTGCTATCAGAACAAGCATCCAGGGGTGTGACCAGAAATTTTGTTTCAGGACACTTGACCTCTGAAAGGCCGAAGGGGAATGAACAGCCAATGTCAATGACTTTGCCATCAGGTGAAGCACCCAAATAGGGTGCATCTAGGCTCACCACTAGACCTGACTTCAGGACTTTTATGGGCCGACGAATGGAATGCATGTATTTTTGGTACTGCTCCAGGGCAACTGGTTCATACTTAATACCATGGTTAGTGTACCGTGATGTAAAGGGCTTGGGGTGTAGCAGGCTGTTCACAAAATTCTCATGATGCCTTTTCCTTGCACTGATTAAGCCAAAGTTTGATGCTGTAAATCTGAATTTTCTTTCCTGCTTCCACTCTTCACAATTAGACTGCCCCCTTGTTTTGGTCTCAATGTCATTGATTTTCTCTTCATCAACACTAAGCTTTTCCAGTAAGGCTTTCTCAATTGCTGCCAATTCATCAGGTACAGCAAACTCCTCTGTTGCTGTATTGAGTGGGAATCTTGGATAAGAATTAATTGAGACATTGTGTGTGTGGCCTGGGTCAACCCTAGGTACATGAGAAATGTTACAGTACACTTTGAAATTATCCTCTGTTGTGGACAGCTGATAACTTGCATGGGAACCTTGAGGGCTTTTACCAAATTTGGTTTCTAGCAACTGTGAACTTTCAGGAGAAGGTTCCATTATTTGTGCCAATGCCATTTTTGGATTTTCCTTTTTCAACCTTTCACACAACTTCTGCTCATCTGCTCTTTGACTTTTAATACTTTGGAGTGTCCTAGCTTCATATAATAAGCACCTCACCCCAGATTCTCTTGATGAAGATCTGTCTAAGTCTTGATGTGTTTTGAGAACAACAACCTCCATAGCTGGTTGTGAAACTATGGTGTCCCCCCTACCCTTTCGATGCCACTGCTGCAACATAGATGTGCAAGCTTGTTTTGGTTGCATGTCACCCTCATTGTCTAAGTCACTTACACTCTTGCATTCATACAATGTGAACTTGCAGACTTTCATCATCAAGGCTAACACATGGTTACAAAAACCAACAGCACCAGCAACACAGGTACAGTATGCATGTTTTACCTTTCCGCTTACAATACACAGAGCTACTTTTAAGTTATGAGGCGGGTCATTCTTTCTAAAACTGTGGTGACATAGTGACTTGAAATAAAAATAGCTCCCATCACTTGCTGCCAAAATTTCTTTCAAGTATTCGTCTTCAAGAAACGTGGTAGCTTTTCTAACACTCGTTGGAACAGAGTGTGTCTTGGAGCCAATGTTTTTCCCTGACTTCGAAATATGTTGATTCACTTCTGCGCGAGTGAAGAAAGGCATTTTAGTAAGGTCGGTGGACCAGCCATCTGATGGATACTTCGGTTGTGATTCACCGGATACACTCGCATCAACATCTTTGCTCGTCGCCTCGTTGCGTTCTTTTCTTTTCGTATAGATCCGATTCTTGTCTGGATCGACAATGTTCTGATCATGGCCAGTCTTTATATACTCCTCAACCCTTTGTTAAAAAAAATGATCGCTTTAAGTTTCGAAAAATTTTGCATCGAAGCCAGATGCGAACTCAACATGTGCGGAATCTGCAAACTGAGAATGACACGAAATGTTGCCTTACCTTTTCACTAATAACGCCTTTGTCTTCAAACCCTTCAATGAATCGCCACGGCATTTTAACCAAAAACGTAGTTCTTCGTTTTTTAAACTCGCTGATTCTCTTCCAGCTAGTGAAGCGCCGGGAATATCGTCCTCTGTCAAAGAACACGCAGCCATCTGTGACGATCAAAACAAGCAGGGAAAAGCTGCGGTCATGATCGAGGACTGACTAGCCTCGCTTCCACGCTACTAGTCCCGGGCCGTCCGAGTGATCCGCCATATTTGCATTCGGTGTATGCCAAATGATTTATGTTTATATTGATTATCTCGCTTACATTGTTTTCATTGTTGGTTCTAATCCACCACACTGAAACTGAATAGTTGCTGTATCTCTCTTAGGTGGGAAGAAGTGCTCAAGTCTAGTCACGGAGTGTATCCTATGCAAAAATTAATAGAAAAACTTCCTGATGTCGCAGAGATTGTTCTTGATCAGTGTATTAGCTACAGTCCCCTCCCCCCGTCGCACGAAGATTTTTCTGTCACATTTAACTTCATTCATTTGGATCCGGATGAGAACACCGAGCGCTTAAAGTACTTCGGTCCCGCGACTATGGCGATACATCGACGGGAAAAGTTGCTAAACCACAAAGTTACGCAAGTGTTGTTACGTTGGAAGTGGATGATTTTGGGGAAGTTCGTCAACATCGTCAATACCATAGCATTTGCAGTTTTCGTCGTTTTGTTCTCTTTGCTTGTGGCCAAAGAAAGGGAGAAAGTTGAGTTCTCATTCAATTCTTCTGAAACAACCACGATCATGGAGGAAAAAGGCAAATCAACCTTTGTGAAGATAGTCCCTTATGTATTAACTGTATTTTTGGTCATACAACTTATGAAGGAAGTAACTCAACTGACGTGGCTTCGATTATCGTACTTCAAGGATTATACAAACTGGTTAGATTTAGCTATGTTTGTAACGGTGTGGATTTTCATCTCTCCTTACATGTTTGAAACAGATTTGTACAGCATGAAAACGCAATGGACCGCTGGAGTTGTAGGCTTACTTCTGTGTTACATCAATTTTACGATGTCTCTTCGTATTTTCGGTGGGTTTGGCTTGTATGTGACAATGTACGTCGAAGTGCTTTTCACTCTCCTCAAAGTGATGTCTACCTTTGTTATTGGCCTAACGGGCTTCTCCTTGGCGTTTTATATTCTACTCCAGGAGCAGGTGAGCTTGGATAAAAACTGTTTACCAATCTGTTCTATAGTTGATTGCATGCTGCAGAAACTCTCCGTTGTAAAGAAGTAGAATTTTCTTAGTACTTTTCAAACTCATTAATTATTCATCAAGTTTAAACAAAGGTAATCATGACTGTGACGGTGTTTGGATATACAATCTTAGTTAGCATAGATTTTTAAGATTTTATATCTCCGTTTTCTCCTTTATATTAGTTTCAATAGAGAAGATATATCAAACACTCAAGACCATGTTTGACCACTTTCCAAACACCCCGAAAATCGTCAAAAATACTCCGTTACGTTTCGTATTTTTAACTCTCTTCTCAGTGTTTGGAAATGTGGTCAAACACGGTCTTTTGTGTTTGATGTACAACCATCTCTTTCTTCTCTCTTCTCTGTTATTTATATAAAACTGAATTATAGTTTAATACCCAAAATCTTTCTTTTATTGCTGGGATCCATCTTAAAAATACGAACATCCCAGGTCATTGGGATGGTGCTATTTCTAGGATTTTTATTTTTAGACTGTGCTTGTTTCAAACAATCAATGAAACTTTTCCTCGTAGGGAAATTTCACAAGTTTCTGGTTGGCTTTAGCAAAGATTCATATGATGATGGTTGGTGAATTGGATTACACGGGCGTACTGGTGGAGAACGTTGTGAACAACTTCACAGTACCAGGAACAGATGTCCCGTATGTTCCTCTGCCAGCACTCACGTTCTGTCTGTTTTTTGTATTCGTCGTCATGGTGTCTGTAGTGCTTGTCAACTTGTTGGTACGTGCATTTCTTGCTAAGGACGAGTAAATGCATATCTAGGGATCGGCATAGCATATTTTGAAATCAAATAAACATATGAAACCGGCCGCTAAGCCAGGGAGGGGGTGGGAGGGAGGGGATACTCTACAAATTCCTATACGGGGAAAGCTCCGCCTTAAGGTCAAACCCCCCACCCTTTTGGGTACCATTTTGGCAGAAATAGGTGTCCCTTTCTTATACCTATAATTGAAAAGGTACTTCTTTCACATACTTTCACAACTGGCCCGTATTATAAATAAATCGCCAAAAAGGAAGTCCCCGTAGAGGCCATTATAGGAAGTGCCCCCCCCCCCGGCCCCAGCCCGATCAATTTTGGGAAATGAAAATAAATGAAAGAAGTTAAAGAATCTGAAAAAGGATATGATTAACACCGACATATTAACTCCAACGCCCTGATGACAAATCCAGACCAATTTCTTTTATCGTTGCTTACAAAAGCTCGACCTTTTGAAAACATCTTAAAAGAAAAAAAAAACCAAGAGAAGGTACTAATATGACTCAGTACTGTCAAATTGGGTCAGTTAATGAGAAGTTAGAGTACTTAATTAAGAGAGGAAGCCACATCAGCCTTAGCTGGATAATGAATATAAATTTTGTATCATTTTTAAAGATTACCTGCTTTTTTAGATCAAATACACAACTGCATTAGATTCCGAGTATTGAATTGTTGAAATAAATGGCCGCTGATCTCTATCGCCGAGAGGATCCGAGGACGTTTGGACGTCGACGGGAAAGCCCATGATGGCATCGACCAGTCGAGTAAATACGACTTATTATCAATTCAAAACTGTCGTGTTATTAACTTGGGTGCTTTACAAAATGATTCTAGGTTGGTCTGGCAGTTGGTGACATCGAGGCCATCAGGAAGACAGCAAGTCTGCGAGCTTTGATAGACCAAGTATTACTCGTTGACCACATCTTGAAATCTTACCCAAAGTTTATTCTACGACGCATATACAAGAGTTCTCTGGAAATAAAACCGAATCAAAATAGTTTCCTCAAAAGGTACGTATTTATTTAATCTAAGTTTGGCTAATACTTTCATGATTTTCTCTGAGGCAACTAGTAAATTAAGTATTAAGTTGGATTGTCACGACTACCCGATTTCTGAGTAAATCGCTTCTGAATTGCAGAATGACGCCTATTACTTCGCCGATTGATATCATTTTATTTCTCATCATATTTTATTTTGTTTTATCTATCTGAACAGCCTTTTGTTTTCAATTATTGAATCACAGTTAAATTATAGCCTACGTTCGATATTTCAACATTGTATCGAGGCTTTCCGCCAAACGTCTATATTCAATTGGGTCTTTGGTAGATAGTCTTGGCGTCATGGTAAAATCTTTGATCTATACGGACGTTGTTTTTGAGCCCCAAAATGCACGGTTGCCTTGACGTCACGAGGAAAAGCTCTTTTCCCCAGGATTAGTGTCTATTTCAAGCCGGCATGCGCAGCTGACTTATAATTATCATGAACGGTCCAGGGAGAAACTCTCTTGTCAATCTCACTGATCAAATGCAGCTCAATTTGATTTGGATTATTTGTCACTGCTATAGGCCTGGACAAGGAGGCGCTTTGGCCATGGTGGTGCACTCGACTCCAAATCGAGCGGTCAGGGTTCGAGCCCTGGCTGGGAACATTGTGTTGTGTTCTTGGGCGAGACACTTTCCTCTCACAGTGCCCCTCTCCAACCAGGTGTATAAATAGGTACCGTCGAATTTTAATGCTGAGGGTAACCCTGCGATGGACTAGCATCCTATCCAGTGGGAGTAGAAATACCCCTAGTCGCTTCATGCCACAGAAACCGGGATAAGCTCCGGCCTGATGGGTCACTTGGCTAGCTAGTATGCAGATTTTACCTTACCTACCTATAGGCCTGGACAGAGTTAATGTTTTAACAAGGATAATTTTTTCCCTATTAAAACATTTATTCCTGTATTTCCACTAAGACCTTTGTGAAATCTTCATGTGGTAATCTTTTAATTCCTGTTTGGCTTAATTATTTTAACCGGTTTTGCCTCCAAAGAGTTGCCTTTGCTGGTAATGATCTAAGTGATTGGGATTTTATGGATAAGCTGCTGAATCGCGGATCTGGTGCTAGTGACACAGAGGACTGGTGTCAGGAGATGACACAGATACGAGATGAAAGACAAAAAGAGAACTTTCAGAAACTCCAGGCCACTGTAGAAGCACAAGGAAAACTTCTTCAGGCTATGGCTGAGAAACTTAAAATTACAGTGTAGAACATAGAACATAGTGATTTGCTGCATCGTGCGAGTGTCGATATTTAGTGCGCACGAGTAAAGCAAGGGGCTTGACCGTAATGTAATTATGTAATTATTTAATTTAATTTAATTTAATTTAATTCAATGTATAAAGTAATAATAATATGGAAGATTCCCTCTGCCATCATTTACTATGGCGCCGTCCAGTGTTCATCCCGGTGTAGAAGTGATAGGGGCATCTAACTGGTTCGCTTTTTGTCGCCGGTTTTCTTATTTTGTAGTACCCCTTGCAACTCAAATAATTCATACAAGGGATGTGTGAGATATGACTTTTCTGTTTGTCTTTCATGTACTTGATTCGTAATTTAGCAAACTAAGATCAAACACTCTGGTTAGTTTTTTGATGAGATATACAATGATTGTAGGGCATCGGCACAGGCGGGCATGGTGTGATATCATCTATATGACATATCTACTGTCAGTTTATGGTTCAGTGTTTAGTTAAAGTTAAAAACCACAAGTGTCAGCATGTGATTGGTTTCAGCACACCGACTTTACAATATTGTCTATACTTCATCATCATGTTACTTAGAACGGAGCACTAAATACAATACGATTTTTTTCTTGACAACTGAATGTCGTAGTGAGAGTTAATTGGTACTTCTATTTCGAATTCAGTCACGCGCGTTTCTTAGAATTGGTAAAACTGATTTTGAATTCAACAAAAAAAAGTACGACTGTGGTAATTCCCTTGTTGTACATTATACGATCAGAAAAAAAAAAATGATTTAGGGCTTTATTACGCACCATTTTAAAAGGATTCACAAGGGTATTTTAGATAGTAACGATTTTCTTTAACAGCTATGGGCTTGCCCCAGTATATATAAATTCTGTCAATAAATAGTAGCCTTTTGCTGGTATTTTCTGTTTTTTTTTTCTTTCTTTGTGCTTCTCTATACAGGTCTTCTTTTCACTAGGCCGAGTCACCTTTTCCTATCTGTTGCTTATACTGTATTGTTAACTTGAGCTAAGTAGCCGGTAATGTCGGTTTGTTCAACTCGTGGGAAAATAGAAAAATAATTTATAGATACCAAGAAATGAAGTGGTACTCATGGGGAGACTCCTCTGTAAAAAGGACGGTGGTGTCCGTCAGAGTTTTTGAAAAGAACCGCAGGATCCTGTTTTGTGGGCGTGGCTTGGAATTTTTTCATCCCTAAAAGGTACCAATTCTAAAACAACATATCATCTACCGCCATATTTTTTCGGCTCAATACCCTAAAGGGTACCGCAAAAGCTCACGCTATGGACATTTTGATGCTGGACACCCTACGAGGTACCAAAATCACGTTTTTAACCCTAAAAGCTACAATAAGCAACCCCTTTCCTTTTATATTCTCTTGTCACAGTGGTGTTTAAATACTGCCTCTCTCAGTCGCTTTAGCATCCCCATTTTTCTTCTACCCCCTTGCGTTCTTCTTGCTCATCTGGTAGTGGAAGTTCGCGTCAAAGGTAAAATTGTACCTACCGAGCGTTGGATTGACATTCTTCTCAGATCCGCCACGTATTGGCTTAGTGTTGCACTTGCCACTGCCAACAGTGACCAATATCACTGGAAGAAAACAAAAGACGGTTAAGTCTAACAAAGTGTTTTACGACGTCGAAAGGCAAGTGAAACACTCGACTAATTTGAACACCAACTTGAAGCTGCAAATTGACTGACCTGATGGATGAAAACTGGCTTCATCGTTTCAAACGTTACTTCATTGCTTGATTGATAATCACTGTTCAATATCGATGATGTGCCGTTTCTAAGTTGACTCAGGTTAGCGAATACATGGGTAAAATGAAACAAATCAAATCATGTTTACGTAAGGAGGATTAATATATCATTTATTTATATTTGTTCCCGTGAGCCTCGTAGGAAAGTTAGAATTTTAATAAAGATCGAAATTAGTATGCTATTGCTCATGTTGATTTACTTGCACCTGCTTACAGTAGTGATAATCATTCATCAGTGTTAATATTATTACCGCCTACTATGTAAATGTAAAACGCTTACGTAAATGCGTGATTTCTAGAACGTAGCAGTTAAAATGCGGTGATCGGAAAAGCAGTTTTACCTAATTTATAAAAGAAAAATATTTATCAAGACTGGCTTCCTCATTTTGTGTCTTATTCTAGAGCAATCGTTGCGCGGCTAATTCTGACTTCACATTATTTACTTCGTCACTATAGTGATTAAAGTTAGAATATATGTCTTGTCACGCCAAAAGCGGACCGTCAAAGCAGGGATCATTTGCAATGAAGTGAACGTTGACTTCTTCTTCAATTGTCGTCGCAATGAGCAACCTAATGTCTTTGTATCGCTCCATTGGTGTCAACGATGGAAAAGGTTTGAAGGCTTGCTTTCTCTTTATAATATACTGATCCACTAATTGAGAACGCCTTCATATTAAATAAATGCTTTATCGTAAACATATAAGTCAACAGCGTCGACATATTAACAACAACATAACGGCGAAGTTGAAAAGCCGTAAACGGCTCGGTTTCTAAACGGTAGTGTTTCAAAATGCTCGTGTTACAACAAGTTTAAATTCATTAGAATCCTTACAATTTTAGGACGCAGAAAACTCCTCCATGAAGCTTGAGCATGTCGTTGACGATTTGCATCTAACTTCTGAGTCACGGATAAACCGACCTTTTACGATTCTGAAGGGTTGTTCGTAGTGTTCGGCTCTTAAGCTATGCAATGAATTTTATTAATCTGGGCCTCTTCATTGGCAAAATGTACACCGATGTGTGAGAAGTAATATAAACTGATTTGAAACAAAATCGCTTTCGTGGCGTTGATATTGATTGCTCAAACAACTTAACGCAATGCTAATGTATTCACGGTCATGATTACAAACGTCAAGAAAGGCAAGGCTGAAAACCTTTGTTGAGGTAATGTTTTAGTTTTAGTTGTTCACACGCTGGAAATCCAGACACTTGAATAAAGTTTTTCAATCAGTCAGTTAGTCAGTCAGCCAGACAGTCAGCAGAAAAACTTGATCAAAAATGAAGAGAAGGCAAGACTGAGGACCTTTGTTGAGATAATGTTTTAGTTTTAGTTGTTTCCCACGCTGAATACCTAGACATTTGAATAACGTTTTTCAGCCAGTCAGTTAGTCAGTCAGCCAGCCAGCCAGTCAGTCAGTCAGTCAGTCAGTGCCGCCAATGCTAAAGCAACGTTGCGCGACTAATTATTGTTATTCTGACTTGACCAAGTTTGTTGTGAATAGGAAAGTTCCTCGCCACGCCAAACATCACCACTTATAGTGAGATAATGAGTGACCGCGCCTGTTAAACTTTACCAGATGAGCAGTCTAGCAGTAATGCATCAGTAATCAGTAATCGCATCAGCTATGGGAAATGGTTTGACGGTTAGTCAGTAATTTAAACAATCCTCATTTGCTGTCAGTTGCGGTGCCGTCACGTAAATATTCTTTTTATATAGCAAAGCTTTTTTTAGTGTACAGGTGTAGATCTTGGTAAAACTCTTCATTGGTATCGGCAAAACAACTAATTTGAACATAATTAAACTTTGCAGTGAAAGGAGCTCAGTCACGAGATTTTGAATGAATTATCTTTTAATTGACGTAAGCCTGAAAATAATAGTTTACTAAGATAGAAAATCACCTAAGACATAATAATGAACCATGAGGGAGCAAGGATGGCTTAGGATGGGGAAGATTAACACGGATTATAAAAGGACGAACTTGAAGAATTTGGGCTCAACTTTTCAAGATGCGCAAACCGTGACGCAGTTCCTTTAACGTCAGTCAAGCAACCTCAAATGTTACATGCGATTTATCGGCCATCGTGCCGGGAAATTTACAATGTCAGTGTAAATAAAATGAGTATATTACACATTATATAATAACCCAAGTTATCCTCGCATTTTGATTGGTTCTTGCCTACTATTAGAGGACAGACGCACCATTGACGTCATCATTTTAAAGTTCTTCTCTCCGTGTTTTAAAATGGCGGAAAGTTTTAAGAATGTAGATAATATTTCACGTGACTGGGCGAAAGATAAAGTACAAAAAAGTCTTGTCGAGGCATTAAAGAGGTACGAGGAAGAAGAAAGAAAAAGCCGTTTCTTTTTTTAGAAAATGACTCAGAAAAATACTCGAGCGGTCTTAGTCGGCAGTCGAGCGAGACTGAACCAAACACAAAATCGGTCTTGAAATTACTTTAAGGTAAGAAACCATTGCTTTGTCTCGAATTTAACAAACCCAATAAACAAAATTGTTATATCATTAATTTATTTAAACAACTCAACTTTGCTCATCCTCAAAATGATTGTTGACACAGATTGATGTCAGGAATGAAACATCAAAACATCACTTCTTAAAATCAGTTAAAATAAACACGTAACCTAGCTTGCTTTCCGACGCGAATGTTCCAGTCCGCTTCAGGGCACAGCAGCGAACAAAGTATAGCTAACTACAGCTCACGGCCAACTGTATCGCAGCTATAAGGTGTCTCTGACACCATATCAAACTGATTTGAGAATCACCAACCACAGAGGACACAATTTCCACCGTCACTGACGCTCCTTTCACTTAAACCCGAATCGAATGGCCTCCTGTGTCGACCGCAACCGCAAGCTTTCCGAGCGTATTTTTTCAACTCCTGCAATACTCAAGACAACATCTTTTCGGATCACAGGGCTGCTCTGATGACAAAAACTGACTTGACTTTTCAGCATTTTCCTTAAGATTCTTAGATTTCGCAGTTCAATTTTGCTTTCGCTGTAAGTTTTCAATCCACGAGAAGCGATTTTCGACTCAAGTTTGACAGTGGCGTGATTTTCCTGGACTAGTCACAATTGTTTGCCACGCATAGCAACCAATGAGATTGATTCATTTTGTATAAACAATAGATTGCGTCAAATGGCTTTTTCTCCTGTTCGCCAATGTGGGCAAAGGCCGGCTTTCGAGTTATGTTGAAAGATTTTAAAATAACAAAGCTTTTTCTGTTGTTTCTTTATTACATAAAACAAATAGATTCTATGTTGCCGTGCGTCTGTTCAGTAATAGATCACAGACGACGTCAAAATGCGGTAAGAACATGTGTGACATACTCGGCTATCGCCTCGTGTGCCACTTATTTGTTCTTACCACGTCATCTGTAATCCATTACTGAACAGACGCACGGCAACATGGAATCTATTTGTTAAGTAGACACTATCATTGATTGGCACTAAGGAAAGATGGCGGACGTTTCATTATCCCAACATGCCTTAGTGTTGTTGCTTCTCCAGCTCTGACAACCGATGGCAAAGAAGAATTTTGTGAAGGTCGACGTCTATAATTGCGCACTATAAACAGCCCTGTTATCTATAAAAAGAATATGTCTAACTATGAATTAGAAATGGCATTATATCAAAATTTATTTCCAAACCACCAGTGTCATGCTTAAACTCGAAGAACACTCAAATGTCGAACCACATAATGGCTGTCACAGGTTATTCAGCAAAAAGTTGTGTTATTGAGCCTGGATTGTTTCACTTGTCTCAATACAACGTCCCCTTTTTTCTGGAAAACAAAACAAAACAAAAAAAAAAAACATCGCATTGAACTAACGATGCTCAGCAGCATTACTGTTAGCTACGGAATCACTTTGAAGCTACAGAGAGTTTTCATGACTTATGTATATGGACTGCCACAGTTCAGTTGACATACGGTATTTACTTAAAATAGATATAATTACATATTTTAATATTGCCCCTATTTTATACGTGTAGGCAATTTGTTGGACTGTTTAAAACTAGCATGGAAAAAGAAATTGTTTTTCCAAACTTTACGGAATCACTAGCTTTTAATGTATTCTAATAAGGATATTTATCTTTTTCTCAGCCCGGGGGCGGGCGGAATTTAACAAATCCTGCAATCCGATTGGTTCCTGGAGCGGGCGGAATTTTCTCATCCGGACCGCCAAAGCGGGTGGAATCCGTCGTGTTGATCTATTTTCGCGAACGAATTAGCGGTAATCGCCAATCTTTCGCCCTTTTTACACTTCCACAGACCATTAATCAACGCAAGTTTATCTCTGTTAACCTTAAAATGGCAAGGAAACTTACTGTAAGTAAATTCAATTGAGTTTTTTGAACTTGTGAGAGTTTATTTGGCTGTTTGTGGCTTTTGTAGCTCCACGTTGTAATGGCGCGCAATCCTGTGTGTCTTTCTCTGCACAATTTTAAGTAAAAAATGAGTCAAATTCAGTCGAGTTTACCTCTCTGATCGTTGCTGTATTTGAGAGGATTTCTGTGGAATACACTTAACGAATTTCCTCGCTATCTGCTACTCAATTCACGGTAGAAAAGTCTGATTTCAAGTGATTCGCAGCGACTAACAGAAATTGTGTTTGTAGTGCAACTTCAAACTTTGCAGGAAATTTCACACCGGAAAAACACTTTTGGAGAACTTAACTGGTGAACTAACAGCAACTAACATAAATTAGTTCGGAATAAATCTGTTCTTTAATACATTTCTTTGCGCGTAAGCCAATTCAGTGACAAAGTTGCATAAACAAACCCACTAGTAAGCCAATTTACCGCAAGAAAAAACGATAAACATGTTATTTTCCGGCTTAAGGGTCGGCACGGTCCTTATAGTGAAAAACTGTGACCTCGGTTTAAAAAATCTTCCCTCGGCTTGCGGCCTCGGGTAGCATTTTTAAGACCTCTGTCACAGCTTTTCACTTTACAGACCTCCCAGCCGGCCAATAACATATATGTGTTTATTCTATACTGGATTTTATTTTTTTTTTTTATCATGTATTACTTTTTTTTGCTATCAAATTGTTAGCGAAAAAAATTAATGATGTACATGTAGTACAAAGCCTTAAGTAAAGTGTTGTTGCCTCCAGATAGCCCCAGTCTGTCGTCCAGAGGTACACAGAGAAGCAACATATCTCTGACCAAAGTTGAGCCATGGACTGATAATGACTCGTTGGAACTCATCTCCAGCCCAGGAAGTGGCAAACGATCGCGGAAGATAATTCCCACGCCACCACTTGAAAAGGAAATCCAGGCATATAAACCAGCTGCAGTCGAAAATGGCTTACTGTACTTTGCTAACGACAGCTTTTCAGGTGTGCAAAACGTGAACGCTTTAGATATGGAAGGATTGTCTGCCCTTCATCGAGCTGTCCTGGTTGACGATGTTACCACAGTTGTTTTTCTGTTGGATAATGATGCAGACATTAACCGTGTGGGCAACGGTGGATTTACACCTCTTCACTCAGCCGTAAAGTATGTTCATGGTTAAAAGTACCACCTCGCTAATCACAACACTTTTTGAATATAGATCCTTTTGTTCCATTCAGGGTCACGAAGAATGATTGTAAAAGTCACTGCATCATACATGACGTTGCCAGTTCATGAAAAGCTGGATAATAACGAACAAAATATAATTTTTGTGTGATTACAATATTTTTACAGGTTTGAAAGAGTTGAGATTGTTAAACTTCTGCTTCAAAGGGGAGCCAATCCATTGGTCCAAAATGATAACCACTGTACACCACTTCACTTAGCTGCACGGAGGGGACATACGGAGATATGCAGTCTTCTGCTAAAAGATTCCAGAGTCCAGGTGAATTCTTTATACCAAGGACATTTTTCGCCGTTCCACATGGCCTGTTTGAACGGAAGTAGAGAGGTGTGTGAGTTGTTTCTTAAAAGTGGTGCCGACATAACTCTCAAGTCGACGACTGGCATTACTCCTCTTCAAACAGCAGCCTGGAAAGGTCATGAAGAAACATGTCAACTTCTGATCGAAACAGGTAATTCTTTTAAAATTATTATATAGAGCAGTTTTCATTTGATTGCCAAAAATTAACTGGGTTTGATTCAACTACGCTGTATGATTGGCTTAAAAAATTCTCGCTACGTACATTTTCATCCAGTCAGATTGAAGTAAAACCAAAATCAATTGTGATTGCACTCGCACTCGTTTTCCCGCGCTTTGCGTCAGCGACATGTTATTAATTTGAGTTTCGATTGGCTCACAGGCCAGATCGATTACTTTGGTTTTGGCTTTAAGACACTCAATTGAAATCCACTCTAGCTGTATTTAGTAGGGCTGAGGGATTGGTGCTAATTGATTCTGGAATTTTTTTCAACAAGTATCTTTCTGACTCAAGGAGTCAATTAGTTTTTTTGTGATATTTTTAATCTTAGCAGCAATAGTGTATTTTTGTATCGTTGGAGAAATTCCGTGTTAAGGAAATAAAATGGTTGTCTTTCTGTCTGAATCTGTCTGTATGTCAAGAAAAATGATACATAACCCGCCTTGCCTACACCAACAGTACAAAACGTCACCTAACGTAACTTGATATGATAAATGATATGCCATCTTATGGTCTTTTATTAACAATGCCTTTTTATCGAGGTAAATAATTCTTATAATAAGTGACTTATACACATGTATTGACTGGCCAAATCTCGAATGAAAAGCTGATTCATAAATAAATCTAGTAAATATGATTGCTATTTTCTTCCCATAAGCTTCCAAACGGTTAACTTCTTTAAGCGACTTTGTCAACGGACGAGATAGGGAAGGTTCAACACCTCTTCAAGTAGCTTGCATGGGCGGTCACGAAGGAGTTGTCGACTTGCTGTTACGGCACGGCGCGGACATGGAAACCATTGACTGGGTGGCATGTAAATCGCCACTTCATTTAGCAGCTAAGCACGGTCACTTGACGTTGGTCGAACTTCTTGTCCTGTATGGAGCTGTCATTGACAGCAGGGATGGGAGCCTAAGGACGCCATTGCATAGGTGGGTAAAGAATTCCTGTTTGTTATCCAGTTTTATAGGCTTGGATGTTCGATGATCCAACTGAGTAAATGTAGTCCCAATATAATTTTTGTTTTGCTTGATTTTGGTTTTCAATTTGTTTCACTGAGTATTGACAGAGTTACTCCTTTTAAACGTCATGGAAATAACGCCATCTTATTCTCAGACGCGGGTTTCGAATCAGGGATTAGAGGGAAACTAACACGGCAATTTGTCGCATTTTTGGTCAACACAGAGCCGCAGGTGTCAGCGCACGCTTATCCTTTTACAAAACAATTTCGGCAAAACTGCTCCCGAAAAACAACGTGGGAATAACAGTGGTTCGGCAGAATGTATTTATAATTTCTTGTTTGCACACTTTTAAATGGGGTACGTGCGCCGGAAAGATTGATTAAATTGATATTTTGTCTGCTGCACAGAAAAAAACCATCCGCTTTTCAGTGGACATTTTTAAAGAGGCGCTATCAATCGCTTTCAAACACCCCCTTGTTTGATAGTGTTTTGAATTGATAAATGATTGTGATCGATACCTTCTCCAGTGCTGCAGCACTCAATCACAGCCGAATAGTCCAGCTTCTTTTGGAGAATGGAGCTGATCCGGAAGCCAAAGACATGTTAGCCATGACGCCATTCCTGATGGCAGTGACTCTGGGAAGAAGCCAAAGTGCGAAGGTTTTATTGGACCACGGAGTAGAGATAACAGCAACTGACTCTTCACTGAATAGTTCTCTTCATTTGGCCATTTCGTACCGCAGGGCAGAAATGGTGAAAATGCTACTAGAAAGAGGCAAAGATGAACTGTTATCATTGAAAGACAAAAACTTGAGCACCGTGCTACACTTGGCAGCTGGACTGGAGGATTCAACGGTATTTTCTTTCCGACGTCATATTGGTTTCAGCATTAGCTAGCATTTCTGTCATTACAAAATATGTTGATTTTCAAACTAAAATCAGTGTTAGATAAAATTTATAGCATGCAGTTTTCTAGTAAGTTAGGACACAATATTTGGAAAAAAAGTTATGTAAAATCAATACTGTATTCACACAAGTCTGGTCTTAAACATTAGAGTAACTTTACTTTATATGAGTCGTATCTACAGAATACGAAACTAAGACTACTTTGAAGACTGTTTCAATTAGAGTTCAGGCTACGTCAAATTGTAGGCCGTCATTACAAAATTGAATACTTCACGAGACGCATGCTTAAAGTGGGGAGCATGAAGTACATCCCCTAATAATAAGCTCAATAATAGGCTGTAATCCTGTCTGGAAATACCATCGTACCTGATAACGGCTCTATAAATTTGCTTTCTTTTGAGCAATGTGATTCGTCTACCAACATATTTCTTTATAATTTGTAAAAACATGAAGGGGTGAAATGTAAACAAACAATGTAATAATGTCACCCAACAATTTTTTAACATGTGCAAAAAAGTGGTGAAATGTTTTTGTGTCTTTACAGATCGAAAACCAAAGTCCGAAAGAAGGGTGTCCTTCTCTCAGTTCTCTTTCGAATATACGAAACATCTTTTTCCCAATGTAGGGCTTCTCTCTTTGACTTCCTTTTTGGGGAAGGTACAGCAAAAATATTTTCGCAGTTTGTTGCATCAGGCGCCAACGTTGTCATAATCATTATAACTATTTATATTTCTAATCATTTTAATTTCTTTTCTTTAGATTTTAGAAATTCTGCTACAGGAGAAATGTGAGTTAAACGAGCGCGATGGAAACGAGAACACTCCTATTCATATAGCAGCCACCAATGGCTCGTTAGATTGCTTGAAGGTTCTTTCCAGGTTCCCTTGCTTTTCATTTCTGTTGGACGAACGAGATGAATATGGAATGACGGCTCTTCATATGGCTGCCGGTAACAAACACGCGTGAGTAGCACCACCAATGTGACAGAGTCAGTCCGACAATCTGTGCATGTAAATGTAAACGACAAAGTAGTTAAGACCGCTAGATGGAAGGTGACATCTTCAAGTAATAGTAATTGGACCGAGTGGGGTACAATTCAGGAAGAAATCGCGCCCGCACTTTCAAGAAATTACGAGCGCGATTCCTCCCTGAATTGTGCGACATGAGGTCCAATTACTAATTGATCGTACGTATCTTTTACAGATTTCGGAATTTAAAAGGTCTTTTGAGAACTTCTTTTGAGCGAAAGTGTCTGTAGCGCTTTTCATAAGTTTTGAGAACTGTAGGAAACACCTCGAAGGAAGCCGTTAAAGCGCGTGTAATCGGCGTGTGAATCACGTGGGTATCCAATTACAGGTGTCCAATTACAAAAAGTTCAAATTGGATACCTGTAATTGGATACTCACGTGATCGCGCGCTGATTACGCGTCAAACAGGCGCGCGGAGAATCAATCACCATCGGGAAGTTTGTTATAGATATGATTACTATGGTTGTAGTTTGATGGGTTCTGGCTTCCACTTCAATCTCGGACTTTTGAGGGTACGCATAAGGAGAGATTAAGTTGGGTGACAGAAACACCTAATAAAGCTTTTAACTGACCGCCAAATGGTGTTTAAAAAATAATTGTTAATGAATCTCTTACAAATTCCTACTGCTTTCGCTTAGCTTATTAAAAGAAAGAAAACGGGTTCACGGAAACGTAATTTCTTAACAAACGTACTGGATTATTCATGTCATTCTACTTATTTTAATTTCAGCAACACCTGCGACTTCTTACTTTCCAAGGGCTCTGACGTGACAAATGCGGATGCGAACGGTTGTACAGCCCTCCATTTGGCAGTTAAGGCTGGTTCACTAAAAACCGTGGAAGTTCTGCTTGGTTGTCTTTTACAGAGTACACTGGAACAGAAAGACACGGGTGATAACACGCCACTTCACGTAGCGTGCAGGCACAATCGTCTTGATGTTCTCAAGTTCTTGCTGGACAAGGGAGCTGACGTAACGGCCAGAAATAATAGAAATATGACTTGCCTAGATGTCGCCATTGAATGGGAAGTAGGCGAGGTGGCCAAGACACTCATAAGGCATGAAAGGTATGCCAGATATGAAATATTAACTGAAGGGACTTCATGGGCTTAAACAGCTATTAACTAAGAGATGAAGAAAGTTTTACTGTCCACCTCTCGTATCCGAGTAAACGATAAGGAAAAATACGAAAACGAGATGAGGAAATGCACATGCGAGAATGACTGGACACAGCTAAACCTCGTTGGAATTCAGTTATTTTAAACTGAAACCCATTTCCCTTTGATTTACCCATTTTTTCAGCCATTTACTGATGAAGTATCTATTGTTTCCCTTGGCCTAAATTCAGCCCGTTTATCTCCCTCCCTCCTCGCTCTTCGGCCCGGCACAATTCCATTAAACAAGGACCCGCGCTATAAAAGGCATAGCTCCTCCCCCTCTTTGTCACGCAATCTTTGTTCGTAGTCCTAATCAAAGATGGCGGACTCAGTGAGGAAGATGCGGTAAACCCACTCTGCAATGGAACAAATAAAAACCTACACATTAAGAACTTAATGCGAGTGTAGAACCACCCAAATTGTGAATTTAAGTCAGAAATGTACTAAAATCCTGATCCTTCTAACGCTAATTGAAGAATTTAGCGAAGGAAATTTGAATTTCCCGCCTGTAACCGTCCCTGTCAATTCCTGAACATACGCACCCGCTCACAGACTCCTCGCAGACGATTCGTTGCTTTGTTGAGCCTTCAATATGCCTATGTCATCTTCTATGCAATATTTGGCATGCTCAAAAAAAGGGCATGATGTAATATATGCGTTTTTGGGAATGACGGTTCGGTTCATGGCGGAAGCTGTCGTGCTGTGGTGCCACAACTTCCACTTTGAATCGAGCTAGTTTGCACGCATTGTCTTTGCTTCTTAGGCGCTATTTTATCTTATCAACTATTTTTCGGTGCTTTGGATTTTTCATGGCGGAATCTTTCTCCAAGAAGCCCAAACTAATGCCTCCTCGTGCACAACGGATTAGGTACAGCATACAGCTTGAGGTTGAAGCGGGTATGGAGACCATGTCATAATCTTTGGGAAACTAAACCAAAAATTTGGAAGCTGTTCCCTTGCTATAAACAATTCCGCCCGAGCAGAGATTCCCACTACTCTAATAAAAATACATGAACGGATACAAATCCACATTGAATGTTTTAGGTGTCGCCGGAAGCAGGATGATGTAACCTTCGACACCGAGGAATCAAGTTCCATTTGTTATCACTGAGAAAAGGCGCGCAATTCGAAAACTGTTGCTCCATCAAAACGGTCAAATTATTATCAAACAGTTTTTCTGCTTTTTGTCGCTGGCTGAAGTCTTTCCTGCAATCTTCGAGAAGCCGAGTTTGTGAAGGTTGTAAATAATAAGTTATAAGTTGTAAATGGTGCGTTAGAACTGTAGTCTACTAACCGTTTCCACTTTGGATGCTTCGTACGGACACAACTTCGCAGGCCACCTCTGGAATTTCTTGAAGGAGACGAAAAAACTGGTCCTTTTTACTTTCATCAATCTCAAGAGTTACCTACGTATGAAGGTAACAAAGACATTCGTGAAATACAGCTCTAGAGGCTAACAAACGATACAGAGAGAATCGATGTAACAGAAAAAAAATATTTACTTACCTGCACCCGTTTTCCATTGGCATTATTTTCAGCTGCACGCAACATTGTACAGACTCGTTCCACGCGTCAGATATTTCGATTTAAAAAAAATAGTTACGGAATGACAGCCTTTATTAGTCTTGTAAGCACTGTGCGCAGCACTAGTAGCAGATATGAGACCTCCGTGCGTATCGCGCGACCCGGAGATGTTGACAGCTCCGCGTCTAGAGTGAAATGACTGACTGCTCGCCCAGTCCAAGGCTCCTTATATAGCGCGGGTCCTTGTTTAAGACCTAGTTCAATGGCACAATGTCTTTGTTGGTTGAATGTCACCATGCTACATGTAACTATAGTAATGTTATTCTCTTAGATGGGAAGAAGTACTGAAGTGCTCACTTAGCGATGGGGTTTGGCCAATGCAGAAATTGATAGAAAAACTTCCGGATGTCGCAGAAATTGTTCTTGATCAGTGCATTAGCTACAGTCCTCTCCCCCCGTCACACGAAGACTTTTCTGTCACATTTAACTTAATTCCATTGGATCCAGACGTGAATGCCGAGTTCGATAGGTGCTTTGGCCCCGCGTGTATGGCGACGTATCGGCGGGAAAAGCTGCTGAATCACCAAGTTACTCAAGCATTGCTGCGATGGAAGTGGATGATTTTGGGGAAGTTCGTCAACATCTTCAATACCTTAGTATTTGCAGTTTTTGTCGTTTTTTTCACCAGTCTCGTGGTCATGGAAAGGGAGACGGTTGATTTCTCATTCAATTCTTTGGAAAACATCACAAGTGCTGATGAGAAAAGTTCATCAACCTTTACTATGACAGTTCCTTACGTATTAGCGATATTCTTGCTTATGCAACTCATCAAGGAAGGAGCTCAAGTAGCGTGGCTGCGGCTGTCGTACTTTAAGGATCTCACAAACCTGCTGGATCTGGCTATGTTTGGATTGGTGTGGGTTTTCATCCTTCCTCTTATGAGTGAAACAGATTTGTACAGCATGAAAACGCAATGGATCGCTGGAGTTGTAGGCTTGCTTCTGTGTTACATCAATTTAACCTTATCTCTTCGTCGCTTTGGTGGACTTGGCGTGTATGTGACAATGTACGTAGAAGTACTGTTCACATTTCTCAAAGTGATTTCTACCTTTCTTATCACCTTGATTGGCTATTCTGTGGTGTTTTATATCCTGCTTAAGCAACAGGTAAGTGGGCGAAAATATCTCATCGTAATCAGGCATATAAATGTAGTGAAGTTGGCATGCACTTCAGAATACCAGTTCAATTCTCAGAACAACGTTTTGGGACGAAATGACTTAAAATGGGGCACGGGAGAATAGATTTTGTTAACAAGAGGGTATAGCATATTCTGAAAATGTATTGATAACAGACCAACAACAACAACAACAACAACAAAAAACCAGCATCTTCAAATTCCAATTCGACAAGGATAGAGGACACACATGAAAACTAGCTAAGGCTGCTGTGGCGTCCTCTCCAAATATTGTAAGCTATTTATTTATCTATTTATTTATTTATCAAGTTATATTTGTGATGATAAATATAACTTTCTCCTTTTAGGGTAATTTCTTGGACTTCTGGTTCGCTCTAGCGAAGACGTCTGTGATGATGGTCGGTGAATTAGATTACACAGACATATTGGTTGAAAACATTGTGAATAACCACACAGTACCAGGAACTGGGATCCCGTATGTTCCGCTGCCAACAGTGACGTTCATTCTGTTCCTCCTGTTCGTATTGACGGTGTCTGTTGTGCTGGTCAACTTGCTGGTAAGTGCATTCTTCATAGTGGGAATCCAACTGACCTAGAATAAATGGCGATCAATTCCGAGACAACGAGCACCGAAGGCGCAAGCCCCGTGGGATGTCCCCCTAGGAAATGTTTTGAATTTTAACTCCCGGGATCTCTGCGTCATTCTGAAAAATCTAATTGATCTCTGTAAAAAACGGTGCAAACCGGTATGGATCGATATATCCGCGCCTGTTAATGGCACCTCCCATATGCTAATCGGTTTAGAAACTAAAATGATCAAAGCGATTTAGCTCTCAAGAAAGTTTTTGGGTTACATTGAAAGGCAAATTGGTGGGTAAGCAATCGTAATGACAACTAAACCGCCCGAGCACATTTGAGGAAGTGACGTTTCAAAGGCTTTATTATATATCAATTAGTCATAGCAGAACGCTCGCCAGCTTGTATAAACCACGTACAGTGACTGAAATGCATGCTCCAAGCAGACAAATTTTAGTAACCGCCCTTTATGGAATCACAGTGGTTTTCTGCAGTTTTTGTTAATCAAAATTAAGTCACAAAAAGGGAAAATCTCTGCAACCTCCGGACAATTTTGGTACTAATGCTCTCATATGTTTTTCTAAAGTTGTTCTAAAACTGCAAATCGGATTTCCTTTGCAATCCTTTCACTCGAAAAAGACGAATTAGTTGGAAATAACTATAATCGTGTCATCATAATGTGTGGCATTTCATAATTGCTGTAATTGGTCACAGGTTGGTCTGGCGGTTGGTGACATCGAAGCCATCCAAAGGACAGCAAGTCTGCGAGCTCTGATAGACCAAGTATTACTTGTTGATCACATCATGAAATCTTACCCAAGGTATATTCTTAGACGCATACATAAGAGCTCGTTGGAAATAAAGCCAAACCGGAATAGTTTCTTGAAAAGGTGGGTATTATCCTGTCACCGGTACAATGACTTGATGATTAGAAATTTACGTTTCGCCTCTTCTTTCCTGACCATTTTTTATCAGATGGCAACCTAAATTTCCCGACTCGCTTCTCTTTGATGGTGCCTGACTTTGCCAACTTAGCTGACTCAAAGCCTCTCCTGAGGGTCCTGCAGACAATCAAGCTTTATTCTGAACTGGTTTTAGCGAATCAAATGCTATCAATTTATGTTGCCTCGTGGATCCACAGCTAACTACTTTGACAACGTATCGACGAAATTCATTAACAGGACAAACGCATGAAAAACTGACATCAATTTGTTTCTATTATAACAAACTGCTAAATAGACCAATTTTGATATACTAAAATTCAGCCTAACACAATAGACCTCAGCACGAGGCTCTCGTATAGTTATTCCCCAATAGCCTCGTACTGAGGTCTATTGTTTAAGGCTGAATTTTAATATTTCGAAATTGGTCTATTGTCCGCTCTTGCTCTTCGCGTTAACATCGCATAAATTATAAATTCGTGTGTCTATCCGCTCACGGACAATGAAAATCAGCCAATGAGCGCGCAGGAATTTCTGCAGTTATTGTGAAAATAATACTTTACTCGCTAGAAAGATTTGTATATCGCGTTCTTTAACTTGATGTAATATGTTTGAAATATTGATTTGGTCAAGCGTGTGAGTCTGAGTAGGAGAACAAATGTTCATAGAGCGGGAAAAGCAAAATTCAGATGCAATTTAATCATCCTTGCATCTGCGTCGACAATGACGTTTAATTTTTTTTACAAGGTTCTTGAAGAATCAAAAAGGTTTCTTTCTATATAATGGAGATCAGTAAGAACCATTGGATCAATTACAGTCGAACCTCCGGTTGCGACCAACTCTCGTAAGCGACCACCTCTACTCAGCGACCAGTTTTCCAAAATACCAAAAGTTTCTAAGTCAAATCACTATATTTGGAACCTCTTGTAGGCGACCAGCTCTCGTAAGCGACCGCGACCACTTTTAGAGCTAAAAGTTTGAATTTTTCTTTTGTTTTTAACCTCCCGTAAACGACCACTTAACAGATAATAGAGCGGAAACTGGATAAAAAGGTGTTTTTTTACGATAACTGCAGGAATTCTCGCGCGCTCATTGGCTAATTTTTATTGTCAATAAGCGGACAGACACATGAATTTATAATTTATGCGATGCGTCAGCAAGCGGGGGCGGACAATTTGACAAGTTGTTATCGTAAAAAACAAATTGACGTCAGTTTTTAATGCTTCTGTCCTGTTATTGACAATGAATTTCGTCATAACATTGTCATAGTAGTCTGCGGATCCACAGCTACTTTGACAATGTTATGAACAAATTCATGATCAATAACAGGACAGACCCATGAAAAACTGACGTCAATTTGTTAAGTAACATTGTCGCGTTCCTGGATAGTACAGGGGACGGAAATGTCTTGATCGGAAGAATCGAATTTTTTCTCGAAATTAACTATTCCAATGAATAAAGCATTTAAAACATAGTTACCATATGCTAATGAGGCAAAATTTTGACCCAGTATGGTCTAAGCTCTCGTCAGCGACCACCTCCCGTGAACGACCACCTAGGCTTGACATTTTGGGTGGTCGCTTACGGGAGGTTCAACTGTACTTTGATTTTGTCAAGAAAACGTCCTTTTTTACAGAAACATTATCCTGTTCTGATTATTTGACCTTTTTTCTCAATTACCAAGGGTTGCCATGGCTGGTACTGATCTCACGGATCGGGAATTCATAGATATGCTTCTGAATCAAAAATCTGCTACGAACACAGCAGAAGAGTGGTTTCAATTTGAACAGATGCGAGAAGAGAGACACGACGAAAGCATCCGAAAACTTCAAGCCACTGTAGAAGCACAGGGCAAACTTCTTCAGGCCATGGCGGATAGGTTGAAAATTACAGATTAAAGTGAACTAATACTATTGCCAGTTTTACAGGGCCGTGGCCAGTGGCAGGCAAATCGTGGCACTTGCCTCAGTCATTTTATTTTTCGTTTTTTTTTTTGTTTATAATCATCATAAACACCCTAAACACGTCCTCCTATGTAGCGAATTTCACACTAGACATGATCTTTTATTGGACGGTCCCAGTTTCGTGAGCACAAAAGCATTAATCAGGTGACTGAATACAGTGATTTAAACTGTAAATGATATTTACATGTACCGTTCTGCACAACATTTTCAGCAAGAACTCAAGAAAAGGCCCATGGAGGCTAGCTACATGCAGCCCTGCTGAAATAGATTAGGCTCCGCCACGAATTGTAAGTCATATCGTGGAGTCGTAATTCGTTATGCGTTATATTATGTAGATCGTTTTCATGTCAAGTGACCAGCGGTCGCCATATTGTTGTACTACGCCGTTTAGCAGTTATTGTAATGGCACTTAGTTTTTTCAAAACTCGTAACTTTCGATATGAACTTTATCAATTGAAATAAAGACACCTTATTTATTTATCGATGAAGTGAATTTAAGCGAGAAGTCCGAAAAATGGTCCTCCATGTCTCCATGCTAATTAGCTCTCGCAAAGGTCGTTTGTTACCGCACTCTTTTCACATTTCAGCCGAGTACAAGATTTTAACTTGTCTCATTGGGTAGTAATTTTGCTGCCGAGAAAAGAGTGAGTTTAAACGGAAAGAGTAGTTTAACTAAGCTGTGCATGGTTTGATAGCCATTTTATCTGAGATTTCACCCAGTTGGCGATTTTCGAACAGTTTGTGTCATTGGATGCCCTGAATATCCACCTTACAAGAAACGTTTTCTATTAATTTTGGACATCTTTGAGATGGCTCTCACTTGGCAATGCAAACTAGTTAGCATTATAACAATTTGATTTATACAACAAAAGCAGTGAGTCTGTATCAAAACAAGGTCACCTCCAGCCTCATTCAAAGGCCAGGTCACTGAGACTCGGACAATTGCAAAATGGTCTATTTAACAATGAAAGAAAACAAAAACCAAAATTTCAGTTTTATAGTCATAGCTGGAAAATATATGGTAACGCTAAATGGCTTTGAAATAGGCTTTATATAATAGTCGATCATGAATTCAAAAATGTTATGTCGAAATAAGTCTGATTACTATAATACCGTGAACCTCTGTATTTTAATCTGTATACATAGCCTTACGACTTCTTTTCTTGCTCTTGCTTATGTCTTACGTATTATGCTATGTTTCAAAGCAACAGAAGATGAAGGGTAACAAAGCAAATCTCCCATAAGGGCCTCATTCTCAAGACCCCTATTCTCTTATATCTTATCTTGGGCAGTTTATTTAAAATAAGGAATCTAGAATTCTGTTTTAACTGGCCTAATTACTCAGATATCTCCTTTTTATACTTGTAAATATATTTAATTCCCTATTTTATTTTATTTTGATCATCTGTGTATTGAATTTGCGTAAATAAATAAATAAATAAATACATAAATAAATAAATTAAATAAACTACTGTCGGTTCTGAAAATCCCAAGAGAGTTAAAGGGGAGGCAATTCTAGCTCTGTGACGCAGATGTTTCTCAGATGGACAGCCCAAGTTGTTTTTACACACATTTTCATGCTCCTCGAAACCATCTACGGAACGCCTGCGGTAACCTCATCGGCTTACGATCTGGTACTGTGTCTAAAAATGACTTGAGACAGATTTTCTTGGGAATAAGTCCTATAAAGAGTGTTTTCGCTCACGTGGGCAGCAGCCATGCAAATTAATTGGAACAAAGAAAAGAGATCAACTCCCACAGGATTGGTTTGGTACACCAACTTGGCCGCCATTTCATTGTTTTGGGACACCAATATCGGTGCCACGACATCCTTTAAAAACCCTCCTTAGGGGATAAACTCTCTTACCCTCCGAAAGTCATTTTCTCTCTTCCAAAATAGAGATATAACAAAGTGATCTTACAGCGACAGTGATTCATTATTATAATTTTCTTAACGTTTCAGCTGCACTTAACCGTATTAACGGTATTTAACCGTTTACCGAGCGCAGAAGACTGATAAATTAATTGCCAGCTAACTATGAAACGCTCTTCATCTTTTTTCTTTTCAAAAACCTTCAGTGACTCAATAGAAATGCAACACTTTCTCGATTCAGATTATCACCCACTCTAAACTTGCACATTCAAATGCAAATTGAAAGCCGATTGAGTTTAACGTGGACTGGCTAGATTGTTGACACATATTTTGATTGGAAAATTAGTTTCTTTAAATAGAGAAACCAGCTGGACATTGTAACTGGTGGCCAGATGGGTTTTGTCAGTCAGAACAATGGGTGCTAAAACTTATCATTTGTCGTAAATTTGATAATAAAGAACTGCAAAAGGACAGAAATGAATCGAAGTTGGTTCATGACGAGCCTTCGTGAAACAAGGTTGGGAGTAAATGCTGGGTCAGTTAGACTAACCTGTTGGGATATGTTGGAAAAACTCACTGCATGTCACAACAACAAGGTGATGATTTGAAAAACAACACGTTTGGTTACTGTTCTGATATTTAAAAAAAAGCACGTGGAACAGTCTAACATGGAGTACCACGTTTTCCTGATTTTTGATCAACTATTTTCTACCATGCACTTGTTACTTGTTGAGTGGGCCTCTTTTCCTGATAGCTAGATTCACATCAGCACCTTGAATTACTTGATTAGTATGCGCTCAATTCTAAGGCTCAACACTTCTTGTTTTTATCACAAGGGAATCTTTCAGACATCTCCTTCCCCCTTGGCCGAAGGATTCCCTAAGCAGACACTATTTTAGTCTAAAGAGTTAATGTTAGTTTGTGACACACATCGCATACTACTGATTTGGGAAAGAGAAATCTAAAGAGGAATCTAAAGGAATGGTAACCAGTTGAATCTGGCTGGACTTTGTACTTGGTTTACGTGCAAATGATCAGAAGAATAGCTAGCTTGACGCTAACACTTCAATCTTCACGATCGGAGAGGAAAGCACGCAATGAAAACGATGCGACTCAGCGCACAACATCAAAACTGAGATTTAATTTTAACTGAAAATTAAAGTTGGCTTAAATTTTCTTGGAGTTGGCTAACGAACTTTACAGTTATAACTTAAATGTCGTTTAAAACTTTAAAACTGCCATTTATGCCATCTTAAATATACTGGAACAATAGGAGAAACTTTAAGCAAGAACTAAACACTCGCTAAAAGAAGTTTCAGTCTCTCAAAAAAGAAATAACACGCAGACTGTGATGATAAACGTTATGATAAAACGCATTGTTAGAGAAAAAAAGCATTTTATCGTAATGTTATCACCGCTGTCGCCTGTGGTGTTATTTCTTTTTAAGCTACGATGGCCAAAGAAAAAGAGTATTTACGTTGAGTCTCTTTAAGGCGTATTTAAACGTGAGCGTATACCTGATGTAAAGGTCAGATTTAAAAAATGTAAAGGTAACGTAAAGTTAAATTTCAAATTGACGGTAGCTTTTCGCTAGCTTTACACAGCAGTAAGGTCAGTTATCTTTTCATTTTGTGCGGGATAATACGTTTTGGAAAGGAAACCGTTCATGAGACTGCGTTAATTCAACGGCACCAAAACTAAGTCTCGTTACGTGATCGTAGCCATACAAACCTTGACTAACGTGTTTATTATTTTCGCCATCTGCTAATTTTGACCTGTTCTTTTCTCTCAGTGATAAGTGCCACCATTGTTTTGATGCTTTGATATTAGACTACCAGTGCCAACAGCAAAGACCCGTCGGCTGGTTGAAATGCATGGTCTCGTGTAAAACTTTCGATTCAACAGCACGTGAACTAAATGCTCTAAACCTTTTTCGGTCTTCCAAATACACTCAAACTCTAAGCCCTAAGTTAGCGCATTTTAATTTGATAATACAAATTAATCTTCAAGGAGGAAGCCTGCATAACAAAGTGGCTTAATGTCCTCGATTGAGATAACAAAAAATGCAAATAACTGGAGGGAAATCATTACGAACCTACATGAACAAAAGACCTAAAACGGCACTTATATAACTTTCAACAAATGAGTACATAAGTTAAGGAGAAAAAGTTAATTGAGAAAAAAAAAATGTTTCGTTTACTCACTGCCTTTCTTTCTCAGTCGAATCTCTACTACTTATGACGGCGCTGTGTTAGAACTCAGACCGCCTACTGAACCACCCCCTGACCATAACAACTCTAAGGTATCAGTAAGAGTCGGGCAACACATTCCACCGGCCTAATTCCTTCCCAAACAAATAAATAATTAAGATATGAATGTCAATATTTCGAGAGGAAGCCACATCAGCCTTAGCTGGTTCAATTTCATGCGGGGCGTCTCTCCTGGTTGAACTGGAATTTGGAGATGTTGGTTTTTGTGGAGGGAGGAAAGCCGGAGAAACCGGTTAAAAACCCTCGGAGTAAGGCGAGAAGCAACAACAAACTCAACTCACACATGGCACTGAGCTGGAATCGAACCTGGCGGGGCCACTTTGGTGGGAGGACAGCGCTGTCATCACTGCGCCATCCCTGTTTTCCACCTCGTCAACTTTGTAGCAGTGCATTTCTTTCAGCCTATATATTGCAAGTAAACCCCCCAAAATCGGTCCCTCCCACCATAAACTTTTTCCTCACTAACATTGTCCCTACCCTTGCCCGTACTGCAGTCTCACTGTTACTTTTAGTAACTGCCAAACATCGGTCGATCCCTCTGCTCGTGTTCATTCCCTTGGTCATTTGCGTTGTCTGACAAGCTGAGTGCTTCGAACGTACATTGCAATACCATTTCCCGGCATGTGCCATCTCCAGTGAACGGTCTGAGCTGAGGCTGCTTCTATTTTAGGAGTCATGGTTTAGGATGCACTCCAAGAAATCGTAAAATAAGGAGTTTTATTTCCTTTTTAAGTGATGTCAAACAAAGATCTAGACGCGCCATTTTCCCATGAGCATCCCTAACCTTTACACATGGTGTCCCCCTGGGAGCTGTGCGCAATCCGTACCTCATATAAGAACGTTGTAGGTTTCAGTTAGGAATTAATACCGCATTCTAAACCCACCCGTCCTCTCCTTGGTAAACAACTTAGCCTGTTCCAGTCGTTTCGGTTGGTTGGTGAACAGCGTGAAGAACGGAGCCGCGCCCCAACCATTCGCATCAGTTTAAGTACTCCTCGCCATTCTGGCTGTATCTCGAGTAAGTAACCAGTAACAAAAGTCGTTGTCGTTTAGTGTTCAGGCCTGAACGTAACGTCCAAGGGAAGTGAATACGAGGCTAGTTATTTACACGTTTTGACTTCGTGTCCATTAAAACTGTCTTTGAATGTCTTGCTGCTTTGTCATATTCTTCGCACAGCTTGTAAGCAGCATTAATTAATGGGCGGGTTGTTCACTAATAGGTAAAATCAGCAGGAGGAAAATGACTACTCCTCAAATGAGATAATAGTTTCAGTTAGGTGTTGAACAGATATGCAAATTTTTCCTTGACAGTCGAGTGGAAACTGACCTGCTGTAGCTTTTCATGATAGTTTTAATCAGGACTTGGAGAACCAGCACTGACAAAATTTACTTCAAGAAACTAGCTAAATTTATTTTATTGGCATTTCCTATTTAAGGAATTCCACCTATCTTTCTTGGTCTTCATTCTCTGATACAGGGATGTCATTTATTTTATTCGTGTGTGGACAAAGGCATCCGTCCCCCTAGATTCGCCACTGTACAACATGACGAGGCCTCTGCCAATGGTCGGTGAACTGCTTACTGCTTTGAGCCTGAGTCTTGTTTAGTCTGGCCAAGCTGGAAATATGACGTATTCCTATCGATTGCGGCCGCACATTTCTACTTGTGTCATTGTATGTAGCGAGTTATTTTTCTCCACGATCTTGATTTTTTGGTAAATAAGTGTAAAGGGCATAAGCTCCCTCGATGAGCAGTCTGTGCTCTTTGGGCAAATGCCGAATCAAAAACATTGTCGAAATAATAATAACAATAAAAAAAAAGAAAAAAAAAAGAGAGAGAGAAGGATCTATATTGACTTCGCCGCTAGTGCTAGTGTCTGCATGAATTTGTGTACTGATTTTCTTAAATTAAATAGATTCCCTAAAGTTATGTTGAAATGTTGTATTTTTTTTTCGGCTATTGATAAATGAAGAGAATTCTCGAAACGTGAATGAACTGCAAATCCGTGAGTCTGATCGCGACACCTCCCGGCCACTTTTTTTTTTCAAGCATATGTTAAAATAAATATTTCTAGAAAAAATAATCTTGCTTTTGTGATTTGTATTAATACATTTAATTGAGGGGCACTTTTTCTAAAAAAAACCTTTAATTTGTGGGAGTGATACAAAAGCTGAGAACCTATAGAAAGTTTGGAGTTTTTGATTACAAGACGTTTTGCCAACAAATACTAGTGAAATGCATAACAAGCAAAATTTACGATATTTAACACGAGTTGTTAAGCCCAGGGCCGAGTTGTTCGAAAGCTGGTTAACGCTGGGTAAAGGTGAAGTCTGCATACGAGCCATGTGGCCCATCAGGCCGGAGCTTATCCCGGTTTCTGTAGCATGAAGCGACTAGGAGTGTTTCTACTCCCCCTGGATGGGATGCTAGTCCGTCGCAGGAATACCCCCAGCATTAAGTTTGTCGGTACCCATTTATACACCTGGGTGGGGAGGGGCACTGTGAGAGTAACGTGTCTCGCCCAAGAACCCAACACAATGTCCCCGGCCAGGGCTCGAAGCCCCACCACTCGATCCGGAGACAAGCGTACTAACCATCTTTCCACGGTTACCGCTAACTCAGGATTTAAGTGAACCAAACAATATAGACAGAAAACCGTAATGAAATATTACAAAGTTGATATCAAAATTCCCTCTAATCGATCCGCCCGGGTTAGCTTAATCGGGCTTTGAATAACCCGGCCTTTGTTGCCAAGTAATTGTACTCAATTCATCTCACCTCAACCAAATAAACTTGAAAAGTCTCATTTACAATCATATGACAGATACTTGCTCAAAACAAATTCGAATTGGAATTCGTGATTCATATGCATGAGAAAATCCATTTAATCCCAATCGTGGACACGTATTCCCGTGAAACTGGTCTGAAAGGGAGGCTTTTTCCTGAGTATCAATAACGGAATTATAAAAAGAAGTCTCAACAGTCTTAACTTCAACAGGGCACTCTTCTAACTTTCTATTGCTTTAATTTTGTCAGTTAGTCTTACAAAGCTATTTGTCAGTAAGCCGACTTGTCAGTAAGAAAACAAAGTTCCCGCATTTGAAATGGCACGCGGAACGCTTAAGAAAATAACAAATTTCCTATGTCTTGATTCGAGTTCCAGAGACTTAATTATTATTTATTCGTTGAACTAGTATTAAAAACCAGCCTTCAAGTTAAAAGTGCGGGTCAATTTGTAACAGTTTGACAAAGCAAAGGGTGGGGAAATACACAGCGCTCCGAAACATGTCACAACATTTCGGTGCTAAAGGAAATATTATGGTGCGAAAATAAAATAAAAAATCTTGTGCATATAGAAAAACTTGTCGTAATTGAAGAGGAGATTTCAAAGCAAACTGTCAGCTTTTCGGTGCAGAGTTTTCCATTAACTGGCGCCGATACGTAGACGACGTAGCGTTGCAAACAAATACAATTTGATACATTGAAATGGTTTTCGAAAAAGGCTTTTTCACCGCTCAGTAGGATGTTGTATGTAGCTGGTGGTATAAGCCCTCCTTTTACATGCACAGGTGATTATCTTCATCTCACGAGCCATTGTTTTAGCCTTTCTGAGATGGATTCGTGGCCACACCCCATTAGGCTACTTCTGTAAACAACGAGTCCAAAACAACCAAAGTTTGTTTTTACCGGGGGAAGATTTTCCCGTCAACACGAAGAATTACTATTGGTTTTAAAAGACCAAGTTTACAGTTCGTAAACAAGAAGCAGGAAGGAGTCCTATCTGTAAACACTTTGTTGAAACTTTAACCATAAACGAACCCCTTTATGTACTTGGATGATCGAAAGTTTCAAAGTACATAACCGACAATTAATTAGTTTCAACAGGATGGTAAATGTAATTCTTGGCATTTGAAGGTCCCTCAACTCTAAGCCAAGCGATAAAGTTCTTTGCGTTCTACCACGAGGATATTTTCATCTTCCGTAACGAATTGATGAAACGTTCAATGGCTAATGAACGGACTAAAACCATGCATATGCAACGAAAAATCTATCTTTTTTTGTCAATTTATTCGTACGTGTTTGGTGATTTGAGAATCTTGTGTTAAGAAATAATAACAAAAAAAATTACCTGGAAGCTAAAAGGTTCACCTCCTAGGGTTCTAATAAAATTCTCATAATTGGTTCGCAGTTGTGATTGGCGAGCGCAACCAACATAAAGTGACCGTAAATAAACAGGCCGCGGGCTTTCCATTCAGTGGTTGATCACGTGACAACTTCCATTCACCAAGAAGCAGCCACCTGTCTCTACTACTCCGTCGAAGCCAAAAATGTGTCAAGAACTTGTTGACATGTGTCAATAGCACCCTTAAATAAAGCAGCATCTTTTTCATTCACTTGAAAAGTTGGTTTTAATACAATACAGCTTCGTTCAGGAGGGTATGGCTGTGAATTTCCCTTTACTTCTGAGCCAATCCAAGAAAATATTGCTTAATTAGGTTTTATACTCGAAATGCTCGGTGGCTTATTACCAGTCGTAATGTAAAATTAGTTTGAATTCGTTACGTGCCAAAAGAATAGGGGCTCAGAGTGCAACGTGACTTGCATATAGTTCCCTAGTATCTAAAGCAACGTGGAAGAATGACTTCTAATGCAAATCGAGGGGGAAAAAAAACAACGTGATTAGCGAATTGTACATAACTCGTGGGTCACGAAAGGATAATGCAATAAGCCACTGCTACTCAGTCAGTAACTAATGTTTTCCGCACAAGAGACTTAAGGTTTTCAGCCAAAACCGCAATTCATACAATTGCACAGTCTCATCACAAAGAGCTCTCATTGATAAATAAATTTCTCTTTATTTTTATGTTTCGTGATGACACAAGGTACGAATTGCTTCAACCCTTGTTTTATATTAAATTGCAAGTTCTAGAAAAGCTTTGCTTTCCCCGTTTTTCTTTTCTTTTTTTTTTTTTTTTTTTTTTACAACACCACAGTCCCCTTGGTTTCTACGGTCCTATTTGAAATAAAATCATTTTTTGTATAGAAGCTTTAGATACAATTATGAAACCAACCTTTCTATAGATATCTATATCGCGTCGCGGTTTGTGTTAGCAGTCGGATGTTAATTTTGAATATATGTTTGTTTGGCGGAACCCACGCCAACCAGTCATTTCAAACAGCTGATGAATCCAATTCACTATTTCCAACACGGGAACGGCGAAAGTTCTAAACGCAATGCATGGCACATAAAGTTTACTTTAAAACAGTCTTCCGAGATTATGATAAAAAAGACGTATGCTAATTGTCCCTTCGTACTTGACTATTCTTCAACAACACTGTGCGATTATTTTTTTTTACCTGAGATTATTTGTGTTTGCTGGCCTGGTCGTTTGCATTTCTCACGCTAATAAACGTTATTTTCTGTCACGTTCATCGTCACTCGTCCATGTTAAATGCTATAATTGGCCTGAAATACACCTCATCAAGGATGGAGCGATCGCTCTTCGGAACATGAACGAACGCATTTCTGGAGAGCTGCATCTTTTCAAAGTCGAGCCTAGGACGACGTCTTTTCTTGTCATTGGCGTTTTCATTTACCTCCAAGGTGCGTTTAAGTGGACCGGAGTCGCTCGGCGTTCGACTTCTGTTCTGGATCAACTTGTGCGAACCCGTAATCTCGGTGAGAACACTCGGCGGCAGTAAATCTGTGTTTGAGCTTAATGGATTTACTAGGAGTCCACTTACTTCGTCATCTGAAGATTCAGTCAAGTCCGCGGCGGTGTCTGATTCTTTATGCCTGTTTGCTTGATTTGCATATTTATTAACTGATAAAGTTAGGCGCCCTGTCGATGTATGAAGATTGGTTGAATGGATTTCAGCTCCTGCCCTTACAAATCCGCATGTTTCCTCCGAGTTCTCGTCTCTCTCCCTCGCTCGTTTCAATCCAGGCTGTGCCGTATCCTTCCGCTTCGCCACCAAAGCACTTGGTAAGCTTCGACTTCGCTTAGGATTACTATGAGCCTTTCCGGCAAAGTCTAAATCGAAAGGTTCCGACCAGGAGTAGTAAAAAGCTGGTTTTATGTTGCGGTTTTCGTCGAGCCCGTGCCGACTAAGCTGGAACGAGAGCGTGTCTATACAAGGCAAACTGCTTGTTAAGGCCATTTCTGTGGGGATTATGACCGTTGCCTTCGGCTTGTAGTAAGCCTTACTCCGCGCGAGCTGATGTAGTCGACTAGCTTGGCGCGGAGCGCGGAGTGCTAGCCCGGTAACTAGTCCAATTCACACAACACACTTGCCATCGGGCCACCTGAAAACATATAAGTTCAACTATTAATGGGGCGATATGATTGGTTAAAACCAATCAATTGCACCCGTTGAGCCATTATCTCTGACAACAAAGCAGCAGGTCTACTTGGAAGCGATCATCATTCATGAAATCCTACACGAGAAATTACTCACTACTTAGAGTTTTTCATCCCATTTGGTTTTTATCATGGATTTGGGTTTCTCAGTAAGTCTTTTTTAAATTTATTTTTTATTTCAGTTTTTGCTTTACGTGCCTTCGATGGAATTGCGTGTCACCTAAATATAAAGTAACCGATTAAAACCTTATGTGATCCAAGAAAATGTATTCGAGTGAAACTAAAACAACGAGGGCCATCAAATTAAATTAAAATTGTCAGTCGATGGCTTGAATATTGCATGTTACGAGACCACAATATATTTGCGTCAGGAATATTAAGAAGTAAGAGAAAGCTGTTTGCGTTCACATATGTTAGGAACCGAGTGTGTCAATTTTTTCAGTCTTTTTATATTTTTCCTATCTGCAAATAGCACAAGGCTGGCCGGCGGGAAAAACACAGACATCTTTCAAATTGCGTCGTATCGATGATAAGAATTATTACAAAGAAACAGTTAGAGGTATAGCTAAGGATTGTTTGATTAAAACAGGTTCTTTTCATTTTTCTTGACTCCACTAGCACTGAGTGACCACTTCTTGATCGGCGCTTCAGAGAAAGTTCTAGTTGACGGAGTTTGTTTTGCGATTGCAGTGTATACATTAGTGGAATTCTTGTCCTTCAGAGGAAAAGACACCGGCTCTTTTGTCTTAGATTTCGTAAACAATCTTCCATAATATTTAAAAGCACATTGTGAGATCCTGTAGGGCAGGTTCATATCGAGATGACTGTCACGTTATGCTAATTCCTTGTTCAGTAGCGGATCTCAAAGAAGTTTTATCTAAGATTGCACCACGTGTGCAGAGGATCCAAGAGAAATTGACTGGGTAGATTATTGAGTTTCTTTGAACACAACACACAACAACAGGAAGGTGGTACCAATACACATTATTCTCTGACAAAATTTAAATGCGAGTGTTAGCAGTTAAATCGACGTGCACGTTTTGCGAAACCTATACCCACATGGTGTCTTGAGTGGTGGTGTTTATTTTGTTGTTTTTGTGCCGTAATACGAGAAGTCGAGATGCTGTTCTTTTGGGTGCTCTTAGTTATCTGAGAGTTTGAAAGTTTCATTGACACATATTCATACTAAGTAGCGCCGATGATTAGCTTAGGTTCATTCATCTGTCCGCCAATTTGTACTGAACTTCTTTCGCCTATCCCAGCGTCAGATATGGAAATACTCGACTAATGACAATTAATCAATGTTCCAATGAAAAGACAGCGCTGACAAGCTGCTGTTTTCATTTCGAGTAAATTATTGTACTTTTCGCAGATGTCCTAAGCCATGCTCAGACTTGAGACAACTGGACGATCAAAGGATTTGTTAGATGATAAAATGAACTCCCAGCCCACGTTATGCTTTTCAAACTTTTCTGTCCATACAGACGTGTGTGCTAATTGCTTTCAGTTTATGCTGATAGATGCTAAAGATAAAAAAACCACGTGGTGAAGGAAAAAAAAATCACCCCAAAGCACATAAATATGACATGTCTGGAATTCTGCTCTCGCAACGTCTATCGAGAAAACGCTACGATCAATACGTTAATAGTAGCCTGCGTCGTCCGGAGGTTAGGGCGTTTTCTCTGTACGCAAATTATATAGTGACAGTTTCACGGTCACCTGTACCAAAGATAATAGGGGTTATATTTATAATTCAGCTTGTTATTCAGTTGAAACGGTTGGAATCTATGGATTTGGAGAAAATTATACTGGCTCAGTTCTCGGTGTAAAAGGAATTCACATTTACAACGACTCCACGAGTAAAAATCAAACAACATCTGGGTTAAGAGCAAAAATAAAACGAAAATAAAATAAATACAGAAAACATGCAGTGATTCAACAAGACGTCTTTCTTTCCGCACTTTTTTAGCATAATTCACGCCTTCTTCATAAATTATGTTATGAGTAGCTTCAAAGGTTTTGAGACTGGGTTTTCACGCTACATTCTCCCAACGAACTGAACGATTACATAACGCATTCTGGCTGGCAATCTTTTTTTTTTTTTTTTTTGAAAAAAAAAAAAAAAAAAGCAGTATTTAATTCGTCAAAATCTCCACTCCGCTGATTTTAAAATTCTTTTCATTTCGCAGCTATGGTCTTTGTAGAATACAATTACAACTTGTTATAATGAAGGTGGCAACATAAATAGGAACAATGAACAAAGAACAAGAATCAAGATCGATCGCAGGTTTTTAATTCACCAAACCGTAATTTTCGTCCTGGCCTACCCCGTAAGCCCGAAAATTTTCACAAAGATAGGAACAGATCGCCAGAGCAGTTCTGAAAAAGTTAATACAATTTTGTCTTCTCATTAAGCAGTCATTCTTTGTTGTAACCACAACAATTACTTTGCACTTCAGTCATTAAGGATTCACGAATTTTTGTTTTGAAATGCAAAATAGGTCGAATTAATTTCAATGAACTAATTTCTTTTAGCTTGAAAGCCGCAGCTGCTATTTTGTACGGTCAGAAATCACTTAGCCACAATACAAATGAACGAAAAAGCTGCTTAAACATCGATTTACAAATTTGAGATACAAATGGTCCCGCTTGAGACATCTTGAAGATGAATAAATTCCCGAAAGTCGCTTGTAGTCAAATGAAAATAAATAAAAAGGCATGATCGCCCTTTCTTGTCAACGAAGCGACAGCATTGAGAATAGATCGTGAACACCTACCCTTTCATAGGCATTCTTCACAGATTTCTTTAAAATGGTTTCATATTCTCTATAAGAACTGTAGGTAAAGTACTTATTTTTTCTCGCCAACCAGTCGATAATTAAGCCAATTTTATGAAAATCTTTGAAATTGTTTACACGTTCGGCTTGAATTATCCAAGTGTCAAGACAAAAACGGAATCCTGATATATCTCGCCTGATTTTACATTGATTCTACGCTCATTTGATCATGCGATGCCTTAATTATTTGCCAAGTAGATCAGTCACTTCATCGCCTTCTCGTAACCATGCATAAAGGATGAATTCGTCCACGTCTAGTCGAAATAACTAAAATATATCTGATAAACGCGAGGGTGCGTTGATGAAATGGATCGCGGAATAACTTACTTTTGCCAATGAAGCGTTCCCTCCGACAGATTAAAACAGCGTCAAAGACTGAAATTAAATTGGCTTAAAGCATGTTTAGAGCAACTGCCTCATAGTCGTTTTACTATAAATGTGTTACGTTGTACTGAGTTGCATTGTTTTAAGGGTCATTGTGCCTGTCTTGAGTTTGAATGCAGAACAACTGGTCGCTTTCCGGACGACATAAATGTTGCCATGCCAACATCACGGTAGTGCGTTTTCTATGTAAATTCGACAGCACGATATTGCCCAGCACGTGTGGATAGGTCAAGGGTGTGCGTGGCTTAATGCCTGCTCTTTGCTTCTGCTTTGCTCAGAGAAGAATGGTTGAGTGGTTCTTTCCCTGCAAAGAGACCTTCTTACTTTTTGTAAACCCTTTGATCTGTATTGATCAAGAAAATGAGAATCCTGGTGCGCCAGCTGGATGACATGTTTTCTACCTTAAATATACCTGGTCGTATTGGGATCAACCACTTTCGTTTGTTCGACTTGTCTCCCAACAACATTGAGCTCCGTTTGCAAAACTGACTTGATTGCAGCACGATAAAAAATAATTCTCAATTTTTCGCGCCCGTTTCTGGTTGAAATGATCTACAACGGCTTAACACTGGTTTCAAAAACGCAGACAGAGAACGGTAAACGTACGGATTCCTTACGATAAAGCCAACTACGAAACAACCAAAAATATTTTCAAACGTCGTTGTTTATAGTGGTCAATGCGCTTAGCTACACTTGGCCAGTTCACAGGTGTGCCATGCACTTAAACTGAAAGAAACAAACATATCAACTAAACATAATAGGCTTAAAAATCCCAACTGGCGGGATGCAGGCCAGTTGGCTATTTACAAGCATGACTGAGGAGTTGAACTAGGGTCTACCGGAGAAACAACTCCAATTTTAGTGGTCAGAGCGGGACTTCAACCCGCAACCTCCGGATTTCAAGTCTGGCGACCTAACCACTCGGCCACGCTGCCTTCTCATGGAACCATGCAATCCAGCCAACCGGCTTGATCAGTCTCACTGAATAGAAACATGTCCTAACAATATGGTCAGCCATTTCTGGAAAGTGTCGTGAAAAGTATTCCCAGTGATTGGGCGTTTCAGTTATACCAAATCAACTAAACTGGGTTTACATTTCAACAGTCCTTCGAGCGATTTCATGGAAGAATACTTGTAACTAGTTGCTTCTAGTTTTGGATTTCATATACATTGTCCACCTTGTAACATTAGCAATGACAAAAGCGTTGCTTCCCTTCGTTACTATCGCTACTATCTATAGTCAGGTAGGTAATCAGGGCCGTAGCTATTAGCAGACAAACTGAGGCAATTGCCTCAGTGATTTCTATCAACTCGATGCTAGTGGGCCTTGCGAAGGCCGAGATGGGTTTGAAAAACTCACATGATCCATTCTTACTAGTCCAGTTACCGTTTGCAGTAAAAACTACCGAATTTTGGTCAGCCTTTGTATTGATTAAATTTCTAATATACCTGATAATTAATCTTTGGAATGAGATCTTGGCCTCTTCTTGAAAAAAGGAAGGCATTTAACAAGTCCAATTCGTATTGCAACCCTCTTAAAGTAAGTACGTATATCGTCATCTGGCTGAAAGTATTAGAATCCTGTACGGCTCTTCTTCTCTTATTCGTGCTAGTCCCATGCTATTTAGTGTACGTAAAAAATTCATTATACATGTATGTATTTTTATACGGAACCAATAAATAGACAACAGTCATGGAAAAGTGTCTTTGGAAGTCTCATGTTTGCAGGTGCGACTCGGAAGTTTATTATTAGCCGAAACACTTGCGCTTGCTGTTTGTACTTTGTTTATAACGTCCCTGCTTAGAGGGAGACGGCTATTTTAATCTGACACTTAAATAAAGTTATTTTTCGGATGCAGAACAATGCCCTGGCTGGCGAACTAAATTTAGTTATCATCGTTTCGTTCTTTATCAAACCGAGAGGTGCCAAGGAGAAGGCAACGTCGGCAAGCGTTGATTCGCCGCTGGTTCAGCTTTGACTGAAATTTGATGTATGATGGATGTCAGACTATCATCAACTGATGTTAACTGTCAATATTTGATCATATCAAATCAAATGCGCCCAAACAAAATCAATCAGCGGTTAACAGTTTAACTCTGTAAGGCACAAGGACTTTTGGCCCAATTTATCCACTTTCTAGTCATGATGTTGCTGAGCAAGTTGATGGTTCTACAATACAGCTGACGAATAGGTCAATGGGGAATCTCAGGGACTCTACTTCCCTTAAGTCACAAGGAAGACTGTTCCAAAGAATGGCGCCACTATAGCTAAAGCTATTTTTATAATAGTTTGTGCGCGGTTTCTCGCCTCTCGAATTTACAACTTAGATTTTCTGGAGCCAACACTTGCAAAAACTTATAAACCATCGTAGCGCTTTGAATTTGCCGCTGGCTTGTTAAATTTTTAAACCCGAGAAGTTTGAACAGGTGACCAGCATCTACGTCATAGTTTGAGTAGGTCAAAACACGGGCTGCACTATTTTGTATTCCTTGATTACAATTGGAAAGCTTTTCAGCGGGTGCCTGGAAAAGCGTATCAAAAAGGTGTGTAAAATGTAAAATGTCAAGTTTTTTTTGTTTTGTTTTGTTTTGGTTCGGGAAGAAATATTTATTAGTTGTGTAAATTCCATAGAAATACATGCGACGAATTGGCTTTAGCAATGCATAGTTTTTATCAGTTTTTTTTTCTATCTTAAGGGCAAAGGTATATAACATGATTATGACTGATCGAGAAAGTACGCGTGCTACTCAAGTTTCATCTTCATCCATGTTTATTGGGGTGCTTGCATGTTGTCCCCGCTATGTATTTCATGCTGCCTCTTGTCGATCTATCAATCATTTTCCATCAGGTGGTCTGCTAGATCCACGTTTGTCACTCCCCTTCGTGAATTTTCAAAGTAAAACAATTTTGTTAAGTAGGCTAAATTAGGCCGCCATCTTTGTGGTGTCCCGATGACCCAATACAGCAAGATCAGATAATTAATGATAGCACTCAGTTCAGCAGAGAGATGCCCCACCTATCGTCGTACCTTGAGATCAGAAGTCGCTAAGGGTTTTAAAAGAAACTTATCTTTGAAGGGTATTAAACATGCTGTTTATTTACTGAAATCACCATGTTAAATTCAGGCTTTGCCAGTTACGTTTCAGCGTTGTACATCCAGGTTATGCCTGTTTTTGTGCTCTCCTTGCCTCTCCCTCACAGTCAGTAGTGGGCACCCTCGCTGCCTCAGCTCGGTGTCGTTTAGTTGACTGACATCGGTAAAGTTGAAAGAAAAAGGAGTGCCAAACTACAGAAAATATTCGATCTAAATAATTTCAATTCTATTTTGTATTTTGTATTTTAGGAGTTCTTACTGATGAGCGAGGATGCATCTACAAGAGTAGTATACCTACAATGAAAATGCTACTTGAAGGAGTCCAAAACTACAGGAAATCAAATATTTGATCTGTTTAACTCTTCGATCTTAGTCGTGTTTATGTTTATTTGATTTGATTTGATTTTTTTTTTACTTGTTTAGAATACGTAAAATTATGGTTGGGAATGGATGTAACCTTCACTGAAATGACGAACGGCTCTGTATCATTATGTTTATTTAAATCTTGTTCGCCTTTTTATGTAAATATTGTGAAGCTAGTTAGAAGCGCATGCAACCAAATCAAATCTGCCGTTCAATTTTACTATTTGTTTTCATCGCAAAAAAAATATATTTGTCGCCCCACTCGTGTTCTCGTTGTATGTGTTTTACTGCTGTAGGTATCCTCTCACATCAGTACTAACTCATAAATTTAAATTAAAATTTGAAATAAAATTTGAATTGTTCAACATTCAGACATTTATGTAAAAATATTGATCAATATCTTCCGTACCGGGTTAAGCTGCGTTTAAATTAGAGCGAGGATTATGTTGGGTAACAGCCATGGAACCTTTCAGGTACTTCCCAGTTTATTCTGTCAAGTATAACAACCATAGTTAAACTCGATACTTCTTTACCTTTAAAGTTTTTAACCAGTTGACTCTCTGGTCCAATCTGTGCACCACCAAACCGCTTTATTTTCATATTGTTGTCAATGAGGCTTCACGTTGAGTCTACAAATCCAGTTTGTTTTCTTTTCATCGAAATTTTAGAGTTCCAGTTACTACGCGAGCGCTAGCTAAAACGTCGTAGATCAGAGACCACCAGCAGGGTGCTGCTGTGATGCAGTAACGTCTGATCAAAACCCGATAATTTTTTGTTTCACATTATCTTAAGTTCCTAAGCTTGCTTGCCCTATGGACTTACTTGGCCGCCCGTCTCGCGTTTATCGTAAAAGCGGGATTGACAAGTCTCAAAAAGTGAGAAAACGCCCTTCTTGGTGTCTCGCTGAGTCTCAGTAGAACAAATGGACTGCAAATCGAAAATAACTGAAAGACACGGACGGCAAGTATTTTTTCGGAGAACGGCATCTTGTCGCGCTCAGTTGAAGGGTGATTGATTGCCTTTCGGACAGGTAGTCAGTTAACCTGATGTAATTTTTTTTGAACAAAGATACGAATAATACTGTTTATTCATGTCGTACCGTGATGCTTCAGAAATTATACATTTCTCCACGATTGCCGACTCACTATGTTTATCCCCACTTTCGCTGTATAGCGGAAATTTAAGTTTCCTTTGATAACCCACTTTTTTTTTTTAGTAGAATTATTAACCGTCGAATGGGGTAGGAGTCTAACGAATCGAGATTGGTCAAGGCTTCAGCTGGGGAGCTACTGGCTGGAAGACTCGCCAACCGTTGTAAACAAACATGGAGCACGCATGTAAATTAATCGTCATTCCACCCACGCATAAATACTATATGTTGTAGTGACTGAAAGTCGATGAGAAACGGTTGGTAGATAATCAATGGGTTCCCAATAGTGGAGTGTAAAATTTACTGCCAAGTTTCGAATTTTCGTCAGTTTACCAATTCGTTCGAATTTTAAAATTTCATAAACGGCACAAAATATCTATTCATGGTTTGGTTGTAAAATTCTCAATGAGTTTGTTTTTCCATTTTTTTTTTCTTGAGTATGATAACCTTATACCGCCTAAGTAAGTCCGATGAATGAACGACGCAACAATTTTTTAAATACGGAAACCAGTTCAGTTACCAAACTTTTCAAAGGCCGGCAAGTTGAATAAACAAAACGGCTGAATTGGTGAGCTGGAGATGGGCATGTTTTTAATCAAGATCGCATTTCCCAGCTTATATATTTTCAGAATTCTTTGAGAACCAATTGTCCAAATTTGTAGATACACTTGTAATTTAGAATTTGGGATATAAAATCGCAGACGCAAGCAACTTCGATATCATACGAAAACTTAATAGATGACATTTTCTTTCTGATTGAAATATTTCTTTGTACAAATTGAAGCGGTTTGTGTTGGAGCGGCTGAATCCCGCACAATATTTTGCGGTCAAATATATTACACCGGTGCATGTAACAGCTATCTTCGAAATTTTGGCCTACATGCCGGATGTATAGACTAAGCGTAATATATTTGAATTTATTTTTTTCCAAAACTTGCATGAACAAAGCAAATCTTGGCCGTTAAAAAATGCTTGTATTAACTGAAAGAAACATGATCTTACCGTTTATCATCTAGAGTTTCTTGGATTGAATTTGTCGAGAAACTAGCTTCGATAATTTCTCTCCTAGCCAGGCACCTTGTAGGGCTTTGAACTGAATGGGGGCTTTTTAAATATGTGTAACACCATGAGGTATCAGTTACGTTTCCTGAATATAATTAACATTGACCGAGTGAGAGTTAGATAAACAATGAATTTTAAGCGAGAGGCTGCACGCCGAATAGTAATTACAGCTGTAGTACTCTTTCTGCGAACATAAATTAAAAATTATGCATGTTTTGAAAACCTTCAGAGAAAAGTTTATTGCATTGTGAAATCGGCCATCTGCTTCCAGAAGGCCAAGTGTATTAAAATAATCTTAAAGGTTTGTATATATATAATATATTTTTGGAGTTTTCTTTGTATACTGTACGTGCCATAAAAATTGACAGTTGACGTCAAGAAACACGTTCGCCATATTTTTTCATTACACGAAACCATTCGTACAAACACAAAAATATATGCATGAATGGAAAACATCAGGCAAAGTACAAGATTAACTGGATCCGTATGTAAATGCATGGTCATGTGTCATCATGAAGTAAATACGACCCAACATTACATGAGATAAGCTGATATACAACCACTCGCTCAGTTTTTTTCTGCTAAAAATATTAAAACTTTTATGATCCCATTTATCTCACATTTAATTTTTGGCTTATCTCTAAATAAGCGACAGTGCTGTAAAACCACAACATGTTTCCATGTGCCCAAAACTTATTATAAGCTTATTCTAGATAAAGCGAGAGCGATAAGATGATTAGATTCTTTCATTCACTGCTATCGTTTGTGAAAAAGTTGTTACCACTATCGACTATTGAACTAAACGTTTTCGTTAGCTATTAATTTTCGGCTTCTCAAGTTTCTAGTACAATTCAGGCGACGTATTCAAGGAAATCTTTATCCTGTTTTAAAACAAAAAGTTAATAAAATGTTTTGGTCACGTCCACCGCAGCCACCCGTCAACTGCTCTTCAACGTCACACTGTTTTCCCGCCAAAATCCTTCTGCGATAGGGTATGGAATTTGGCAGCTCCATGGAAACGAACCTGATACGCTGGGATGGCTGTGCTTTTGTAAAGATCCATTCTGTTTAATAAAGAGGCTCACTTCCCAATCAAATCGCTTAGTGTTTTAGAAATAACTCTAACCATTATTGACAAAACTCTCAAAGCTTTTCAAGTTGTTCGTGCACTGAAAGAAAAGGAGAAAAATCTACATGCTGAGTCGAGAATGTCATCTCTCTTGACGACAACTCCTTGGCAAGTCCAGCGAGTGCTTGATTTCCTACTGATCTAGAAAAGGACCAAGCAAAGATATCTGCTGTTAATTCTCAGTTACATGCACAGGATATCAGGAAATATCTTCTCAGCTGTGACATACGAAAAAGTACGTTAGCAGGCATCGATCACGTGATTATCGGGACTTTATTTACCATTTTCTATTCCTGTAAGGTAATGATTGCCAAAAGAATATGTTTTCTATTCGAATACAGTGAATCTCGACTCCTCGAACCCTCATTTTTTCGAACCTCCCGATAACTCGAACCAAAAGTTGTTCCCTCACCCCAGTCGAACACTGTAATTTTACTCCCGATTTCTCGAACTTTGCGATTTTTCGAACCAAATTTTTCTTTCCCTTGGAGGTTCGAAAAATCGGGATTCCACTGTAGTTGCCTTTGAATTTGGAAAACAACGAGGCCTTGTAAATCAAACAAAAACCGTCAATCAAAATGTTTGTATGAATATTTAGCAGGAATAATAGTTTCAGAGAGCTTTAACTTTCCTCTGCCAGCTAGCAAGAACACTTCTGGGATTTTAAATTATTATGTTGCACTTCCTCTTGCCATGACGGTCGCTTCTAGTCGATAAATAATCTGATAAAAACGATCGCTTTTTGTATTTATATATTACCTTGCGTGTTTCTTTGTTATCAACAGTCACTGTTTATATTCCATTTCACTGACATTTATGCGATTTGAATTGGAAAACGTGGAAACGTCAATTGGTCTGGTGTTCTTCTTCTGAAAATGTGCGTTAGATTGAACCTTTCCTTAGCTCATCCTGCTGTCAATCTATGTCGTGGCAATGAGTAAAAAGATCAAACTTCTGCCTTGGCAAACTCCAACCCATCATCACTTGTGCCATTGCGTGCTGCTCCGAATGCTCCGTAAATTCAAAACAATCAACAAGGGCATGATCTTTGAAACAGGCCATCGATTATTTCCTCTCCTCTTCCAGGGGGTCAAGAAACAATTCAAATCATCTTCTTTTGAAATGACGAAATTGCCCTCGGCCAAAACGGTGGAATCACTCGCATAAAGCACGACATTTCCTCTTCAAGGACACACACGGCGAGTCCGTCAAAGGCAAATATCAGTTGCCTCTTCTGAAATTCTAACGGTATTTTTCTCCACTGACGGCCAGTAACCGTCGAAAGACACATCCTAAGCTTCTGCTATCAATAGAACATCGAATTACACCACTGCAATTCTCACAAATTGAGCGAAAACTAGGCCAAAAACTTTGCATGCATTTGGCCGCCAACTCATTACTCTCTACTTCGAGGGGGTCAATGTTACTGAATAAATTCAAATGAATGCGGGCCGTTGAAATTGGCCTCTGCAAAACGAAAACAAACGGAAAACGGTTATTATGACAGAGATGTTCTTCTTTATCCACCATTACGCAATTTTGATTTTCTTTTCTTTACCACAAAAATGCTATCATTGCTAGATTTGCAAAAACTGTGAAAAAGGACGCCTGTCTTGAACCGTAGCCATGCTATTTAGCAAACTCCAGCTTTGCACGAAAAGTAAGGAAATGCTTTTCTTAAATGGGAAAATATTCACCATGTACTGTTTGTTCTCTTAAAATTAAAATGACAAATGCTTTTTAGCCAGAACCCATACATTAAAAGCAATTTCTCTCTTTGAGGGGATTTGAACAGCATGGGGGCATTTCCTGGAGATGAATCGAATTCCACGAGACGCACGTGGTGGCGCCCGCGTCAATACACTGAAATTCTAAAATTCTTCCTGCATAAGAAAGCTATTCTTAGATGGTGCCGACCAACATCCCTTTACGGGTCGCATCATTTACAAATGTTTCCTGAACGTTTTGCCAGTTTGAAATGTAAAGTATTTTACAAACCTCTCAGTAGCGTGAGATCAGCCGTCAACAATAAATACAGATGGGTTCGTTTTTTTTTTCTTTTCACAACAACGTACGTGCTCTTGCTTCAATGTCAGAGAAAAAAGTCCTGCTCTTGTCCTTCGTTTCTGGGTAACAGTTACTACAAACTGCTTTTCAGTTGTACTGAAGGATGACTTGTTTATTTGCTAAGTCACTACTTTGAGGGTTTCGTCGGTCTCTAGTGACAGACTAAAAGTATACGTTTCCATATCAACGGAGTTTGTTATTTTGAGTGCTGCACGCGAACTCTATGGCTGCTTTACATATGAATGGTTGAGTGAAAACGACCGGCCCTTTCGAAATGCTCATAAGAGAGCTTAAGACGCTTAGGTACCGTATGATGTTTGGAAGTTCTCTTAGTAGTTTTATCCACCATATGCATCATCTCCATTTGAAATTGTCTTTTGTAGAGTAGCGCGTCAGCAACATCGTCATGACGTAAACTGCTGGCGCCAGCCTATTCTTTCAGGGTCAGGCGAATATTTATCCGTGAACGTGAACGCAAAGCCAGGGTCGGTATGGACGATAGGGGTAGGGACGAGAGTACCGCGCTCATGTATTGTCCCAACCCTTTGTACTCTAAAACGTCTCGCCTCATACTCGCTGCCTTATCTCAAGGAAATAGACTGCCAACAGGCTTTCATGACGATGACAACATAAGATGAGACGAACATCCATGGCATCCTGTTACAGCTGCAGGCGTTAACCTTATCATCAGAAAGGCCATTTTTTTGCCCGGATCCATCTGCAAATGAACTTTGTGTGTTGCGGATAGACGTTTGTCTAATTTTGGAACCGCATTATTGTTCAACTGAAAACGTTTAAGAGCATCTAAAAAGGGTTTCCAGATATCATTGTTCTCCAAAATAAGTACTTTTGATTAGCTAAGCCTGAGGCGCATTTACACGACATTCATTTTGGGCACTCCGAAATTTTGGTACACGGGCCGATAGTTTTGGGAACGGCCCGTTTGATTTACGCGATAAAAGATGTTCAAGTTTTTTCAATGTTGATTTCTGAACGGCACCCCTGAAACAAGAACGGCACTCTTAAATTTCTGAGTCCCTGCGTTTATATGACAGCGGTTCATATATGATTTTAGGCGCGCTTTCGCCGGCTAATCAAAAAAGAAAATGGCAGTTTCTCGAGTACAAAAAGCAATTGTATGTCTTATTGTTTTGAAAAAGCGGAAACGCCTGTCGTAAATGAGGGATAAAACAAGGTCGTCCCTTGGACCACTCTTACATGCATTAAAGCGGCGACAATACGGCCTGCTGCAAGCTATTTTGAGTTGTCTAAATCCTCCACGTTTAAGAGAGGTATGGATGCATCCCCATTCTTTTGCGTCCTTTGACATGGTGGAAGTATCCTTTCCTGACGAGCTGTGGTATTCCAACTTTAGGGTAACTCGTGGAACATTTACATACATTCTCCACGAGATTGGTGATGCGATATCTCGACAGGACACTCTAATGTGAAAAGCTGTTACGCCAAATCGAAGGCTAGCAATAACTTTGTACTACTTAGCCTCCAGTAGAATGTGTTACTTACCTTTAGCGTGTTGTTTACCTTTCCAGTTTCCTTTGAGGTTTTGCCAACGCGAACTGGACAGTTTCCTCCGACCACAGGTCGATTAACGTATCTGTGGCATCGTTGCTCCACATGAAAATATTGCCACAATTCTTCGACGCTTTTCTTCGATGATTGTGTTTTTTTTTTTTTTTGCCCAGCCAGTGCTTGGATGGTAATTTGCAACGAAGAGAAGGGACTTTTTGTCAAGCACTTTGTAGCCGTAAAAACTGTTAAACTAGTAAAAGGAACCAATCACAGCTTAACGAATACTATAGTTCTGAGTTTGGATTTTACATTGTAGTACCCTGAATCGCCTTGGCTGATCAAGTTTCCCCGGGTCGAGGGTCACTGAATTCCTATAATGGACTATAAGGGGAGGCCCCGGCCGACAGGGATTCTGTTTTCAGGCTGGGTGTGATAAAAGGTGGGGATTTTGCAGGACGTATTTTAGAGTCTCTAAATTAAGGTGTATTGCTAGTATGTGAAAATAGTACCATTTACTATGGAAGATATATGAAAGGATTACCTTTTCTGTCAAAAAATGGTATATATTTCAGGGTAAGTGTTTAGACATTGAGGCGAAACTTCCCCTTACAAAACTGTGTTAAGTTTTCCCCCCAAGCATCTTTCGGATCAAATCACCTTTCCGATCACTACCGGTAACCTAATAACGTTTACTTTTTTTTGTGAGCCTTAAAATTTTTAGCACATGGTTAAAACTTTGCCTGTATTTAGACCGCGTACCATGAAGATTAATCTGCTGAAAGATGTCATGATCTCACCTGAATCTTAAGTTCTCGGACTGGAATCTTTTTTACCTGCATTTCATGATCACCAGACGATTTTGCAAGCTATTTTCTTTTAACACATTGAACAGATATCTATTTTTATCAGTTCAGCTACACTTAAATGGCAGGCCTTAACAATCCACCAGAAATTGGTTCGAAATGAACAAACAAACGAACAAACAAAGGCAAACGAACAGATGGATGAATGGATCATTGGAAGCATGGACGAACGGACGGACGGGCGGACGGACGGATGGACGGGCCGACGGGTGGATAGATGAACTGGTGAAGAGAAATTAAGAATATGCACTAATTATTCCTTGGGAGATGAACGAAACTCTACTGAAAGCATGGTCAAACAGTACCAAAATGTTCATCCAACACCATTCGATCCGTTGAGACCGCTTGACACGCAGTTGGCCATGGACAACGTGGAAGTTTTGAAAGACGGTAGCAGCATGTTGAGGAAGATTTAATTCAAAATAAGTAAATTGTTTATAATTCTCCACCTTACCGCTATCTGGATTTGTTTTTGATAGTCCCGATTTCAACTCCTCGACCGCGTCGTGTAAATAGCCAACTGGTCAGTCTCCCTCTAGTTGGGAGTCTCAATAGTTTATGTTCCACTTCCAATATCTGTTTATTAATTTATTTACAGTGTTCCCAATTAGCACAACCGTGCAAAATAAATGTGACACTTAAATAAAGTTATTTATTTTATTTTTATTTTATTATTCTGAATTCAAACACTTAAAGACAGTATTGAAAAGTGCAATATGTTGCATCATGACCATGTTGCATTTCGGTTTGTAATTGCACTATAATAATCTTGAGGTAAGTGTTCAAGTGAAGTACTCGTTGCGCCAGGATTTGGGGAGGGAGTTGTAGGTATGAATCAAAACGGGCCCAGCCACTCGCCGTGGGGCCTCTCATCTTTTCAAATCACAGCTCGAACGACTGAATTCATAAACTATATTGTATCACTTCAAATTCATAGTAAACAACGTATTGTGGTCAAATATGCTGTGACATGTTTTCGTTTGAAGCGTGGCTTTCGATTAAGTTATTAGCATCTCTGCGTGAAAACAAGTGCCTCTTCTTAGCAAAAAGATAAACATGCAAACCACTAAAGTGACTAAAGTTGCCTGCTAACTGTCAGTGTATTAAAGGTAGTTTGGCAATAGTCTACAATGCATATATAGTGAATTACGACCGAGGTCCACGTTAATTTCAATCATAGTCTCCTGGCCATTGTTAAATATAGGAAAACATGAGTTTGAAAAAAAGATTTTGTAGGTGTCAAAGCTTGGAAGAGGCTCTTATTAAAGATATTGGTTCATGGCATGTTATTAGTGGCGGGTACTATGAGACAGTCATAGTTCTCTGATCTCAAATTTGGCACCGTTTTCCATATCAGCAAGACACTTTTCTGCTAAGTTACTATATACAAAATAATAATGATAATAAAAAAACTTAAAGATTGAATCACGATTTGAATCACATCTCGTAATGACGGAAGATGGTTTCCCCTTTGCGATCTGGTTGTGGCTTTTCCTGAACGTTGAAAGGTCTAAAATAAGAAGCACAGCCGACATTGTAGAGTTGCTCATGCGGTCCACCAGCCCAAGAGGGGTAATAATGAGACGAAGGGTAGAAATGATGACACGAACACAATCCGTGTGTGCCTGCATGAAAGGCTGGCGAGAAGCAAGGCAAACCAAGCTGTGGTGGAAAGCAAACTGAAGGCCTTCCACTCAATTCATCGAGTTGCAATATGCTTGGCCCGGACATGATTTTAAACGGCAAGTATATCTTTTCACCAGATGATTTTCGGGTTTCGCTTTTCTTATAAGGCGTTGTTGATGCACTTGTTTTCTTGTCTGGTTTTCTCTTCCTTTTAGACTTGCGTCGTTTTGGTTGGTACTTGTACCCTGGGTTCTCCATCTTGTGTTGTTCTGTGAGTCTTCGCGCTTCCTCTACATACGGTTCTTTGTCTTGCTCAGAGAGTTTTCGCCATGCTGCACCTAGTGCTTTGCTAACTTCAGCGTTGTTAATCCCCGGATGTTCTTTCAGGATATGGTAGCGCTTTTCTCGACTCCAGACCATGAAACAATTCATGGGCCGTTTCACGTGCCCTTCCTCAGAGTTCATACCGAAGAGCTTAGCGCAAGGTTGGGTGATTTGTTGCAAAGTGGTATCCTCAATGCTTTGTCGCACAAGGCGTTTAAATAACATTAAATCACTTGCTGTGATTTGCAAAGCCAGTCAATTAAATTTGAACAAAGCCAATTAAAGACATATTAGTGACAGGTATTCCACAAGCACTCAAACAGAGGGGCACCAGAAACCATAAATCAATTATTCAAGATGACGTGCGCAACTTGATTTATATCGACTTAAACAGAAAGATTCATTCGTAGACGTAATTTGTCTTGGTTTAATCCGAAAGATAAAACTTCATGTCGTGCTATCACGTGACTCTTTCCCTCTTTATCGTCAGTATTACACATGTGAAAGGGTTTGCGTGTCGCGGCGAGCACAAAAACCGAGAATCAAAACAAAGTGTATCTAGCAGTGTTTGTTTAATAAAAACATTGGATTTGATATTGTGTCATAGCTGGTGGGTTTTCTGTAGGACGTTTAACCACATTTGTTTGTTGGGTAGGCAGATGCGGATGATTGTTATAGCCCTGTACTAGTGCTGCCAGTTTACAGGAGAATGCAAAATCGTGTCTGATGATATTCTTCTTGGTTCAATTCTGTGGTTGGAAAGTAAATGAAATGTAACCGTCAAAGTCCAGCATTTCTGATATCTGTTTTGAGTAATATGGGGGTTAGTTTTAAGCATCCTATGCCTTGGACGAACTTTAAGAGCACTACCGAGTATAAGTGTACAGTAAAACAGCTCTCCTAATTAAGGTTACCGTATACCTTTAGAGGTTTTTTGCGTCCAAGCGATATAGCGCGTCCGGTTTAAACTGTAGATACTTTAAAAGCCCCTATATCAAATGAAAGCTTTTAGAGCGGGCTATCAAACAATACCAAGAATTTTGAAATAAAACGAATGGCGGAATTTTTCACTACCTTCTGAACTTGAGCGTCCGAATCACCTTTTGAAAGTTACAAGTCAAAGGTAATTTGTTGGTTTGCCTTCAAATTTGAACAGTAGTTAGTTTGACATATCAGAAACAACAAAAACTTGCCTGCGAATTTTTTTATTTCGAAATATTGTTTCTCCGAGAACAATTTTTGTGCGATTTTTTATCCTATTTCAAAACTGTTCTATAACTTTTCACTGGAATTGAACATGGCAAAACGCAGACAGGATTTTTCAGCTTTTTGGGTCCGGAAACTGAGGAAAAAATTAATTTACCAGAAAACAAAATTAACTATGACTTGCAACTTTCAAAAGGTGATTCGGACGCTCGCATTTAGATGTCGTGAAAAACTTGACAATTTAGCTTTTATTTCAAAATTATTTGTATAATTTGTATACATGTAGTTTGAGAGCCAGCTCTATAAGCTTTAATTTGATGTAGGGGTTTAGGTATCTACAGTTTAAACGCGCCACATCGCTTGGACATGAGACACCTTTCAAGGCATACGGTAACCGTGACGCCTTTTTAGCGCTAAGACTTTAGTTGTCTTTGAATATTGCGCCACCTTTTAGTGGTCCCGATGAGGGTTTTCTATTGTCTTTGCCCCTATAAAGCGGCCAGCCAGAATTTATTACTCGCTGAAGCTCCGTGATCAGAAGCAAGACTCACGTGCACGTAATAACGCCCTTTTATGTTATTAGGTTTTCACGGCCAATATTCAAACAAACGGTAATAAAAACAAATTCAGCAAACGAACTTGAGATGGTCATTTCACATAGTGCGGTCAAATTAAAAAATTTGAACTCGAAATTTGAATGTCAACACATGATATAGATTGGAGTGGAAGGCCAGCCTAAATACAGACTAAGCACCGGATTTGAAGAGTAAGCTAGCGCTTTTAAACTCGTCCAAAAATTTCTTAGTATAATACGCCACTTAAAATGTTATTGTTAGAAGCGACAAGTAACCCGGGAACACATGAACAGCACGCTACCATGGAACATCAATGTGTGCCCGCTCACGCAAGGTCGTTAACTACTTTAGCTGGACTTTGCTTATTTCTAAATCATCCAGGAAGGTTTAATAGCTAAAATGGCTAAGGTATGATCGTGATTGATGTCGAAACATGCGTTGGCTAAATCGTAATTTTTGTTTTATACTGCTTGATCACTGTAAGTTTCAAATGAAACAACGGTTGTTATCCTTTTTTTTTTTTAATGAAATGCCACGATAATTAACGTAACAGGTTTTTATCTTTCAGTTTAAGAACTTTAATAAATGACAAGCTTTTAAAGCAATTAGAAAGATTGCAAATTCAATACGAGAGAGTGTGATCACACGAGCACAAGATAGAGTGCTCATAAATCAAGTTGTGTAGATCTTCTCAACAGCTACAAAGCCTAAAGTAAGCTGTTTAACTAGCGAAAGCAACATTATCGGAGGACAAAAGAGATATAACCTGCTCTTAGAGACAAAAGGTAGGAATATTTTTTAATCTAGTACGCAAAAAGTAACATACAAAAGCCAACTTCACGGATAACGTACCTTTCTTTACTCGTTAAGAAAATTCTACAAACGATAATGATAAAACATGATAAGGAAAAGTTCCTATGAAGTCAAATGATTTATGCTTGTAGAGAAAAATTGGTCATGTTATGGTCCACAGTCAAGTAGTATCTTTAATTTATTTATCGATTTTTTTTTCACAACAAGGAGAATAAAAACAACTTTATTCCCCTGGGTCTAGTACCTTCCATAAAATTCATCTGTCAATCACCACTTAGAATGTTTACTATCAACGGTGATAGAAAGTCATGATCGATCAGTTGGTTGAGCGAAGGAACTGACATGAGGAAAGTTTCCATTCGAAGTAACAACGAAATTGAACATTAGCTAATAATAAGAGTAAACCAGCAGTGTTATTAATTTCTTTTGAAATTTTATAGTGTTTCTATTTCTAATGGTGACTCCTTGTGGCTTGAACATCCGCATAATAGCCTACAAGAGAACGCTTTGATAACAAAATAATACCAAAATGACACATTAAGACCATTAACAACACTCGGTGCCTGAATGTTCTTATTCCGATAAATAAACGTGCACTTGCTCGCTCCTAGTTGATAATAATCCATAGCTGCTTTTAAAAATAAAACAAAGGGGCTCTTTTTTGTTTATTTTTGCTTACTGAAATGCTGATCCCACAAAGTGAGAAAAACCCGCTAAACCCATCAGTTCAAATGCATGCGACATCATGCGAAATTTTGCATGTAAATATTCTTTCGTTTTCCATTGTTTTGTCCTTCTTTATTTATTTTTCCTCATATCATTAGCTCTCCCTTAACTTAGCCTTAACAGCTTCTTTTTCCAAACTGTTGATTTTTTTTTTTTCTGTTGTATCTCGTCACGTCATACCTGGGCTTCAAGTACAATTCCAGTGATTATAAATGTTTTAAAAGAAGTTTGGAACACACACCCAAAAGCTGGGCCTAGTGCCATAAATGCAAAGTAAGTACGCGACAGTGCTTTAAAGCGAACGATGTCAAGCAAGCTATTGCTGCTATCGGCGTTAAAACCACGCGATTAATGCGAAATGCGGTATAACCTTAGAAAACGAAAACCCGGGGAGGTTAAAAATGTAACTTAACGCATAGCACGAATTTACCAGTATAGACCGCAACTAATATCTTGTCATTATCCTTATCAGATTTTTCTGTGCTGGGGTCGAACTTGTAGAAAAATAGCACTAATTTCTCATTCCCAATCTATGCTAAGTGACTTACAAATAGCTTTGTACTAACTTCCTCGCTTATTTCAATGGCCGGTTCAATTTAGATAGGAGTACAGGAAAAATATGAGTGAAGTTACACTATATATGAGAATTTCTTAACAATGCGTGATCGGACTGATCGAGGAGGGCACGCGCAAGTGTTTGGTTATCGCCAAACAGCGGGAAATCACTTTTTGACGCAGCCAGAGGCCAAGATGTAAACAGCTGTGAATTTATTTTTGCATAAAATTAAGCTAGCACGCGATAAGAATTTTTGAGCAGTTGCTTGTAAAAGTACAATGTACAATAGGTAATCAAGTTCTCTTTTGGACTCCTTTGGATATTTCTGATCTTAATATTGGTGGTGAAGTAACCACCATTCAATGGCCATGAAGTACTTGCATGTATTTTATCATATTACACATGGCTTCTGAAACATCCTTCTTACAGTGGGATTTCCACGCAAGGTACACGTTAACTCTATGGGGCCCAGAAACCTTACTGTTTCGATATTAAGGACAGATCTTGAGTTGAGGCGATTCTCAAAGACAAAAGAGATACATTTGAACAGGTGAGTGATGAGTTGCTGGTGGATAATAAAACTGCATGAACGAGGTTTTCAATCGCGAGGATACGAGCACGACGCAAGGCTCTGAGGTAACAAGTAACAAATGAACTAATTTCGAAATATTGACTCGGTCCTGATGGCGTGTTCGTGAACCCTGAATCAAACAGCAACTGAATGCATTATAATATCTATTTATTTATATAGTGTAGTATAGATTCATTTTTCAGGCTTTTGTCTCACGTTTATCTTTATCCGACTCTCTAAGCAAGTTTCTTTGCAACGTTTATGTAATACACTCTGACATCTTAAGGATTGCTTGGGTAAACACAAATATAAGTAGAAAAAAGATGATTTAAATAGGATTTATAGACAATCTTATGTATGTTTCTTTAATTTTAATTTTCTTTCCTCTTCTATTGGCACACCAAAATTAAAAATAGAATAGTTTCAAAAGGAAATCTTGAAAAAATGTTTCGCTCTGAACGCTTATAGAATTATTTTCATCTTTCTTCGATCTGACTTTTCAGTATCGCTGGCTCAAATTTCAAATAGCAGTGATTGGGTATCAGTTAGGGTTCTTCTGTAAAACAAACAAACAAACAAAAAAAAAACCCTCTTGACTCAATATAACTAAATCATCACAAACGATAACAAAAGGACATCATCCTTTAGTTGCAATTATTTAGACAAATCTAGTTAACCTATGAAAGGGAAAAAGACCCACGAGTTTAAGCTTATTCATGAGCGAGGTGTTACAGGTATGATCAGGAGCTGGCCTCCGCAATACTTTGATTTCTTTGATCAACTACGAGTTCATGCGCATGCTGAAATCCCAGAAAACTGGTTTATCCAAGCAAAGAACGCTGCGTCAATTAAGTCCTCGAAATAAAGGAGCTCCACAGAGGGGCAATAACAATGGAGCGGTGAAATGCAGTGTCTCATGTAGCGATTGGTGTGTTCTTTTAGCAGCACAAGCCACCTGTATAGACAGAAAAAAAAAGATAAGATAGCAATAACTGGTAATAATATTAGATTTTATTATCAATGCCTAAGATCTGCAAGGAAAGATGCCTCCTTGCCTCCTTCACTAAGGGTGCGTTTCTTAAGAAAGATTGGATTCTTAAATCCGAAAACGGATTTTGCGTTTCTTTACTAGACAGATCAATCCAAGATCACTCGGATCGTGGTACATCAAAGGAACCGAAGAATCCTTACCCAGAGTAGATTCTTCGGTTCCTTTGACGTACCATGAACCGAGAGATCTTGGATTAATCTGTTTAGAAAAGAAACGCAAAATCCGTTTTCTGGATTTAAGAATCCAATCTTGGATTTTCTTAAAGAAACGCACCCTAAGGTTGTTTTGACAACAGCTTTAAGCCTTTTGCGTTTTATAAAAGAAATGGTCGCGGCTATGGCGTCAGAAACGGTAGTCAAGGTCATTTTTCGATTAGTTTTACCCAGAAAAATAAAACCTCGCTTAATTACGCGTAATCGTTATTGTTTTAGCTTTCATTAAACCGTTCTCATTCAATGTACTGGAAACAGGTTATGAATTTTTATTCGATAACTAATACAAGGATAAATGAATGTGGTACGCTTTCGTAAATTTCTTAAGTTTAAGTTTCTTGTGTTTGCTTTAAATTCTTCTTTCGCCTTCTTAAATTTGCCGCACAATCAACAGGTAGAATTCTTGATACTGAACACTTAAAACCTCTCCTTTAGAGTTATTATTTGTTATCGATTCTCGCAATTTTAGCTTCTCTTCGTCTCAGTCTTTTTCGTGAGTACTATCATTCTGAAATTCTACTCTGTTTCATCCCTTCATTTAAGAAACGGTTTCTGTTGAACGACGAAATATCAAAAACAGTTTAAGTCAACAGCTGGTACACTCCTGGTTCAGTTTGTCAACTTTTTGTTAGTTTCGGCTTAATTTCATTAAAATACAGTCAAACCTCTCCTGACGGACATTTCCATAATACGCACACCTCTTGAATAAAGACAGTTAATGTTCTCTAAGTCCCAGCGTAACCAGAACAGTCTACATAAGAGCCAAGTGGCTCATCAGGCCGGAGCTTATCCGTTTTCTGTCACATGAAGCAGATATTTCTACTCCCTCCCTGGATGGGATGCTAATCCATCGCCGGGCTACCCCCAACATTAAATTCGCTGGTAACCATTCAGTACACCTGGGTGGAGAGACGCACTGTGAGAGTAAAGTGTGCTGCCCAAGAACACAACACAATATCCCCGGCCATGCAGTGCTCGAACCCGGGCCGCTCGATCTGGAGTCGAGCGCACTAACCATGAGGCCACAGCGCCACCTCTATAACAGGGTCGACACTCCTGGTTACTGGAAGTTCGACTGTAACAATAAATTGTCGCTTACTTTCAATCCATTTCATTTATTTTGTAAAGCCACGCATTTCATCTTTTTTTCCGATGTGAGAATTTTGGGGTAAATATATCTTATTAGATGTTTTGGTGTGTAGTATCGCTGTATACTTTTACGGGTTGTGCCGTATTTTGACGAGCCCGTAGGGCTCGTCAAAATACAAACAACGAGTGAAAATATACAGCGATACTACACACCAAAACATCTAATAAGAGATTTATTATCCAACTGCTGTAGTCAATAAATTTATCAATGAAAGAGGTAGAGTGTGACAGTTTTGGGTGCGCGCACCGACCTGTACGGCAAACAGGTTTTCTACTGTACAATATCTCTGTATATTTGTACTGTTATTTGGACAGTATTCGCTACAGTTGGATAATAAATCAGCATATTTTCCATCGTTGATGAATTCTATTTGTTCTGTGCGCCTCTGCTGTATGTAGTCATGGAATTATAATGGCGGGAAAAATAATTACACTACTTTTGCAGTCAAATCAAGCTAACTTTTAAAGCCGGGGACCACGTTCATGTTTGTTATTGTAGTTTCCCGCTGATAGATGTGAGCCAAATACGTCAGTATCTTCAAGACGGTGATGTTTGAAAAGTTCGATAAGTGTTCTCGAAACTCCTTATCACTGATGTCTGTATACACTCAGAGCTAAAAGAATGTTTAGTTCGAATTAAAGTTTACTATCTTTTGATTAAAACTCTCCTGCAGGGAGAAAAATATTTTCCCGCCTTCAGTGGCGATAGCATTTCACTTTTAGGCAATTTTATTTTAATCCAGAGTTGTTAAGACCTAAAATCCTTTGTACTTACCGCTCACGTCAATTTTGTAAAAGCGAAACAATTTTGCTGATCTATTATGTATACAAATTATTATACTGTTGTTATCTCTTTTTTCAAAACAAGCAGAAAAGGAAATTAATTTCTTTTAGCTCAACGAACATCGCTACTAATCAAATTGGCCGTCTCGGCAACTGCAACATTTTTTCTGTCTAGCTTTATATAGTTCCAGAATCTTCTTTATACAGGCCGAGTTTGTGTACTCATTATCATTGTTTGTGTTGTGCTAAGAAAAACAAAATTCGAAAACGTATACAAATCTATTTAAAAAAGCAAAATTTTAAAATTTGCATTTCTTTGGACAACTAACCGACCATTAATTTTCGAAAATAAGTTTGCCAAGATGAAATCAAGATAACGCTTAGAAAATATGTACTATTTGCTCGTGTGGATTAACCTAAGCTACAAATTTAACATTTTCACTTGGGAAGCATAAAACATAGTGGAGCTACACAACATCACCTTCTATTTAACGGCAAGCATAGTAGCAGGATTATTAATTGGCTTGAAATTTGTTTTGGTTTGCGGTGTGTAGTGCAATACAAACGAAATTTTTGGCAAATTAGCAACTTTTGGGGGACTTAGCACCATTTGTTTCTTTCTCATGGTAATCGTCCCCTCCGTTGTTTTTGTGATTATCTTGCAGATCTCCGCGTGTGGCCAATTCTTAAACCAATATTTGTTCCTTTGGCTAAGCATACGCTCAGTAGGAGAGGAAAAGAAGATTAAAATAATCACCTCTTATCAAGAAATTAAGCGGCGTAAAACTTAGCAGTTTTGACGCATTTGTTCAATATTAGTTTGTCGTCTTGTTACGAACAATATAAGTGTGCTTCCGACCGGTGTTTCTCACAGGTAACCGAGGCAGGGGTGGAAAGTGTCTAACTTTCCACAAAACTTCTCGAGGTAACTCTTTCTTTCTTTTTTCTAATTGCACTTGAAAACTCGCAGCCGCACACAGAAAATCATATCTGACTTTTACGTTTCCAGCTGATCAGCCTATCCGTAGAGTATGAGTACGTCTGAATGATAGAACGGTTATCTGTTTGAGGAGCTTTCTGGATCTTCACTTTCGTACAATCGTAAAACACTTTTATTCATTTATAGACAAATGCCAAAGCTCGCACCTTAGCAACAACCATCATGAGAAAAAAAAAATGTCATTGGCTTAAAATTCCCAAAAATAATATCAATGAACTGTTAAGGAGATAGGTGAAGGGAATGCATTATATATTAATCAAATACTGCTCAGGGACGATTAACCAGAAAATTCTCAGGTCGAACATTTGAATAAATATATGGTACTTAGTGAGGAGAATAATTATCTTGGGATTGTACTGAATGCTGGACTCAAAAATTCTGGAGCACAGTCGAGAAGTCTGGAGCATCCAGATGTAAGGAGATATTTGGTGTGAGCAGAGAAAGTAAAAAAAAAAAAAAGTTGTAGTTGGAGCATAAGACATGAAAAGTCACTTGATCAAGCTTCGCCGTAGTAATTGCCTGAAACATTCGTTACCATTTAAAGTGGCCATTTAGAGGTGCAAATTTATTTGAAAAATATTACCATGATATCACACCATATCAGTGTCATTAGTTGCACATAACCATACTCACTTAATAATGCCAAATTTTACCTCCTTTAAGTATATCTCCCACGATTTTAAAAGAGCTTCGCGATTTCCACTTGACTTTAAAATAAAACTTATGTTATACACGGTGGCTGAACAAAAACAAAAAAGAAAGATCAACAGCAGGAAAGAGCCAAATTGGAAATATGTTAAAACAGAATGATTTTGAAACAACGCAGCGATGGTCAGTTGAATCGGAAAAATGAAAAGGAGAGAAAATGCTGCTAATTGTTTTACGATTATCATCGGCTTCAATGCAGCCGAAACCACCGCCGGCTGTAAATGCCGTGCAAGGCATCACAGTTTTAAATTTTAAGAGGTATTAAAAAAAGGAACAAACCATCAACAACAATAAACAGCACCCGTTATTTTATCATAGAAATACGAAGTTTATTTATGATCGTACTTATCACTTGATGTATAATATATTTAATGAATAGATACGAATGCGAGATCTTCACTCCTGGAAATTAAACACTATTTTCTTTCTTTGTTTGTTGTTAGCACTTTTTGTTGAATGTATAGCCCGAGCCGTATTTAAACAGGCGCCGTGTATGCATAATAAATACAATGACGTAAAATGTTTTAGGAGGGGCGACTAATAATCCTGGGTCTAATAATGCCTAATCACTGAGAGGTACGCCTCTTGATTGTAATTTCTTCTAAGTTAATATTTTATTCCATTTACGTGGTGTTACTTTATTTTGATTTTAATTTTCTCAGAGATACTTGCCTATTTTTGGCTACTGAAAACCTGAGATAAAATAAAGTTTAACGTATGCATGTATGTATGTAAAGAGTGGTAAATCTCGCCAATAAGTTGGGGATGTCTATTCAAAACACTTTAAATTATCATTTTCTTGGGAGCGTGCATGTACTAGGCGAGACTAATGATTACATTATCCAGGTGCTCTAAGTGTATATTGCAGTCAAAAAAAAAAAAAAAAAAAAAAAACCTAACAAAAAACAACACAAAAACAAATACCCCGTATCATTGAAACTACAGCGTGCAAGTAATGTGATACCTGAAATTGCAAGTTTATGACAATTAACACTCGACTTGTTAACATTTTATGATATGCGGCTTTTCTCTGTAGAAGAAAATTAGACAGTTTGAGTTTCCACGGTCACACCGAACTTGTATTTACTTTTGTGGCTAAAAAAAAAAGGCAAAAGGGAATTGAAAGATTATTTCTACTCAAACCTTTCTCAAAAAAATTTTCTGTGGCGTGACATCAAATCGACCAAACTCCACAAGGTCTTCAAAGTTTCCCCATGGGCTGGTCACGGGGCGCCTCATGGTAGACACGCGGTGTGAAAGTTATTATTGAAAAGGCGTATTTATCGAAATATCCCAACGTGGTGCTTCAGTGACGTCACGCGCCTCACGCTTTCTCTCTCTCGAAGAATTCCACGCTGCTTCACAGACACACGTTTTTGTTTTGCTGTTAGTAAATGAGGATCCTTTGAAGCAATTTTTTACCAGAGGGACTTTGAGACATAAAAAAAAAAAAAAAAAAAACCGAAAAGATTCATCTTTTAGACTGTTTACTTTAACTTATGTATGTAAATATTGGCATTAGACATAAAGAAAACAATTACAAGAATATTTATTTAGCCTAGGCCTGTTGTAAATTCATGAAACAAATAGCTGGACAGCACAGGGCATGCACAGTTTTCGTATCGTTTAAATAACAAAACTGAGTGTTTTAGGCTACCTACATCGTTTTAAGGTTCTCTGTAACTGGACAAACGAAACAAGAGGTAAACAACTCAAACAATGCCCCTAGTGTTAAGGACAAAAGAGGTGCAGATTAACAAGAACGAGTCAAAATAGAGGTTCCAAAGAGGAACAGGCCGGGCCAATTGGGGGCGGGAATTTATTAGCTTCCATTTAGCAAGTACAAATTTAACGTTGCACCGGCAAAAAAACTGTTGGCAAGTATAGAAACGAAGTTAATGAACCACTGATCTCTATAATATGCCAGCTTTTAGCACGCTTCTGGTGGATGGTTCATAAATAAATAATCGAGAGTGTCTGTCACACAACTGTCAAGTTATCACATGAGCGCGGCCACCAGTAACAGATCATACTATCCATTCACGGGGCTAAGTGTTGGACTACAAAATACGGGTATTTACTAATTATCGTCCAACGCAAGAACAAAATAGCACTTGCAAGTCTGGTCTACTCGGAATTATTTACGGTGCTCTTGTATGATCCAGTACTGACGCCCACACCAAAGAAAAAGATAATTCGACAGTTCGACTGATTCAGGTAAATGATTATCAACTGTTCGATTGTAAAACTTTAATATATACACGGACAAAGTAAACTGACTAGACAACAACAAATAGTTTTACTGAATGTATTCTGTGGATTCGAAACAAGGAATCACTTCGAAATGCTTTGTTTGATATAAATTTTAAACATTCGATTTCTTTTCGTTTTTCGTTCCTATGACCAATGCATTGCCAGACACGCAGCGTCGGGAGAATGAACAAAAATTAAACCGTACTATAATGTACTTAAGTCTCAAATTCTTCTACTCTGCCGTAATAAATATGAGAAAACTATTAATGACATTTTCCATATGCTTGTCACTAAATATAAAGGAAAAAGTGGCATCCTCGCGTTGGCCTGGAACAAGTGGAGTCGTGCATTCCAGTCACCTGTCCTCTACATATAGTTTACAAAAACATTTTTAATGAGATCCGAGGAAGTTAGAGTCATTTTTTCGCCCACGTGCATTTGGTACCGAAACACGCATTTAATGTGGCGAACCGGCTGAACTGACATAAATGCGACACGGGGATTATAATGCTGTAACGTGCGAATCACACAAATCGGGATAAAAAGGATATCATCGACGAACGACAAAGAAAAGAAGACTGAGGTGCAAGTAATTTTCAACCTTAAGAATTTCTCATCTCTTGTATAGGAATTGCATTTTTTTTTTTCGCCAACTATATATCTGGGCGAATCTTTGCTGCCGCGGCAGGTTAAAGTTGCATATTATTTTTGAAATTATTCAGTAACATGCAGTATAAACTTTGCAAAGAGAAGGCATCTTGACGAAAGTGAGACTCCGGGAAAAACCGAGAAATCCAAAAAAACATAGGAGACTAGCTATGACGCAGAGTTCCTTGTTTGAAAATCCAAGACTGAGAGTGAGTTGTTGTTAGACTCCGAGACAGGAAGAGGCACAGAAAAAAACGAGACTTAGTGACTCATCACTGAAAAATTCAGAGATTTTGAGACCGGATCAAAAACTTTTCAAGGTACCATTCCCTCACCATCCGTTATAATGACATACGAATTGAATTGACTCCAAACGTTGAAAGAACTTGCTAAACGTATAGTTTAACTCTTTGGGAACAATAAGGAGGGAGGCATTTGCTTTCTAAAATTTTGAGTTTAAAAACCCGAGCACAAATTACTAGTGACCGTTAATATATCGTATTTTAATACAAATGGCTGATAGCTTTGTATACAATTGGTTTAATATTGGTTTAATATTTAATACCTTGTACTTTGCGTCAGAGACGAATTGTCTTTTAACTCTTTGGGAGTAATACTGAGGTAGGCATTAGCTCTTTTCCTTCTTTACGGCAAAATGTTGCGATTTAGACCGTCATCACAAATGGCATTTTTTTAACACTTTCATCACCGAGCACAAATTTCTAGTGACCGTAAAAAATCGTGTTTTAGTATAAAAATGGCTAATAGCTTACTATACATAGTTTATTACCTTGCCACAGAAGTTAAAAAAGTATCAATTAAATGGGGAAAATACCAGTATCATTTTTGAAACCTTGACAACCTGCCACAAAATCAAAGTTGATGAGCTATAATCCACTTTCATCGTGTTTGTCCAGCACATCTTTCCTAAAATAATCGTTATATTTTGTTCTACAATAATCTCCAATTTATCAGTAACATTTTCTGGCATTTCGCAATACAATATGGAAATTACTGGAAAGAGTTCTTCCGATAACAATGCTCTTTCAACATCCAGAGTTGCTGTAATATTTGTGGTTCGATCACATGCGGCCCAGGCCTCCTACGTAAACACATGCTTCAGGACGCGCTTAACGACTTCCCGCCCGGGCTTTGTATACAATCTACGTGACAATCACTGCGCAAATGAAGGTTGCGTAACTACCAGTCTTTCGATTCAGTTCAGTTTAAAAAAATGATATTAATTTCGCTCTAGGACCCCAGCGATAAAAAATATCAGAGCTGCAAACAGAGCTGCTAAGTCACTCTTATCGAAATTATTTTCGACACATAGTATTTAGAGCAACTTTCAGTTTGCATTCTCAATTATAAATCTGTTAGGGGGCGTTTCATTGGCTTACTCTGGAACAGGAAAAAATGGGATACCACCTCATCCGTTTGTCCTTATTGGTATTAAAAATATGCGGCGAGCATGCATTCCTCGCATTCTCTGGGCCTGGAAGTAGAATTAATTACGAAATTCTAAGAATAGTCTAGCGGCCGCAGGACTAATAACAAGCTTTGTGCTCCATCCACACGTATCCATTTTCTTCTAGTCGAAAACGAACTTTTTTTTTTCTTTCAGCTTGGCCTTTCATCCATACAAATCCGGTGAATAGTCACCTAAAACGTCAAAACAAAATGAACATCTCTTTTCGAGACTGCTTTCTAGAGTGAATTAAAAAAAAAAAAAAAAAAAAAAACGGCGCCAAGAAAATCAATCGGCACCCTGGGGTTGGAAACCGTATTGGAAAACCGTTAAATGAGCCGTTGTCAAACCTTATCTGACGATAAATCTATAACTACATCAACAAAAATTACATTGATGCTTACAAATGATTCCGGCATGAACATGTTTATTTTTTTTTAGGGTTCTCCATAAAAGCCTGCAAACAGGTATTAATCACCGTCTAGCTTTTCTCGCCCGCTCCTTTTTCATTTACATCGGCAACCAAGTGCTGGAGTTGTTCCGCAAAGTTTCAAATTTAAAATGGTGAAAAGAGAAAACGAAAGAAAAAGAAATGTTTGGAAATGATTGTAACCGATCTTATGGCTAACGACCTAAACTGGCCGGAAGCGAAATAGAGGCGTTTGTGCTTTAGATTGCAATTGCTGCCAGGAAGGGAGAACGGATGTTCATTACGGCTTTGGGGACTGAACGAGGCATCCTGAACCTCTTGAGAAGTCAGATCTGAGATGATGTCAAAAGAAAATAGTGCTTGGCAAGAGTGCAGGGCTTGGATCATTCTAGTAACGGAACAGATGCCGGTCTTTTGACGTACGTTAGAAATGGCTATTCTGATATAAGCCGGAATATATATTCCGTATCCCGGAATATGGTCAGCCGAAAGCATCACGCTGGACTGGAATTCAGTCTTATTTGCGAATAACGTCAATCGATCGAACTACGCACGTCTAAAAGGTTGAAAACGCCGTCGAAAACAGACTAATGTCACGTAGATCGTATACAAAGCCCTGGCCCTACACATTGCGTGTAGCCTGAGTACCAAAAATGGTCACCACACTAGCGCGTGCAACCTTAATCCACTCCTACTCAGCGTGGCGCTGGGATGCATCACTGTCGGACTATTTCGAAATAAGTCATGATTTATACGTTGTATGTACTTCACTTTAACTTTATGAATATACCGTGTTACTATTAGCATTGTTAGTGAGGTATAGGTTAACCAAAATGCTATTCAGAGTAACTGAACTTCTGAGCTGTTCAGGCTAACTCAGCGTTAAACTGGCTAAAGAGGAGTATTAAGTACTTAGGCCACTCGACTAAAGAGTCCAAATCGAGTTCGAACTCAAAGTCCATCTGAAATGTTTTTATATTTCCTGTATTAAATTAAATGTGGACATGTACAGATGAATTCAATAAATTGCAGTGTACAGTGTACAGTTCCCGTATCATTTTACGAATCAAGCTTACAGCACTGATTACCAAAAGTGTAACTAGCACAAAACTTAACTTTGCTTAACAAAGAAAAATTGTGACTGGAAATAAAAACACGAGGAATCTCGATGTTCACGGGACAAGTCGAAACGTCAGCTTTTACCACGCTTCTGATGAAATGGTTTATAAATAAATTTAGCAGCATCGTGATATTCGTCACATGAACGATTGCGAGTGGCCACCGGTAACAGATCACGCAAGTCCATTTACCGCACTATTGTTAAAGCAGGCTTTGCGGGGGACTCATGAGCAATTTTTAATTGTCGCCCAAGGCCAAAACTAGACAGTACTTGTCGGGATACTGTCCATATCAAGTGCAGTGGTGTCCTGAGCGAACAGACTTTCAATCGTTACGCTTACGCCAAAGGAACACTACAATTCAATTCAGGTAATTCAAGTTATTATCAATTGTAAAATTCCGGACACACGAATTGTCATTATTTTTCTTTGTAAATCTTATATATTCAGGTGCATTGACAGTCAAATGACAAGACAACGGCATACAGTTTCAAATGCCCTCAGGCCTTGGAATTAGGATTCAGTTCGAAATGCTTTTGCTTGTTGGGAAGTTTTACGTCTTTCGAATCCTCTTCTTTCTCCATTAAGCTGACTGCATAGACAACGAAACTCGAACACCGGTCGCTGTTCGGGAAATGATTGCGCGCTTTCTTCATCCTTCAGACCTTTCGGGGAGAAACCAAGACCGGACTCCACTATTGCGCCTAATAGACAGTGCACGCCAATGGGTCTATTTAACTTCTACCTTCACCTTAAAGAAGCTACGTCTTGATTTGCACATCTTGAAAAGTTTAACCTAAACTTTTCAAGTTTGTAATCCGTGTCAATCCTCTCCATCCTTGTTCCTATCATTGTTTCTTTGGTGTTTTTCTATCTTAGTAAACTAATATTTCCGGGTTTCCTTCAGCTTGAACGGCAAATTTGTACGTGGCCAAAATAAATCAAAATAACGGGATTGAACTCCTTTAATGTCAAGGCCAATGCCAAGCACGAGGCATCGCTAGGATAAAGATAAACTCAACCGAAAAAACAAACAAACAATCAATTAAAAAAAAAAAAACCCATGAAAGCTGTACTGATTAATTGCCAAATTCTTCTACGGCTCTATTGCGAATATATAGTGAAGACAGGCGCCATTACTGGCTCCTGATGGAGACTATGGTAATTGTTGTCAACCTGAGAATGGTAAAAGTGGTATCCTTGAGTAGCTAGCACATTCATTTGGAAATAGACGTTTAAAGACACGTAAGAATTTTAATTGCTGTAATTTACACGTACATATTCAATTATCTTTGTTACAATTTCCCGTCAATGCTGCATGCTTGTATAGGACATCAAATTACAGAAATATTCTAAAGTTGTAAAGTGTGAACTTCTAAACGACACCAAAATTGACAGATTCAACTGCAACTTAATTTTCAACCTTAAGAAGACAGGTACACGGGTTCTAAATTCGATAGATATGTCTCCGTTGATAATTTCATTTCCTTTTTCTTTGAAAATTCTAATCTATTTGACAAAGAAGTTAAGTTTTCGTTTTGTATCACCAAAGAAGTTTGTATCACTAAGAAGTTTGAGAACTAGCCAAAACAACGAGTTGAACCCTTCGAAAGAAAAAAAAATGAACATCGACGCAATGAGCTGTGATTGGGTAAAAAAGCAAAACCGGCCGTTCACCAAGGTCAGGTCATCCTTAAAAGGTTTGTTGATAGTCACGTAAGGCCAGGTGAATTGATTGAATTGACAAATTCATATTTTTCAATAACAGATCTTTTTATCGGTCACTTAAGGCGAAGATAGGAGTGAAGATAAAATAAATGTAGTTCTGTTCCGTGGACTTCGAGGTGGCCATGTACGATGAAAAGTCGACGTAAATACAGAAATTAATATGAGATATACTTCGGAGATACTGACAGAACAAAGGCGCCGGTCAGTTTGTCTACCCATTTAATATCAAGTTATAAACCAGTCCGCAGGTGCTGTTATAATCAGATGATTTCAACACGATAAACAGTTTAACATAGCACAGTACAGAGAAACACGAGGGATAACGTCTTGAAAGAATAACAGTTCAAATTAGACCATATCTATGTGTCGAGCTTAATTTCAAAAATTGATTGATCAGAAAATCGACCTTCATTCCACGGTAAGATACATTCCAGCGATTTTTCTTTTTGTTTAACATAACATCTCTGTTACAGGGTTCGTTTTACTTCAATTCTACAATTATATTTACAAACAAATTGTTCTTTTTGCACACCATGACATGAAACACACAATATTTCTGTAGCTAAAGCCTAAAATCACTGAGGTTGTTGTTTTTCCAAGTTATCCTAGAGATAGCTACAAACTAAGCTTGACTGAAAGGAATATTGTTTACACAGTTTCTTCAACAAACACGTGTATCAACATGTAGTTATTTAAAGTTAGCGACTATCATCAGTTCTTACAAACACTGCTGGTGTAAAACCAGGAATGAATGAATCGAACTAAAGTACTTATGATGGTGCTGAGATTAACGTAGTCATTTTGAAACCCAAATTTCTAGGTAGATTCCAACTTATTAGAAAGCTCTGTGACTGTCAGGCATTTTCCTAGTCTCTTTGAGCTTGTGGTTGAGTGCAATTTCACTGTGCGTGTACCAATAATCGAGTTCTATTGATAATTGACTGGATTTATCTCCGAAGAATAATACTTCTGTCTCAATATTGTCCCTATTATCTCGAAGTATAATAACCTCTCAGACTTATATACCCCTTCCAAGATAAATCATTGATTCAGTGTGCTGATATTGTAAAAGGAAATAAGTGGTTGATTTTATTTTTTTCTCTGTTTTTGTTTCAGTATTTCTACAACAGACGTTATCGACCGAGCGACTCGAGATACACAAACAGTCGCAGCTGCACTTGGGGTTCTTGACTTTACATCATGATCACACAAGACACTCCTTGCGGAGAAGCAAACGGTCTTATGACTAGTGTTGAACTAAGCGAACAAATGAGGACACGAATTCGACAAGTTGCGAGAGAGTTGCAGAACATAGGAGATAAACTCGAAAACCGATATTTTCGTCCACTTCAAGATGCTGGACAAAATCATGATAGACTTGGATTCAACGTGATGGAAGTTGCTAGAGCGATTTTCCTGCGGTATGTTACAGAACTTCTCGGTCGCAACAACTGACTACAGATTTGATAACGATGTTCTCCGCCCTCTGCTGCGAAATTCGTGACAACTTTATCATCGGACGAGTAGCTGTGCAATATTTTCAATTAACTTGTGACAAGCTGACTAGGCAATTTTAGTCACGACAATAATAAGACATCACGCACCAAGGGAAAAACTGTCAAAGATAGAAGTATAAAGGCGTGCAGGTCCTTACCACGAAGTGAAGACGATAACATAAAGATCCTGAAAGCCAAACACGCTAGAAAATTACGAATATCTTGAGTTGAAAGATCCATACGTCGTACTTAGTGTATGACTGATGTTTCGAAAATAGTACCTGTGGTTTCTTTCACGTGCGATGACCAATAACCACAGAACTGGTCATAAAATAACCACCCGCTAAGTAAACCATTTTCATTTACATTTCCGCGAATATTTATTGCAACCAATGGTATAAATGTAAGTAGTGTCAGAATTTTTTTGAAAAATAATAAATCCAACTAAATGCGAATTTGTAACGTTTAACATATTATCAAGTTTCAATTATACTAGCTGTTTGTCAAAGCAATTTTAAGGCATTGTAGTTTCTGACATGACAATAAACATAGCAAGCTGCTGACTTTTCTCAGCTTGTTATACATGCAAAACTTGTCTCATTTCAAAAGCGATATCGTGAAAAACGATTCACCTCAAACGCAAAATCCAAAAATCATGACTAATGTAAAACATATACAAGTGGTTTCAGTGCGTCTGCCGTCACATGATTTTCACATGAACTCCACTGACAATTTTTTCTACACTTGGGCTGAAATTGTACTTATCATTTCCCATCGCATTTGATTAACCCACAACGTTAAACGAAATAAACATAAAGCTATTACCTTAAAACTAAATTGACCGTAAAATGGAAATTATATGAAAAGTTATTGAATAAAATGTATACACCTGGATCGAAGTTACGGATGCCTCTAACATTTTCTGAGCACAAATTATCACGGCAAGTTTTATTATGGTCATGAAATTAAGACAAAAAGGAAAGGAATAAAAGCTGGCGTAAACGGTGAATAAGAATAAGTTGGTGGAAAAAAAAAATCCAAAAAGTAACACAAAATCACCTTTTAATCACAGTCGTTTTCGCTAAAAAAAAACAAAAAAAAAAACTAAGCATCACATTTGCGTGCCTCCAATTAGCATGATTGACATTCTGAAAAATTGAGTTGACACTTCAGTCTTTTCCCAAGAAGTGTTGTCAAAGTACTTCTGAGGGTAATAATCACGACTGCACTTGAAGATAGAGGAAATGATATTGTAAAATAGCTTTTACTGTGCTGTACAGTCGAAACATCCGCACTGAGAGAGAGGATAATTTAGATCGTGACATCCCTCTTAGCTTTCCCGTCAAGATTTGGTGCGTGCTCAGTCCGTTGAAATTGTTTGCTGTCATAATCAAATTATTCGGATGATGGTCAAAGTATAAATTCTCATCAAGGTTTTACTATAAATTAGCAATGGAAGCGGCAAGAATTAACAAACTGATCAGCGTTGACAAAGCAATACGAAACGGAGACCGCATTATGAATTGCTATAGAGTTTGCCCGCTGGCATAGGAACTTGCAGGGTTGCAAAACTTTCCATAGAACATATGAAAATGAAATCTGATACGGAGACCATCAGGGAATGATCGCCGATGTGCTCGTCCCTGACAATCTAGATGCAAGACGGTTCAGTTATAGCACTTGTCAGTGAGTTTATATTTAGTATATCTACCGACCGGTTACTGCATGATATGAATGGTAGTGCGAATTACAAAACTTAGAAATGCTTAGTTAACTTGTAGAATGATGCGAAAAGTGCAAGAAAAAAATCACTTAGTCGTAACTGGTCGAAATGGTACATTAGAAAGCTTTACATACTGATTGTTACGCTCTCGTGCCGTGACTTTCTTAAGTACTATGCGATGCTCACGCCAAATTATTGCCTTTAATATCTTAACTTCACGGTATCATATGACATTGAAATTACCTTCGGAAACATGAAGAAAATGACAAACTGAAACAACCAAACTTACCGAAAGAAGGAGAAAGCCAGCCGGTGTGTGTAATTCATTGTAACGCATTTGATCATTCATTTGACAAAATTCAACACTTTGCTTCTTTTAAGCAGGAGGAAAATAGAGTAAAATTGCGTGCTTGGCTTTGACTCTGTTGTGATATTTTAATAATGCTGAGAGCTTTTTTTAATGTTTTTGTCTTCTTAAAAAGGAAACACTAAATTACAATTCAAGGGCAATAAACAATTCGTACCCTGCTGGTCACGAAAGGCAGCAATGCGTTGTAAATGACAGAGGAAAACAATAATCTATATATTTTTTTTCGTAAAGGCTTTTGAAACATTAAATCGTGTCGGTCAAGTTACGTCAAAAACATCTACAAGTTAACCGAAAATAACATAACATCGTTGCTTCTATCTATTTGCTTGTAAAAGACATGTCACTGTATTGACCCGGCGTTGGAGGACTATTTATGTAGTCTAAGTGTGTTTACTACTGAGCTAACAAAGAAAGCTAAATTTATCTCTTTGTAAGTTAAACTGAGATACAATCACCCTGTCAGACGGAAGGCTCCGGAACCCTTATTTATATCACACATACAAATTCAAATCTTATGTGACACGGAAAAACCAGGTTAGCGAAACAGAAACATGTAGTTACGTATAAATTAAATGAATTTCGCTTTTAAGAAACTTGATTAGACCGTTTTACCATTCGGATCAGAATTGTTACGGGTTGAAGGCGAGTATAATACAACTTTGTGCAATGAGTAAACGGGCGTTGAAACCTTTAATATAAGGTAGTTTTCTATAAAATTTACTTGTTTTTTTACCAGAAAACCTAAAAGATTCGTTAAAAAAAGTAGGCCAATTACCAGAATGCTTCTGAAAGAGTCATATTAAAACGGCGACGCCGTAGTAAGAACATTATAGCAAAACATGACACTGAATTAACATAAGAATCAAGAATATAGGTATCTAAATCACGCATGCGCTGTTTGCCTCGGAATTCTTTGCAAATCTTTCAAACCCTAGTTAATTGCAACCATAAAAATTGTATGGCAACATAACCGTGCCATAAAATACACATCGGCAGATGAGCTGTGAAACAGTTTTGAAAAGAATCATTTAGTCACTTATTTATTTCTTAATCACTGGACACTTGGTTGTTTAAAATGTCATCAATTCAAGAACATATACATTTTTGTAACGATAAAGTAATCTAGGCGTTGGTATAAATCGAACCACTCCTCCCCAATGGTGCCATTACACTTGCATTAACAGTTTTTGTCGAGAATGTCTTGATGACTTAAAAGCTTTTTGTGGTCAACCCGGCTCAAATGCGGAGATACACTCTAGGATTTCAATCTGATTTCATAAACTCCTTTGTCAAGAAAGCAATCTATTTGAGATAAAAAAGGTGGTATTAAAAGCGAAAACAAAAATTGAATCACGGAAAGTTTATCAAGTAATTGCTTTAATTCTCAGTGTGTGTTGGAAATTTGAGTTAAATAAGAACAAATCAGGTCGATAACTCAATGTACCTTAATGGGCCATCTCGCAAAAGTAGTAATAGAAGTAGTAAAGTGACTCGAATCTAACAGACGAGGTATCCGACTGATAGGTAAGTTAAATCTTAGTATGTTTTTCTTTCACTTTCCTTGGGCCACCAAAGATTCCAGGCTGATGGCCTGCGCTTCTTGACACGAAGGAATATAATTTGTATACAGGGGCCCCCAAAACAGGAAAACGTTTTCAAAGCAACTCACAATTGAAAGCGCCATGTCGGTCAGGAACTACATGACTGGAAAAAAAAAGTTCCGGTCAATACAAAGTATTTCTATTTAATTGCATATTTCTGTGCGCTAGTTATTTTATTATGTTTTCACTTGAAGCGAAAAAACGCAAAACAAGAGACTATGATCAGTCTTATTAAAAATTACTGGCCAACGTAACAGTGTTTGGAGTTCATGTTTCACCCCGTTTAAAATATGCGGAGTACTTTCTAGTGGTTTTTGTCATGCCCCCATATAAATTGGCGTACAGATAGACTTTTAAAACGTTTTTAACTCACCAGACAAGTTGAGTAGATTTAAAAGTAGACTGATTTAGAAGCCTACATCGACAGAACCACGCGATGTCAAACGGATGATCGAGTAGCTGAGCAAATTAATGTGGCTTTTAAACACCACTTTCCGGTAACCACTGTTAAACTTTATCATAGATAAGAAAATTTAAGAAACATGTTTTTGCTTCAAAGTTTAGTACCTTTCTGCCAAGTATCAAAAGGAAACATAACAAGATATTAAACCATTTACGGTTCTAAGAAATTTAGGAGCTGAGAAGATTAACATGTTTTGACTAAGGGATGCTTTTTTCTATTATTTCACCTTTTGTGTTATTCACGAAAGAACTTTATGCAAATAAATATCTCATTATACAACAGACAATGAAAAAGTCGACATTTTAATGATGTTCTCTGTATCTTTTTTGTATTTTGTTTTTGTGAAATCACGATTGCCTTAAAATGGGACCAAGGACAAAAAAATACAAAAGCAAAAACAAAAGCAAAAACAAAAACAAAAACAAAAACAAAAACAAAAACAAAAACAAAAACAAAAACAAAAACAAAAACAAAAACAAAACAAAAAAACAAAAATAAGATTAGTGTGACCATATTGTCTATAATGAGGATGACGAAGTCGGGGGAACTCCACTGTATAAGCTATACAGGAATGTGTACACCCGGCAAAGAGTAAGGTCTCAAGTCGCTTTTGGTCCGAAATAGACAGATTTCCAACCTTTTTGATCTGAAATTGTGTAATATGTTTTTCACTGTGGCCTGGAACTGGGTATGTTCTTTGAAGAAACTAATATTTCTCGACTAACATCCGGAAATTGATAGCCTCCTCAAATGTTTACTGACTGAGATGCAAGGTATACCTGCTAAGCTATGGTGTATTAGAATCGTGTACTTAGTTTAGATGTCTAAAATAGGATGTCGAGAATCACATATTCTGGTTTGAAATAAGCTAAAGGTTTTAGGAAGCAGGACCTCACCATTTTGGGGAGTAATCCCCTGGGTAATAAACGGTCTGCGATCAACACTAAAGGAACTTGCCCTGGTGTCCTCGAACATAAGGAAGGTATGCTAGTACGAAACAGTTCATACCCCTAGTATTTATTTGCTATACTCGGTTTTCAGCACAGTTGAAACGTTAAGTAGACGGTCTGAATTAAAAATGGAGTGAGGAAGCGTTTTTCAGTAAACCGTTATGCAAAACCAATTCCTATAACACTAAGCTTGTGACCGCCCGCTGCTTGTAGTCACAAAACTAGACACCTATGCCCTAAAAATCAGTTCATCTCAAACTGAACCATCCACGAAGACTTGCAAGTGAACGTAAATGCTGAGCTAACACCCCACTCCAAACGAAATTAAGAAATTGAGTGAGAAACACTATGTGACAAGTTTGCACCGCATTCATATCCAACGCACAAAGCACCTTGTGGCTTTCGTGCCTTGGAACAGGTTTAACAAGCATGTTAAACAAACAACGAATAAATGAACCAAGGGCCCGTGCAGGTACCAGCAGGTAAAACTCTCAGCTTTGTGCACGGATGGAAACAAGATCTACTGTAATGTTTTTTAGCTAAAGAATGCTCTACTTCAACTGCAAGACACTCAGCTGGCCTATTCCAAATATGCAAGATAAAGCAAACTCCGAGACGACAATACACTTGTTTAAATTTCTGTTTCTACCGGTGTATACACAATGGGTTGTCAATGGCTTTTATGAAGTCAATAAAAATAACAGATCTATTTCAAGAACTGAGTTTTGACAAGGAAATAACGGTTTGTTCACCTACGTAATTGACGTCTATAAAAATATCACATATAGCTCTGTACTAAATCATGACTGAAAGGTATGTTCGCGTTCGTGATATGCTACAGCGTGTTTACTTGCACAGATCACGAATGATAAGTTTCCTTGGAAACCGGCGTTGTTATCACATTGTTAACAACTTACAAGCGATAGAATAATTTGGCGTGATGTATGGGTTGCCTTGCGCGATCTGCGAAATTAACAGATTAATGCAATGTGTACTTCAAACTGCGTCACTCTAACCACAGGGACATTCAAATGTTTTCAGCTGTTTTCAACAGTTTTCAAGTTGCTTCGTGTACAATAATTGAAGCAATTATCATGAATTATTTTATTGCCTATCTTGGCAGATCTATTGACGAAAATTAAAATCTAAAACAATTTTACACAAGAACAACTGAGGGAATAGACATTAACAAACGTTTTTAGTTTTGTTTGTTTTAACCACAAGTACTACACAGTGTTGACACTAAGCGTGTACGTAAGGATTTCTGGTAACTAAAGAAGACGCTGAACAATGCACGGAAATGAGATTACGGTTGCGTGAGAAACTCGTTAAAAGCGTGATAAAGGCGTGTTAAGAGGTGTTAGATCAGTCCACAAGCAAACCGCTGACCTCCAATACGTGAAGAACCGTAAAATATATACCGTAATTGTTTATTTGGTTTATAGTTCGAAGTTGTGAAACTGATTTGAGGCCCTCGTTTGAGTCTCTGAGATTGAGATATTTCGATTAGACGATCGCAACGATTTTTCCCATCAAGGTGTACAGGGCATTTATCGTCAAAAGTTACATTTTCGCCAAAGGTAAACAGTTGATCATATTTTTTTCTCAATTCCGGCCGTCGATCCAGTTTTGTGTTTTATTTCCGTACTATATAAGACACTGCGAACTGCTTATCTCATAGGCTGGAGCTTACCCATTATCTTTATTTTAGTTTGATTTCAAGTGAAACCCTTGAACTAATGAAAAAATTTTCAAAAGAAGAACGATTCAGTTAAAAGCCGCTACAACGGGAGCGACAGTGGAACGATGGTGAAGGAAAATCATCTTCGACATCGCATATTCATTTTAAGTACTACATGTACCTTTTGCACCTTACACATATCTGAATGCTTGCTGATGATAAGAAAATTTTCAAAGTCTAGACCAAAATGTAGAGAGCTTAGTTTAAGACCCTCTTTGGAGAATTTGTACTTACATGTATGCCAGACCAAGCAGAGAGCCATTTTATTTTCATTTACGTTCGAGATATTCTGGGGCAGTATTTTACCTAGATTATTTCTGGATTGTTGCAAACATGTTTCTTTAATTTGTTTCTGTTTTTCCAGTATTTGAAGACAAGGGAAGTAAAATGGGTCATCAAGAGGTCCAAAGACTACAAGCCACAAGCAACGAAAATGGCGCTGGATTATTAACACAAGAAATGCAGGCTAAATGCCAGCAGGTCGCTGCTGAGCTGCGGTTCGTGGGAGACACTTTAGAAACCAGTTACTGTCAAGGGACTGCCTTTAGCAGTCGTGGGAAGATTGTTATCGGTTTTACATTGCTGGGGATTGTCACAAACATCGCAATGCGATATTTCGTCCGGATCCTTGCAAGTAATAGCTGATTCGTTTGATATTTCGATTATATTACGGTTTATCATGCCTGCTTCAAGATCATCTGTGACTCCAGATCATTTGGGAGGCTAACCAGAATGTTATTCAGGGAAAAGTGTTGTGCACATGGACGGTAGAAATCTTAACTTTAGTTCGCTGGAGAATGTTGGCCAAGATAGAAGCTGGACATGGGAGAAGGCTAAATTGTTATAGGTGGCCATGGAGAACTGACTCTGTGTAACAAAGGCCTTTGAGTAACGAAGTCAGTGAGGGAACTGAGTACACAGTTCACTGGATAAAATTAGGCCGTGATATCAAGATTTATTATATGAAAGATTTTGAAAATAAATTGTTTATGCATAAAGCATTGGAATATAACATTTAATCAGCTCATCGATATGCAATGCCACAGTGAATTGGACATTGGTATTTTTATGTAACATATGCTGACGTTACCATGGTGTAGTAACATCTCCCTCCAATATTATTCCATTTTTCGAGTCTTTCTAAGCGTTGGTTTGTTTTTGTTTTTGTTGTTGTGTATTTTTTCATCCTTATACAGGTTATAACTTAAGAAACTATCGCTGAGTCGAAGAAGACATTGAAGAAATTAAAAAGGAAGTTGTTTCAAGAAGACATCTTGTAATTCGATCAGGAGAAAAGATTAAATAACATTACATATGTTACACTTAGCTACAGCTTGTTTTATTAAAATAACAGTTAAAATAATACTTGTAGTTTGTTGCGAGAGGTAAAGCAACGAGAAAATTACTAGTAGAATCTCAAGTCGAGATAAAATGGTTCATTAACATGAAATATGCAATGCATGACGTCACTGGTCTCGTTCAAGCCTTTCACAACAAACAATTTTAACGTGATACTATTCATAAATGCAAAATTGCCATATCTTTCAACAAAAAATATATATTTTTCCAGGCTTGTCTTCTGTAAGTGTTGCCGAAGATGGTTCTTAATCACAACAAAGAAAGGAATGCTACATTAATGCTACATTATGTACCGCGAGACCAAAATGGTGCTTGAGAAATAGACTAGTAGGGTCATGCCTACAATTTGTCGGAATAAACCTGTTAGGACGACCACTGAGGGTTTTTCCAAAATCAGCAAGACAACCGAATTAGATAGCGCTTACTATTTGCAATTCCGCTTACCATTATTGTTTTCAGCTGATCATAGAGACTGGAAACTGGAGAATTCAGGAAATTGAAAGGAAATTTCGGCCAGCTCTTTCTGAGCAGAAAAAGAAGAAAATTACTGTTCCATTTGACTTTCAACTGAAATACCGGATAGGGTTGCCATTAGTTTTGTATAGTGGTGAGCCGTACCGGCAATTTCCTCTAAGAATATTTTTAATTTTCACCCTGTCACCTTCTTATATTTTTAACACGGTTTCATTAAAGGCCTATACATTTCTTAAACTTAGTAAAAAAAAATTTTTTTGACATCTGGCATGAACGATGTTGACTAGGCTGACGCGCAATGATAAGATCAGGCCATTTCGGTCAGGGTGCATGCATAGTAATAAACATAGTAAGCTCTTTCCTTTATAGACCATCTTTTAAGTCTTCTTTTCTTTAGCAGGTGGAGCATTGGGTCGCTGTAACTCGGCCGATTCTTTATCCTTTGTTTGTGTCCAGTCCTTAGACAGAATTTTTTTTGTGAATTTTTATAACTCGGTTGCTTACAACGCAGAAATCTAACCGTAAGTACCAAGAACGTCGACCTCAATACAACGTTACTCACTTCAGTAAATATTTTTCAAGATGTATCGTAAGCTGAGCGTATTTATATCGTAAGCTGAGCGTATTCCTAACTAAGACAATTTGAGTTTAAGATAACGTTGCTGGAGGATCGGATTCTACTGACACCAACCTAGTGCCGCTAATTTTCTTTAGCCACATAGAATTCTCCAAGGTGGTCAGTCGAAGAAGATTGATTCCGTAATATTAAGGAAACAGTCCAACCAAAAAAGTGTACCTCAAAACTGTTCCAGACTGGCTGAACTCTTCTAAAGAAAATCGCCGCCCCAGATAACAACAAATATGTTCATCCTAGTTTAAGGACGTCAGGCAAACGCCTTGCCGCGGTGAAGACTGGGGAATACCTTTATAACTCCGTCAGACACCATCGATAGGCAAGTTTTCTTTCCAAATCGACTCAAAGAAGTCTTTTTAACAGACTGCAATATGCCATGAATAGACGTAACTAATTAAATATACATAACAACACAGTTCTTGAACAGGAATGATTTGCCTACTAAAAGAGTCACCAAGAAACGAGGTGTTAAAGACCAGTTGCATTTTCTTCCAGAAAAAATTAAAGGGGATTGGTGTTAAAACAGCATAAATTTGCATTTACAAGTATTACATCAAAAAGTTACCATGGAAATAAGCTAAGGAAGAAAAATTTCTGAACCTTACGGCAGTGAAAGACTTGAAAGCAACCAAGGAATTCGACTTCAAAATAACGGAGTTACCGTTGCAAAAAGTATAATTGTATACAAATTTAAAGGTCTTCAAGTGATGGAAAAAGACGAGGGACATTCCCTGAGATTCCTTTAAAAAAAAGAAACCTTGAAAATCGCCAATGGACGATGCTTGTCCAGACAGTCTCGTCTGACTTAGCATTAGGATTAAAGCAGTGTCTGATCTATGTGATAACTACTGCATCGTTTGCCAAAAGGGCCTCCTTGTCTGACATCGCTCCAAATATAGCTTCATAGTATAATTTTTAAACCTAAACCGGGTTAGCTTCAGTGTACGTCATGTAACAGGGCCAGACGGGAGGTTGTATTCTGAAAATTCAAGTAATTGTTCAATGCAGTTACCGTTTGTCCGTTTGCATGGTGACGCCATTTGTTATTAAAATTTGTACAGTTAGTCGGCTGTCAGTTTGGAGGCAGGACTGACCACCAATACTTCAATTTGAAAATTCTCGGCCATTTGGAAGTTAACCGTGCAAAATTCTGTCGTATGTCAGTTGTAACTGATTTTACTCCAGTTTAAGCAGACTTAGCTAAGAAACCACTGAAAGAAAGTTGTAATTATTTAGCTGTACACAATTGAACTTTTATAAACACTAGCGCTGCCTTTTGATGTCAGTGCTACTCTGGTGTCAGATATAATCACACAAGCCTCCGTTCTAGATGAAAAACTCATAGAGGCAAATTTACCATCGATAAATTCATTTCAATCCACCGATTTGACATGTTTTGTGCCAACAAGTGCTCATATAATTATTCTTTTACAAAATAGCCATAGAAATCAAGTTGGGTTATTTTATCAAGCTAGGCAATAACGACATCCACGTTCAGTTCGCTTTCGCTATTTGAAGACTGACATACATGGAGATTTAAAGGCCGGAATTTCTTAAGTGTGAAAAAAAACGGATATGACTAAAACCGTCACAAAAAGAGTGTAGTGTCGAGATTAGGCAACGAAAAATAGGATCGTAAATGTCAACGATTTGAAAAGGCTTTGTCTTATCTGTTATATTAGAATATAAACAATACAAAGTCTCCACGGATTCACTGTTAGTTTTATTTTATTAATTTTCTGGAGACAAGATGACATTAAACCGTATATGGTACTCGAAAAACATTTACAGAGAGTGCTCTCCTTGCCGGGTCCATATAGTACTTTTGAGTATAACAGTAAACTCAGTTTTCTTGGCTTCTTCAGAACGTTCGCAAACCAACGCATCTTCTTTATGTTATCTTATATTATACTCTTTCGGCAAACAGCTAGAGATTAAATTCATTGTAAATTTGAAATTCAAATGAGCCCGTGTAATATTTGTTATTGAGCTGACAGTATAACATTTACATCTTCGCATTGTTTCAGGGGACACCTTAATCTTACATTCTGAACGATTTATGGATTTGTTCCGACATGGGTTTCCAGCACCAAATATATCACAGTATTAGCTAAGCGTACAATCCCGTACCTTTTGACTCCCTTTCTGCAAAACAGCTTGTCACTTTAGAGCCAATGCTGAAAAGCATCACATTAGGTACTGTACATAAAACTGACAAGTACTTGTGTCTTTTGGGTTGTAGCTGAACAATACTGACATGTCTTCTCTGCTCTGCACTTTAAAGATCTTCGTTCTACGCTAGCTTGTTTTCCTTCAAAAGTATTTTTCCATTTTTACAAAAAGAAAGAGCCGCTGTCGGTAACCTTAACGCCCGCCAATGAATCGCAATTGATCTTTATTGTTTCCCGGAATTTTTTGGGTCTACATCTGATGAATTGGATGAAATACGCTTTCCAGTGTTTTATCGTTCTCCGCATCTTTCACTCTCCTTGCTAACATTTTCTCTAAGTCAAGGCAAGGTCTCGAAATTTTGAATTTTTTCTTTAAACTTCCTCGGCAAACTTTATTTCTTTTTCTTCTAGTGTCCTTTTCACTTTGATCTTTAGCCAAGGCTGGTGGCAGTCGAGTCGAAAGAACCTCTGCACTTTCTGCTTTCCCTTCAAAGTTCGTTTGAAGCGCTTTAATTTTGCAAGAAGTAAGCTCTCGTAGTTCATCATCGCTAGAGCTGGATAAATCAAGTCCTCCGTGATCTTCCCTGAGTCCAGCGTTTAACTTGCCCCCATCGACTCCATATCCATTCTCCTCCTTGGAGGGTTTTGCAGCCTGGTTTCGTTTTAAATTCGGCCTTTTACTGCTGCCAAATTTAACGATGCGTACCTCGCTGACAACCGGTGGCGATTCCCTGCCATTGAGATACAGCAAATTACTGCTTACACCGTGCGTCTTGCTCGCTTGGCTCGTCAGTCTCTCAAGCGTGCCTTTTGCGGGTGGCCTTTGGCAGATGAGCCAGGCGCTGTGATGAGAACCAAGCCTAACGTTAACATCCCTTGCGTTATTGTTTGTTGCGAGACTTTCATCTCTGTAAGCTAAGCCTTCTTCGAGCCTCTGTCGCCCGAATTGTTCGGTCAAGTTATCAACGCGAGCTACGTCCGCTACGATTGCAGCCATGTCAAATCTGTCCGCGGGGACCAGTGTCCATTCACTCGATGTGCGGAGATCAATTGCGTGTGGGCGAGCGAGTTGTCCTTTGGTTGTGAGCTACGTTTAAAGATGACTGTCCCGATGGGGAAGCAGAAAGTAAACTTCTTGATGTTTTCGTATTGTCGATGTGACAATGATAGTATTTGCGTTTAATTCAAAAAGAGTAAAGTAATGGACAAAGCGTTCGCTTCCCATTGGCTGAGGTTATTTTCTCACCTCGTGTTTTAATTACACGCGAAATAATGAACATGAAATTTTAATGACCGAAAGTTTTGATTTTGCCAGCTAGCTCCAAAAAAAGTTCTTAAGGGACAATCAAGTCTCATAAGCAAGATATGGCATATGAATTATAACGGACTCAAACTTAACTGTTGAAAATTATTTTCTTTTTTATTCTATATACGTTTGATATTACGGCGTTGTGTCATTTTTTACCGACTTCCTTTCCGCCGGCTCACTTATAAATGACACAAAAGAATAGTGACGCTGTATTGCTTTTTCCTCTTCTTTATTCCCAACGTCGTAATGACTTCCAAAACATCTCGAAAAAGATAATCCTGTTGATCGACAATCGGCAAAGCCACTCTCAGATGAAATTAAAATTCCCTGCATTGTCTTCCTGCAGCACGAAGAGAAGCTAAACTATCACTTGAAGAAAATTCACGCTCTGAAGAGGCTTCCTGCGGTCTTTTTACTACACACACGCTCATTTCAATTTTGTTTAATTTTTTTCCCGCCACTATTTGACTTGACTGGCGCCTCTCCTGCTGTTAACGCGGCGCAATATTGGTGCATCGCTTTAGTTTATTGATAAAATAGCTATTCACTACCGTATACTTCGTGGATTCGCCGGCCGCCAAATTTCATTTCACAAGCGTTGTGATTTCCGACCCGCAATCTACCATCAGAATTGCAAGCAATTTCTTAACTGATGGTCGTTGAGACGCTAGTTCCATCGAGATATCCATTGCTGCTGAATAAATCCCCACCAAAAACAAATTGCTTCCATATACTTTAGTGGTGTTTTCATCTATGTCCCGAAACATTAAGTTCAGCTACTTCCAAGCTGTCTCCGAGAAAAAGAGAAACAAAAACATTTATATGTATGTACACGAAAATCTCCAAATTTGTTTTTGATAAGTTAGTAGACGCTAATGAGTTAAAAGCTTTTAAATAAGTAATAAAACGTTTATATTGTAACCTTATTCATCGAAAAGTGCATTTTTAGTCCCTATCTAAAATATATTTCTTTGACAGTGAAAGGGTGAGGGTAACGTGAAACGAATGTGGTCGAATTTTGAGCTCATTTCATTGTAATGCCTGAACGGTCATGGAGATGGATCAGAGTATACTGAGGTGATCTCAAAGAGAAATAAATACAAACACGTATTTATTGTTGTACGGAAGGACATTTATGATAGTCGAGTGAAGGTATCGAATTAACCATGAGGGTAACCATTTTAAAACCACCAACACATATAAACATTGCGAAAAGCTATAGTGTTACGTTCTGCACGACTCGTTCAAATCTTACCAGAAAATTACACGACATTCATGGACTTTTGTGCTTCTGAATCTTACTGACTGAAGAGATTGCCGGGGCTGGAAAATTGCTTTTTGCATAAACGATGCTCGTTAAAGGGAATAATCGATGTTTCTGTCTTCCATTTTGACTGTTATGATGATTTCTGTCCCCTACACCTGTATGTGGTATAATACGGCTGTAATGTATCCGATACTCTTCCGTTGTGTTTTTGTTGGAAAGTGGTATAACCTCAGCGTGATTCGCCGGCGCGCGGCTCTGGCGCCGACGCGTTGTAATTCAGCAAGCCATACAGCAGGTGCAAAGATCTCGATTTGTTTCAGATGAACTGGACGCTTCGGAAGAAACGACTTCCCTGAGGTCTTAATCCCGCAGTCTCAAGATCGTCACTTTAATTCCCATTATTTCTTTTTTCGTGAATTTCTGGCGCTGGTTCACAGTATAATGCCAATTCTTGTTAAGGTGCACTTCATTGACTCATATAAAATCTTGTTACATCTTGTTACAGCAACTGCGGTTTGCTTGTCGTAAATTAGATTTAAAGGTGTCCGTCATAACACAAAGCGTTGGTTCTTGTTTAGGAACGTGCTACGATTTCGAATTCGTCTCTGTAGACAGGAAATTTGCAATTAACATAGATAAGCTAAGCTTCTATTTTCCAACTTCAAACCTTACAAGCCTTAGATAATTAGCATCGGCTGTCAATCTAATTTCGAATCCAACTGGTCTAAAGGAAAATGCGTAAGCCCTGCAATTTGTTACTTGCAATACACGTGGAAAGCTGTTTATATCGTTGGAGATTCCTCGTTTTACAGAAACTACTTTTTCGTACCAAGCGTCAACCTTTAAAGTCGGGACGACTCGGATCCTGGAAACATACTGACAAATAAAGACCTCTGAGATCTTCTGACGTATCTCTTCTACAGTCGAACATCAGTTTGAAAATTGTGCTCATCCGTAAACCACCTGCAGGCAACTTATTTCGGCCCTCTGAAGAAACAGCACACAACACGCGCAAAAGAAATGAACGTCGTGTAACTTTTTTGTTTTGTTTTGTTTTGTTTTTTAAATCCTGTTTGTAGTCGTAAACTATACAATGGCACAAAGAAGATAAGGGGCAAACCCGGTATAATATTTGATTTTTTTTTTTTTTGCATAGCGGTTAGAAAGATAATTAAAGTTTACACAAGTACGCGAAATATATCGAGTATTGAACTGATCATTTGCTAGGCGCCTAGATGCCGGCCCTTTTAGTTCTGTTTATTTTCTGTTGTTTTATTTTTTAATTACTAAGAGGGAAAAAATCTAATTAAACTGTGGAAGATCTTTTTTTGGATAATATCTAATATTTAGTTTGTTCGTATCTCTCAAAATGCAAGATATAAATCTTATGCAGCCTTTCTTTTCCCGAAAGTTTCAAATAAGTTAGGTCACAAATGTTCGGAGGTTTCAGTGAATCATATGAATCGCAGACGATGAGTTAACGTTTTTTCGCTTTAGGATGTCAATGTTATTTAAGAAATAGAAAACATGTTCTGTGTTTCTATCGAGTTATAGAAACAGGAGTAGAAGATTGGGAGGACGAGAAATGCTGTGGGAACAAGAGCCAACAGCCGAGTGTTTCCACAGCTTTTTCGAGTTATAGAAAACACGATTTTTAACCGCCGAGTCAGCGCGTGTATTTTCTGTTGCCGGGGCTAGTCAGTCTAAACGATAGAAGCTTACTAGACATGTTCCCTTCACCACGAATCGGGTACAGGTAATTATATATTTAAGTATATTTATAGATTGCACTGCATTGTGGGGGCTAAAATTGGAAATGAAACTCAGTGGAAAAAAATGTTTCAAAATCAGAAAAGATCTCTACGAGACACTGGTAGATGGCACCTTAAAATAATAACTTATTGATAGCTCTGTTTTCAAAATGGCTGAAAACAAAACAACACAATAAGTCAAGAGGAGTTATCTGAATTCAACATATATACTCCTCAATGCTAGTGTCCAATCGTGTTTCTTGTGTCCCATCCCTTTCGTTTTAATCTCCACTGGCTTCCTGTTAACTATCGTATCATCTTTAAAATTCTACTCATCACGTACAAGGCCCTAAACGATCTGGCACCTTCATACGTTCGTGATCTTCTCACTCCTTACACTCCGTCTCGTCAGTTACGTTCATCTTCTAAAGAACTTCTTTCCATTCCGCACTTCAATTTGAAAACATATGGCGCAAGATCTTTCCCTGTAGCAGCTCCTACACTTTGGAACACTCTTCCGTCTGACATCAAGAACAGCTCCTCAGTGTCCCTTTTTAAACATAAACTAAAAACGTTCCTTTTTAAGAAAGCATTTTTATAACTTTTTAGCGACATTTTTTTTATTTTTACTTTAAGTGTTTTTAATATTTCTAACTGTAAAGCGCTTTTGAACTTTTAGGATATTGGCGCTATATAAATATTTTATTATTATTATTATTATTATTATTATTGATGACGTCGCGTGATGTAGAATACTTTGAATTTTCCCTGTATTTCACAGAGAAAAAGTTGGTAATCAGGCATGACATAACTCGTGAACTGTCCAATGAGTCCCTTAGTCCATGTCGCTTATTGAAGAATTTCTCTTAAATACCTTCCAAAGTAGAAATGTTGGCGTGAAGTCAGTTACTACAAAAATAGACTTTTGAGAAAAATGCACTTTAAATATCTTACCTGATGGATTAAGCTTTTAAAATGCCAGGCATTAAGGGTGAGGGGGGGGGGGGGGAGGGAGGAGGGGTAAGGGTGGGTCTCCAGGGGGGTGTAATGGTTGTTCCATTTTGTAAAAAGTTTCCGCAGTCGTAGGAAATGCTCCTTTTCATAAGGGAAATGAATGAGCCTGTGATGGTAAATTAGGCAAAGCTTTTCCCAAGTAATTATACCAATCGAATCGTGCATCTCTTTACAACTTTACTACAAAGTATCGTTTATATATGTTAAAATTAATCTATAGTTTTGGTCATTTTAATTTTTAATTCTGCTTTGGCCGTTGCTACGTAAAATATCACTGTGTACCATCCTTAAATTTCACACTTACTTAGCGGTGAATTGGGCAAGATCGCTTCAAAATATTTTTTAACAAGTGTTCCTATATTTTTCAAAAATGGAATTTTTTATGAACATCGCCATATTTTTTGGTATGTACCACCTTAATGTAACTGGTTTGAGGGTCCCCAATAAGTTTGGCGGGATGCGGGATTCGGGCTTTTTTTTCGCTGTATTATTTGGGATTTGAGGTGAAAACAGGGACAGGAAGCAGGAATTACAATTACGAGCGGGAGTGGGATTTAGTATTTTTATGGGGTTGGGATGTGCGATTCGTAAGGGGAACAGAGCGGGATACAGGATTTCAATTCTTACATGACCACATAAACTGTTATTGACCAGCGCAAAAACCACAAGTCTGGCATAAACGAACCTTTGGTGCATATAGCTGTGTCTACCCTGGGTACCAGAAGTTTTTTCTCGTGCGCGGCGGAAGAAAAACCTCAGGCACCCAGGGTAAGCTGTGTCAGGTTTCAAGTAATGAATGGCAACGGCTCTGTACCCTGTCAGGTTCTGTCAAACGTATCTATCCATTATCGCTTGACTACGTTAGTATCATGTTACTGTATGAGGTCTCTGAGTCCTATTGCAATCATTTGTGTTGACCTCTGACATCAATGACATCTGTCCATTTCGAACATTTTTGACGCTTGCGTTTGTAATCTTGGCCCCCTCAATCCATTTCAGTTTCGACCATCTTTCGACCTTCTCCAGAGTGCCTGGCTTGTTTTGGACAGACCGAATGGTGATAATAGGTCTAATAGTCATTACCGAGCGAAGTATGCGACATTATAAATTGCGTCACAATATATTACGAAAAGGATGAGCGAGCAGGAATGCCTTCGTTCAAAAAGAAAAGTTCTTAGGCTAGATTTCAAAGAAAGTGAAGACACTGAAAGCTTTGAAAGAAATTGCCAAGTGTGTTTACGGGCCTTCTCTTGAATATGGGACTGAGCAGTCATTTTCTGTTACTGATACTAGGACAAAAAAAACAACAAACAAACAAAGCAAAACAGTAAACTGTTTACAGAAAGAAACGTTATTAATAATCATTTGTGCTTGCTTATCTGCTGACCATTGAATTCTTTTTTGATCTTTTATGCGATATCTATTTTGAAAAAGTTTCTGTGTTAATAATTAAATCAATTATTAATTTAACAAATTAATAATTAACGCAGAAACGTCTTTGAAAAGTGGGCGGGATCGGGATTTCCAGGCAAAAAAGGGCGAGATGGCGGGATTAATAGGAAGAAATGGGCGGGAAAGCGGGATCTGAGACTCCTATTGTGGACCCTCTGGTTTGTACTAACTGACATTTTGCTTGCGAACGGTGATGAGCTGAATTTAATTCTGCCAAAGTTTGCTCGTCCTCTTTACCTTTTTTTCTCATCAGGACTCTTTGGCACTTCTATAAATAAATATTGTTAGTAGAAAATATTCAATGATTTTGCATTTTAGTTTGCAACTCTTTCACTGTAAAACATTACCGGTCTAGATGCCGGTCTAGATGGGAAAATCCAAACCGCTTTCAATATCGATTTCAGCCAATCAAATGCGTGAATTTGGTAGTTCCCAGTCCTTGTGAGACAGAGTCATATAATGACATTACATTCCAACTCGTTTGTCTAAGTTTGAGTTTAAGGACAATTGAAATCTCCACATAAAAGAATTTTCTCCTCAGAATCTAAATTTTCAGTTTGCAACTTTCTAAAAAATTAGATCGAGTCTTAATCTTTTTCTTTTTTTTTCACATTTTTATTTTCATTCAACGACTTACATCAATTTGTAAAAAAAAATAGGCTAAAAATTAATGAATGGCTATTAAGTTTACATCAGTAGCTTACGTTATACTACAAGTGAGAAAAAAGAAAACTACGCAAGAAAAAAGACAACAAGAGCAAAGGACACACACACAGACACACACACACACAAAAATAAATGAATGAAAAACTTCGTGATTAGTGACCGGTCATTATTTATCGCCTGTGGGGGGGGGGGGGGGTGGGGGAGGGGGGCAGTATTTTGGGCTGAAGACGGCGAAATTTAGCCGATCCCCCCTTTAAATGTTATATCACCGAAGTGATCCCCCCTCAACACTGTTGACAGCTGTCGTGATCCCTCCCCCCATATCTTCGCACCCGTATTCAACTTTTGAGGTGTATATTCAGTGTTTTTTAACATTCAGGTAGAATTTCAATCTATGATGTACTTACAGTATAATGAGGTCCTTATCCCGCAGTCGCAAAAGTGTCTCTTGATCCGCGTCTTTTTTTAGTCTGGATCCCATTATCTGATGTCAGCTGACATGCAGCAATATAACAATCTCAAATGGTTGAACAGTGCAAAGTTACTTTTTTAATAGAGTGCAAATTTAATAAGAGTCCACCAAGTACCTATGAGCATGTCATATTCAGCAGTAATTCGGCCATCTGGAAGGACAAAATGAGTGAAATGAGACGACTATTCTGTTGATCTGTAGTGTTAGATCAGCCTTTGTTTTTGTTTTTTTTTTCCCACTTTTTCTTGTTTTCCTGTTTTCTTTTTGCTTTTTTGGCTTTTCATTCAGTGTGTGCTTGTACCGTGACTTCAGCTATTTGCTCATCTGGTACAAAAGTTAGATCTGGTATAGGAACAGTTGACTGTTCATCGAGGTCAGCAATGACAAGATCGTGTTCGGTATTCTCGTCGTCATCTGACTCGTCATCAGACTCCGCCTCTGATTCTTCACTCTTTTCTTCACTGTTGGACAACTCATTTCCATTTCCTGTACTTTTTTGTCCAAAGTAATGACAGCGAATTGCCTTTATCTTGTCCAGCTTTAGACCAACAGTGGTCAGGCCCTGTTCTTTAAGGTAAAGGTCAAGCTGTCTCACCTTCAACTTCTCAACTCTTCCATTCTCAATGAGTGTGCCCCACTTGTAATCCTTGTATATTAGCTCCTCTTCTAATCTCCTTTTCTCGTTAGCCTCCCTTGTTCTAATATCCTTCCTGATGTTTATATCATTTAGATGACCAAGGTATTCAATGACATGCTTTTCCTCGACATTGCTGGTAGCACATAAAGCAGCGACGGTGTTTGGATTGTCCGCAGAGATAGCGTTTTGTTCGTACAAGTCCTTCAGACATTTCCTCGGTTGATAATCGTCTGGAGTACGATCTGTTGTTCGCGTTTCGTACAAATCCATAAAATGTCCTGGATTTTCTTTGTCTGGCACAGGCTGGGGGATTCTCTCTGTTACCGGTCCCACCCATCTGTTGTTGGTACACCAGGAACAGAGTGTGGAGCTTGCATCTCTTTGGCTATTACAGGCATCCCGACCAAATTAAAAAAAGAGCTCTTCTCGGACATAGTGGTCCTCAATAAAGCTCTCTATCTTTTTAAAATAGGCCACACCAGGTATTTCGGCCTTACTGTTTTCTGAAGCATTTCGGTACGCATTAAGCTCAGAAGCAATAAAAAAGAACAACTCTTCGAAAGACTCACTCAGCCTACTACTGATGTAATTCTTCAGGACAGAGGCGTCATCTATCCTTTCGGCAACCTGCTTGCAAACATGCCAAGCGTTTTTTTCCATGCGCTCTTTTTCGTACTTTTCGTAGGAATGGAGAGACATGGCCTTGATTTCGTCTTCAGAGAGATCTTCGAATCGACGGTACTTCTCCCATTCCAGCGTTGCACCGTCAACAAGAGCGTCTGAAATGACCGAGTTTGTTCGTTCGGCCTCGCCTTGCCCGCTGTCACCTCTCGAGCGGTGGCATCGTACTCGGTAATCCGAGTTGTGAATTCGAGCCAGCTCAGCATCGCGAAAGCGAACTTCATAATTAGAAACGCCAACACCAGGTCCGGCATCTGTCAGATCTGCCCATCTTGGCTTCACGGGTGGCAAGCTTAGATCGCTAATTATTTCAAGGCCCTGTTTGCAAGCATTGCTTACTTTCAAAATAGATTCAACTCTGGAATCTCCAGTGTCAACTGAGCCATCACTGTTTGCTACTTCGTCAATAACATTTAAAATGCCTTTGATGGTCGGAATCATACGACAGGCAAGCAAAGACTTATTGTGCTCAGACATTTCCGTTACCTCCGACAAGTGAAGCATTTTTTCCAGCCTTAGTTTTAGATGATCTGCTCTTTGCTTTTCATAGGTGAAAAACTTACAGTTTTGCTCTAAGTCTTCCGCCTCTGTCATATCGTAGTACAAGAATAAGTCATCGTGCAATCTAGCACAGCATTTGCGAAATCCAAGAGAATATTCAGCGTTTGTTCCTGTCTTTTCAACTTCAAAGGCTGTTGGATCCTCGTGTCGCAAGCGAATTGTTTCGCTTGCCCAGACACTCCCTGAGGATCCAATTATTGCCTTCGGCCGAACGATCACGTGGTGCCGATCATCATTAGTTATAAGCTTCTCATCATTGTCGGCCATGATGCTAGACTTAGTGAAGATGCGATGTGATCCGGGAGTCACATAGACCATCTTTTCCGGCCAATCATACTTTGGCAACTTTCTCGCTCCCTCGTTATCTGAAAGGGTCAAGATCCTTAGATTACGTGCTTTCTCAAAACCCGCCGAAGTCCCAGGTCGGAGGTAAGCCTTGTCATCCATGCTTCGCATGAAGCAAAACTTTCTATTCTCAGCATTTCGTGCACCCCAAAATCGCTTCTTGATGTTCTTTACGTGGGCTCTTTGGTAATGGGTGTTTTCATTACTCTTTTCCTCGCCTTTGGGTGGTTTTTTCCTGCAAAAAAGACCCTTGCCAGTATGTCGCTTCGCATGCAGGCTTCTTTTGTTTCGAGGTCTCGCCCTGTTGTAAACTGTTGTAGCTGAACGTATTATAATTAACTTCTTCCCACGCTGTTCAAGCCGGGAGTTGGCTATGGTAAGCAGGTTTTTCTTCTTTACTCTCTGACCGGTGTACAGAACCGTATCGTGCCGTCTGCCGTGATAGCTTGCTTTGTCTACTATTGCCTTTGCTATAAAATCTTCATCATCACCATCTAGCCTCGACTTAGGGCCTTGGCTAGACAGTTTTCGTCTCTTAAGCCTGTTGCGTAAGCTTGGCGTTTAAGCATTTGACGTTTTCTCCGATAATTATTATCGGTGGGTTCGCAGTGAAGAAGCTCCTCCGTGGCTTTAACTTTTTCCTTGAGATTTTGTTCGTCGTTTTGGATTTCTTGTAACGTTTTGGATGACCAAATACTTGTTTTCTTTCGATAGAGTTTTTCTTTCTCTGTTATCTCCTTCTCTAGCTTATCCTTCTTGGAATTTAAGCGCAACCTTACGAGGTCGGCTGCTGCCTCTTTAGCATTTTTTACCTCTGCAACTACGAATTTAACTCTCTCCGTCATAGACGGAAGATTGTCAGGATCAAAGCCTGGGCCTAGCATTTCTTCTCTAGAACATAAGGATCGCAATACAACTCTAAGACAAATTTTATCCCATTCTGAGTCCATACTAGAAACAATACCTTGCATAGTTTCCTTGTCAAGGACAAGAGAACTATTTCCACTTTTAGTACCACAAGCACTAAAAATATCCACGACCAATGACTCTAAATCGACATTGTCAGGACGGAGCGTGACATACTCGAAACCCTCACGTATGCGAATGAGACTGACCCTGAGACCATAGTTTTCATGAAGTAAAGCCTCGCGAACAGGAGTGAGAGGTGAACACGTCAGATTTGGCCGACCCTATGATCATGGCCATTATGACGTCACGGCGAAAGAAGCGCTCAAATGCACACACTTTTCAAAAATGGCGTCGTCGCCTCTCGCTGATACAACCTTTTGAGGCAGATTTCTCCGATCATTCCAGCTTCAAATGGTATTGTGTTTGGATCTCAAGGAGTAACTATCATTTTTCTTTCTTGAGAGGTAAGTAGATTTTAATTATGACCGAAAAATCTCGCATGAAGTGCATTTAAAGAGTTACAGTCATCGCTCTGCGGTGGAAATATGTGGGGCAAAATTTTGACTGTTCGCCCTGTAAAATTGCGTTTTTTACGTGATCGGTAGCCTAAGGAAACGTGTAACTTGGTCACAGAAAAGTTTATATGTATAGGAAAACATTGTAATTAAAGATGATTTTGAAGAATGTGCAGTAAAAATGATCAGTCCATTTGAGTATGAAATATCTGCGATCTCGAGCTCGGAGTGTTCTTTCAGAAAACTAAAACCTCTCCACATTTTCTACAACAGGCCTAGCAAACAGAAATATTATCCACAATGACGGAAATGAGAATTTTCACAAACAAGAACTTAACTTTAATTATTTAAATAAGACTTAAAGCCTACCTACTGCACAACGGTGGTTAAAATGCAGACAGAGGATAAAAATGAAGACTGCAGACTTTTTTAGAATATTGTATTCTCATTTCCTTTATAGAGAGTTTAGTTCTCCCGTTAGCCTGAAGTATACGGCTCAGATTAGCCAGTGTATGGTTAGCTCGATCTCTCTATAAATGAAAATGGGAATATGATATTCTTAAAAAGCCTGCAGTCTACATTTTACCCATGGTTTGCAGTCTAGTCTTGTAAGACTTTTCTTTAAACATAATGACATACAAGGCCCTCTCTCCTCTGCATAGGCCTCTCTTGTGCTGCTTTGACCTTAGGCTGGTAGTTCAGAGTATATTCAATTTCCCTTAGGGAGCCTCTACGGAGGAGAGAGTACAAGGCCCCATTTATATGGTCTTGGGTACTGGAGACAACACTATCAGACCCTTCTGAGGCAACTTTATCAAGTGTTTATATGAAATGAAGTTGTCCCTCCAGGATTACTTAAGCCTTTTTTCATATTCTAATGCCCAGTTGTCCTTCTTCCTTTGGCTTCCTTTCAGTCATTTGATCACTGTGGGGTTTTGTGAGTTAATTTTGATTTCTTCATACCATGAGTTGTCCCAGGTAGGTCAGTATTTTGACAAAAACAGGTTATCAGGCCTACCAGGGTTACCCTGGTTATGTTGCTAAGGGTGACTTGTGTTTCGCTTTCTCAACAAAATGGTGTGAAAGTTAACTCATCTAGGGTCACTGGGGGGAGGGCTTTCTTTGTTACCTATGACCAAATAAGGGGCCTCACTGTCGGCTGTAATAGATAGATAGATAGATAGATAGATAGATAACCTTTATTTTAAAACGATGAGTATTAAAGCTACATGAGCTTGTGGGGTCGTTTGTAATTAACTAAACGCTAAGTAACTAAAAACTAAATACTAGGGGTATTTACAAAAAAACAAACGTTTGAACTTAAGTCAGCGATATATACAATAAGAGATTGTTAGCATAGGTTTTTAAGTATATCCAAAGTCATCTTTTCTAAAATTACAAGTGGATGCAGACGTTCATGTATGCTTATATAACAAAACTTGAGTTCCAAACACTGGTCACCTTGAGTTCCTGTTGCTGATCTTATGATGTTTACAAAATTGGCACAACTGGATCAACAATTTAGGAATTTGAAGTTTGATTTATTTTAATTCCAAAACAATATTGTAACTTTTGTTTATGTCAGGATCCAAAAATGCTTTATGTAGAGTGTTTGTTGTAGTTTGTTTGACATGCTTCAGAAATTTTATTTGTCCTTTGTGCAGGTGAGGGTGCTGAAAAAAATTCTTTATGGGAAAATCTGAAGACGTCAATTCAATACATTGATACTGGAAATGAGCTATATAATGTTTTATAAATTATGATATTAGCTCCATGTATATTACCGCATTGTATCTGCTTGGACGTGACTTAAAAGGTGGATGGGGTTGGATCATTTAATTGTGAGAATTCGTTTTTTTAATGGTAAATACATATTGAGTTCTTGGTGCTAGATCTCATTAGGAAATCTATCTTTTAGTTTACATTTTGTGTTGAAAAGAGTTAGGGGCGAAATAAAAACCAAAGAGGGAAGGGAGGTCACGTCAACATTTACTTCAATTTTCAACTGGTGAATATTAAGGGGAGTTTTATTTGATCGTAGGTTACCATCCTCCACTACCTTTGCAAGACCATCCAAGCAGGCCCGTTTTCTGACCGTATAAAGCTATCTATTTATTGTCAATGTACTGTCAATTAAACATTTAAAACCCAATCTTGTGTGGTTTTTTTTTTTTTTTGTTATTTGTGGAAAATGTATGCTTATCACTTGCATGATGCATTCTCTTGAAGCCAAAAATAAAGTCATCAATGCAAAAAGCAACAGGGAACCTGGGATGGATGGAGCTGGGGGGAAATCAGGCTTGGGATTCATGTTTAAAAGTACAACCTCTGTGACACTCTTCTCTACAATATTTCTTTGTAGGTCAGTTTAAACTTAATATAAAATAACTGTTGAAGCTATCTTTATTTACATACGATTTACTGTGATGAAAATTAAAAGCATAAAGTATAAAGAAAAGAATTGATTATCATTTCAAACTTACAGGCAGTAAAGCTTTCACGGTGTTTCAAGACAGATACTATAAGAAAACAAGGGGTTTGGTTACAATAAGAGATCACCTTTGTCCCAACCTTCCTTAGTGTACTGAACTCTTTGTTTTGGCGATAAGTCATTTTGGCTCAACAGGTTTCCCCTGGATAAGTTAACTCTTATTGCCAATGGCTTAGCATAAGAAGTGTCCCAGTTCATATTTTCTCTCCTCTTCAATTCACTTGCTGCTTGGAACCAGATTCTCTATTTTTTAGTTCTTTCCATGTAACATGCTACACAGTTTTCTTTTACAGTCTATACAGGTTTAAGTGAACTCACTGAGAAATTAACAAAAAAAGTTAGAACCCAAAGCAACAGTTTAGGATGCCTTTCTTGCCAGAAGTTCAGAAGAAGCTGCGAGACAAGAAACAGCTTTGCATTGCATGCGGACGCCTGAGGAAAGAGATCCTGCTCCGATCTCATATTTGACGAACATTTTCACATGAAATGAAGCACCTTTCCGTTAAGGTCTCGTCCATGTTATTCTGAATATCATCTGTTTCATCTAGGTCTCCCATACAATGATTTTGTATCATTTTACCATCTAAAATATCCACACGTCTGCTCGGAAACTTGCGTCAGTTGGTTGGCCTCGCAGAAGAAAATGTTATCTTCGACGGTTTTGCCGATAATTTGGGGCAGAAAAATAATTCTTTGGTGCACTATTTACTTTCCAACTCAGCATATGACTTGATAGCTTAAATTTCTTTGTAAGGGAGCATTTTCCATCGAATACTTTCTCATATTTCGAGGTTTTCGATTATTGATCAGCAGGTCCTCCATGCTATCGTCTACAAAATAATGGATTTAAACCCACTGATCATTTTTATGCATAGTTTAAATGATTCGTTTTCATCACCATTCAAACGTTTTAAACCATATCAAGATCATATTTTTGTGTTTGTGTTGTTCATTGTTGGGTTCTCCAGATATCGCCCATGAAACGAGCACAAAGTTTCACTTTTAAATCACCTTTTCAATTAAGCGATCTTGAAATTTTGCGTGTTTTTGATCCTTTTGACATCTAGTTTTTGAAAACCAAAGTACTTTTGGACAAAATATTAACAGGTTATCTTATTCCTGTGGTCTGTTGATCGCTTTCCTTCAAATTCTTTGAGCAATCATCGGATGAAAAACTTTTCTGGTGTCATTATTTTAGCGGCCATTGAAACTTCACGGGCCGGCTTACGAGTGACGTCATAATGGCCAAGATCATCGGGCGCGCAATCGCATGGCTACGCAAGCGAAGTTGACCTCTCCCTCCTGCTCGCGAAAGACATCTCTCTGATATTTTGTCGGTGCCCCAGAGTGATGAGGTTGAAACGCGAGGAAGTACTCCAATGCTTCTTGAAAGGGCATCGAAGACTTAATTCGTGTTTTAGCATTGGCATCTTGCACCGGAAGTAAGAGTTGATCTAAGACATAGAGCAGACCTTGAAACTTGTGCCTTCTTTCCTCTGAAATTACTCTCGATAATTCTTCTTCCATAATAACTCTATTTTGCTCTAGAGTGCAACTTTGTTGAGATATAACGATCACCATCTCCTTTTCCCCCTGAAAAATGTTAAGGGGACTCCGTCTTAAATCAAGAAATTTACAAATAACTTTATACAACATCACGAACACCTTTTTATATTGAAGCTATGGGATTGAAAAATGGATGTCAACGATTTACCCAGATACGATGGTGATGGTGATTTATAGGTGGATAGCGTTATCAAACAACGGGGTCAAGAAGTAAACAACAACCCGCTGGTTTCATTTTTGGTAGTGTCACGCTGTCGCTTTCAGTAAATTTCAATGTAAATATTGTTACAAATAGTAAAAGTATTTATACCCCTAAGCTGCAAATGATAACGAGGTCAATCGGAAGCAAAGACCCTAATTGAAGTGATTAAAATGCCAGTATTTGCATTCTTCCAATATCTAGTCTCCTATGGGAGCGTTGCGTGACGAGCCTAAACAACGGCCGCGAATTAATGTCCGACATTTCGACCTTTTGATGTTGATCAAAATGTATATTATACTGTTTTCACTCATAATTTCATATTCAAACTGCGAAGAAAATGACACTTGTTTCCTAGATAATGATGCATTAGCAACATCAAGTGTCAGACAACATTCAATAGTTTATATTTTTCTAAATGATTTTCTTTGATTTACCTGATCGTTGTCGATGGCTGATACAAGACGCTCAGTCCTCGCCCTTCGCTCACTGTGCTTCTCGTTATTGCATCGTCTTCGGGTACCTTTAATACTTAAGTTCGAATGCTGTACATAGCGATCACCTTTGTCCTCCGGATTGCTAAGCTTTTCTGCCATACCTTCCATCCTTTGCTTTCCAACGTCCGAAGTCTTCTCAGCGCTCTATTTTATGTATATTCATGCTTTATTGTTGTGATATATTAACTTGATTGTTGTGTCATATTTTAAACTTTAACATGCAAGCCGATACTATCAAACGTGGGCACAGAATTCGTCTTGTTAGCCTTCTCAATGCATAGGGAAATGACTACCTTTTAAAAATAGCTGTCTTGGACAATTTCACAGACAATTTCAAACAAATAGGTGTTGCAAATGTTGGGGCATTTTCTGGACGTTGATCACGAAACTCTTGAGCAAGACATTGGACTAAACAAGATACAAATTCGCCGTCTCAGACGTTTCTTCGTTCAGATACATGCTGAATCAAAGCAAAGAGATTCGAGCAGTGAAGGTATTATAAAGTCATAATTTATTAGCTGGTCATTTTGAAGGTCCCTAAATAAATAGCCATGAACTATTTAAACGTAACGCAACGTGGTGCATCGTAACGCAATACTTCATACCACGACAGTGCTTTTCATGCTTACGGCAAACATTTCTAATGTGATTGATAGGTGTAACGTCCGCCAGTGCTCCTAAGAAGCGCAAGCAGGCGATTTTGCCATTTGGACGCTCTGGGCAGTTACAAGTCCCGAGGAACACAGCATCACCAGAAAAGGAGCCGAGGGAAAAATATCTTCTTCCCACTGCTCACATACAGAATGGCTGAAGTTTTATAACAGCGTTGTTAAACAGATTTATGAATCTTCCTTTGCTAGTAAACAAGCCGGTTTCAAGCAGTATCTGCTTGACCAACAACAAATGCGTTGGCAGTTGAATACAAAGATACAAGCCCTGTCAGATAAAGGAAACAACCTGCTGAGAAATGAGAAGTGGGGAGTCTGTCAAAACATCAAAACGTTTATGGCAGGATCGGATGGCTGTAAAAGCCTTGATGATGTAGCGAAGTGCGAGTCCTGCTTGGTCACAGTAAATGAAGCCTTTAATTCCGCGGCTGACCTATCATCATTTATTGACAGCAAGCGAAAGGGGCTCTTTCACGAAGACCATACCCCGAAGACGTTTGCAAGCGACGAGCTTAAATATTTTCAAGAAGCTCAAGAGCGAGTGAAGGTGCTGTACGAAGAACTCCAGAAAGCCTCCAATATGCTGACGACTACTCATATAAACCTGAAGAGGAAGTTTCCTTCTCGCTTCGGAAGAGATAAGCAATCGCAAAGAAAAAAAGAAAACAAAAGAAAGGTAAAAAAACAAAAAAACAAAGCAAAAAACGAAGGAGAAGAGATTACAGCATACGGCATATATGCTTCTAGAAAAACTTACCTCAAGAGAGGTCACACACATTTTACGATATATGTATATTTTTTCTTGTTGCTGTTGTTGTTTTTAATAATTCCGCGTCGTTCGGCCGCGTTCAATGAACTTTTCTATTGACTCTTTTCCATTGACTCTATACGATTCTCTATAAAAGAATTTGAAACATGGAACTTTGATATTTGAAATATTAAAAATTAAACAGTTTCAATCCATTGTCACTGATACTACATGCACAACAACTGATTATTTTATTATATAATTAAATAGCATATTTTCGTAAAAAGGAGGCGATCATTTGACATGATTTTGTATGCTAAATATTCATGGAGATCCCACCGCCACCAGAAATTCCATTTTTTTTATTCTGGTCCCCCCCCCCCCCTCTTTGTGCCTGTCAATTACGCCTGAACCCCCCTTCCGTTTCTCAGAAAGCCATGTGATCCCCCAAAATCCTCCGCCCCCCCCCCCCCCCAGGCGATAAATAATGACCTGTCCCTTACAAAGAGCGAATCAATCTAAATTATTTCTTTGTTTACTTACGTATTTACTCTATCTACATATTGATTTGATCTCTGGCCAGGGCTAAATATCCATTTTTTCAAAATAATCCTTCTTATTTGTATACTTTTTCCGATTGCAGGAGAACGTACGTGTCACGTGCCGTTGGTCAAAACTCACTCCCTAGAGCGAACAAAGCTCACTAACTCCCTAGGGAAACAACAACTTGAGCTTTCGACTCCCACGTGATCAGGTCGTGCTCCTTGAAACCGCGGCAAATTTGCGTCATGCAAACGATTTTTCGCCGTTGTTTTATTTTTTCTATTTTTGAGTTGGGAGGTATAACAAAACACTTAATGACTGGCTCCTCGGGAAACAGTGAGTTTTGTTTCCCTTTACTTACGTATTTACTCTATCTACATATTGATTTGATCTCTGGCCAGGGCTAAATATCCATTTTTTCAAAATAATCCTTCTTATTTGTATACTTTTTCCGATTGCGGGAGAACGTACGTGTCACGTGCCGTTGGTCAAAACTCACTCCCTAGAGCGAACAAAACTCACGAACTCCCTAGGGAAACAACAACTTGAGCTTTCGACTCACACGTGATCAGGTCGTGCTCCTTGAAACCGCGGCAAATTTGCGTCATGCAAACGATTTTTCGCCGTTGTTTTATTTTTTCTATTTTTGAGTTGGGAGGTATAACAAAACACTTAAGAATGGCTGACTGTTAGGATCGAGAACCGCCGGTCAACGACCCATTTGGCAAATCGCTCATATTTTGCCCAAAGATACCCTTACGTGACCTAATTCTAAAAATCATATTTCAAGGTTCCAGCGAATTTTTATTTTTCAGAAATTCGCGAAAATTTGAAAGCGCGGTCAAAGTGCGGTTTTTCGTGTAATAAAATGACCGAAATAAGGTGCGAGGACGAAGCGCTGGTAAAGTCTTAAAATAAATTCAATTGACTTCAAACTTCACAGAAATGTGGAACAACCACTCTAATTTATTCCTCGTTTTAAACTAATCTCAGAGATGTTGATATAGTGGTTTTCCGAACCATTTTAAAAACACCTATGACGCGTGTGAAAAATAACGGCAAAATATAGGTCATGTTTAACAGCATAAAAATGCATCTGGTACCTCACTTTCCGATTATTTTACTTTACAGCCTAGAAATATCATTATTAAACATATATCATGCCAAGTTTCATGCTCGAACTCGCAGTATTTCCCTTTGAGAAAAACGAAAATCTATGTCAATGTGTTGGGCGCAAATAACACAATAATTATACACGAACAAGAGACAAATCAGTTTCAACGGCGAAAGTAAAAGGCCATCATTCATTAAAATCTCGTCAATTCACTGCTATCAGTAGAAACATAATGTCCACTACATAGAAACTGTTTTTAGACGTTTTCGAAACATTGCGCGTTAACTTTGTTTAATTTCCTGTCCGCCGTCATGTCTAGTCTGTCATCGCGTGTATTTCATTAATGTAAACAACACTCTGAATGGTTTTCACGACAAACGCAAGAGATTTCCTGTAACCTTAATGTTTTCGGTTCACCAAAACGCTTTAAGTTCGTTAAGACACAATAATGGGTCAACTTGGAATGCTGTTTAGCATTAAGGACGTTAAAGGACTGTAAATTAATCGAGTTGAAATATCTTGAAGCAAATCAAAATCGCGCCCTTATTCTAATTTGGCAAACAGCCGACCTCCGTTCAAGTTCAAGAAGTCGAGAGGTTAATTCGGCAATGTATTACCGGTACAACAACAAAATCAAACCGCGGTCATCAAAAGTGTAAGTTTAAAAGTGTAGTGGCAAGTCCCAAATAAATTTCGCCTATATAAAATGGAAACAAGAAGTGAAACGTTCTGACCCGAAACAAATAAACAAAATATTAATACGACTACTTTAATCCGAAAATGTTACAGAAAACATACCTAAAAGCCGTCGATTCCCCTCAACACCACTCCACATTGCCTTAAAGAGCCCAAGCTTTCTGCTGTAAGAATCAGGGGCCTCAGGAATCTGTTTTTATCATATTGGCAACCATGCTGCGTGGCTGATATTCGAGACTCAGTAAAAGTTGTCACACAACCGTACGAGCAGCCCAGTCACGCTTTCACTGCTCTTGCGCAAATGTTCAACATTTCGCAATTTACCTAAACCGATTACAGGTTTAAAGTAGTGACAGTAGATTGAAATGCGCTTCTTAAAGCTGACCTATCCAGGAGCAATTATTTCTTGTTCTTGAATGGCTCTTAGTTGTAGCTACAGTCGGGAAGGGGGAGGGGGTACTCCTGGAAATTTCGGATATCTGTATGCCGTGGAAGATTAAGTGGTCTCCAGCTCTTAACGCCAACACTGACACACCAGATGATTCTCGAAGTATCACAGGGATCACTAAGCTAAATAATTTCGAGTTTAGCTCCGCTGAGTCAATTACCTGTTGGCGCGCATATTGCATTGACCGTGGACAGGTGGAAAAACAGTTAAACGGGAAAAGCCTGGTGCACATTGTAATTTAGCGTTGTCCAACACGCAATCGGTCAGGTTGTAATGCTAATTGTATTTGACAGAATCTCAAGTTTTCTTTGCACACATACTGGGGTGACATACTCCTAGATGGGCGTGGCCGGGAGCCATGAGTCAAATCAGTCAACTCGCAAAGCTTAACAGAAGAGTGATAGTGAACCACTGATAGAAGGACTGCAGATTGTCCCTACGCTTTACCCTGATAGGCCTCTGTTTTATTCTAATGAACTGATGCTGTGACAATGATGCCATTTAGCTTTATGAACATGCTAATGGTGAAGGGTTTCTTTTGCAGTATAAAAAAAATCATAAATAAGTAGTTCTTTGTGAAAAACTATTTTCAGGGAAGTAAGCTGTTTGGGAGATCTATGTTTTCAGATGTTCTAGAGTGATTAGTTTGTTAAGGCACTGTTGCGCTGCGTCTACGCGCAGTGTCGGAAACAAAATGCATTAGATCATCTAATTTTAAGTCGATAAAGGTAAATTAATCGTTGCAGCGAATTTGGAAAGGGTGACTCAAATCAAAAGGGTGATTCAAACCTCGTTCCTAGAGTCTCTCATCTTTCCGCCCGACTGGAGTACGCTCCAGGGTGCGGTAAGGTGAGAGACCCTAGGAAGGAGGTTGAGACGATTCGGTCATGAGTTTTTCCTCTAAAGGGTCTTCCTCCTCTACTCTCTCTCCCTCTCTACAAAAATTTAACGATCCTCCCCGCCCCGAAAAACTAGGACCTGAAAAAGACGAACATTATAAGGATCCTGGGCTCTGCGCATTTCCCGCGCCACCATTTCGGCGTCAAGCTTTCGGCCTGTCGTTTGACCAGTGCGGAATTTTGCCATAAGATACGAGTGCTGCTGGTCACTGACTGCCCTGAGAGCCCAACCCTCTTTTGAAACAACAAGGGCTTCTTGGTGACGTATTGTGGCTTTGAGTAACGCGCCAACGTTTGCTCCAAGCAGGGTTTGTAGCACATTTTGGCTAAGTCCATAAGGGAATGTCTCTCCAGTGTCTGAGTATATTTCTCCAGAGACAAGTGCCTCTCTAAAGTGGACGGGCTATGAAAGACACGAATGCAGCTGCCTTGAAGACATTAATACACCCCTGCCATGCATGGTTACTATCCTTGGAAGCATCACCAGACGCTTTCTCGGTCACACCCGTTGATAATGGCAACGATGTTGGGGTCGCAGTGTTCGTGCCTTTTTAGAAAATGACCTGAAGTCTCCTTTAGAGAACGATGTTTCCAGCAGAAATAAAGAAAGAGCGATGTCTGACTAAACTGCAAAAGAAACCCTTGACAATTAGCATGTTCGTAAAGCTAAATAGTATTATTGTCACAGCATCAGTTCATTAGAATAAAACAGAGGCCTATCAGGGTAAAGCGTAGGGACAATCTGCAGTCCTTCCATCAGTGGTTCACTATCACTCTTCTGTTACTACGATTATCAGTTGAGTAAGGCGGACGAAAGTTTAGTCACCAAGTTTTAACGTAAAAATCGTGTTGTTGTCACGAGCAACTGGCTCCGTATCCATTGGCAACTTGTCGGCCTTTGACGTCAATTGACAGCAAAGCGCGCGAAATTGTAGGCGACGCGACAGCCGACCAACGGCTGTTGATATTGTTACCAACGGAAACGAGGTAAGTTGCCCGTGACAACAACACGATTTTACGTTAAAACTTGGTGACCAAACTTTCGTCCCGCCTTACTCAACTGATAACCGTAGTAAGCTTTGCGAGTTGACGGACTTGACTCATGACTCCCGGCCACGCCCATCTAGGAGTATGTCACCCCAGTATGTGTGCAAAGAAAACTTGAGATTCTGTCAAATACAATTAGCATTACAACCTGACCGATTGCGTGTTGGACAACGCTAAATTACAATGTGCACCAGGCTTTTCCCGTTTAACTGTTTTTCCACCTGTCCACGGTCAATGCAATATGCGCGCCAACAGGTAATTGACTCAGCGGAGCTAAACTCGAAATTATTTAGCTTAGTGATCCCTGTGATACTTCGAGAATCATCTGGTGTGTCAGTGTTGGCGTTAAGAGCTGGAGACCACTTAATCTTCCACGGCATACAGATATCCGAAATTTCCAGGAGTACCCCCTCCCCCTTCCCGACTGTAGCTACAACTAAGAGCCATTCAAGAACAAGAAATAATTGCTCCTGGATAGGTCAGCTTTAAGAAGCGCATTTCAATCTACTGTCACTACTTTAAACCTGTAATCGGTTTAGGTAAATTGCGAAATGTTGAACATTTGCGCAAGAGCAGTGAAAGCGTGACTGGGCTGCTCGTACGGTTGTGTGACAACTTTTACTGAGTCTCGAATATCAGCCACGCAGCATGGTTGCCAATATGATAAAAACAGATTCCTGAGGCCCCTGATTCTTACAGCAGAAAGCTTGGGCTCTTTAAGGCAATGTGGAGTGGTGTTGAGGGGAATCGACGGCTTTTAGGTATGTTTTCTGTAACATTTTCGGATTAAAGTAGTCGTATTAATATTTTGTTTATTTGTTTCGGGTCAGAACGTTTCACTTCTTGTTTCCATTTTATATAGGCGAAATTTATTTGGGACTTGCCACTACACTTTTAAACTTACACTTTTGATGACCGCGGTTTGATTTTGTTGTTGTACCGGTAATACATTGCCGAATTAACCTCTCGACTTCTTGAACTTGAACGGAGGTCGGCTGTTTGCCAAATTAGAATAAGGGCGCGATTTTGATTTGCTTCAAGATATTTCAACTCGATTAATTTACAGTCCTTTAACGTCCTTAATGCTAAACAGCATTCCAAGTTGACCCATTATTGTGTCTTAACGAACTTAAAGCGTTTTGGTGAACCGAAAACATTAAGGTTACAGGAAATCTCTTGCGTTTGTCGTGAAAACCATTCAGAGTGTTGTTTACATTAATGAAATACACGCGATGACAGACTAGACATGACGGCGGACAGGAAATTAAACAAAGTTAACGCGCAATGTTTCGAAAACGTCTAAAAACAGTTTCTATGTAGTGGACATTATGTTTCTACTGATAGCAGTGAATTGACGGGATTTTAATGAATGATGGCCTTTTACTTTCGCCGTTGAAACTGATTTGTCTCTTGTTCGTGTATAATTATTGTGTTATTTGCGCCCAACACATTGACATAGATTTTCGTTTTTCTCAAAGGGAAATACTGCGAGTTCGAGCATGAAACTTGGCATGATATATGTTTAATAATGATATTTCTAGGCTGTAAAGTAAAATAATCGGAAAGTGAGGTACCAGATGCATTTTTATGCTGTTAAACATGACCTATATTTTGCCGTTATTTTTCACACGCTTCATAGGTGTTTTTAAAATGGTTCGGAAAACCACTATATCAACATCTCTGAGATTAGTTTAAAACGAGGAATAAATTAGAGTGGTTGTTCCACATTTCTGTGAAGTTTGAAGTCAATTGAATTTATTTTAAGACTTTACCAGCGCTTCGTCCTCGCACCTTATTTCGGTCATTTTATTACACGAAAAACCGCACTTTGACCGCGCTTTCAAATTTTCGCGAATTTCTGAAAAATAAAAATTCGCTGGAACCTTGAAATATGATTTTTAGAATTAGGTCACGTAAGGGTATCTTTGGGCAAAATATGAGCGATTTGCCAAATGGGTCGTTGACCGGCGGTTCTCGATCCTAACAGTCAGCCATTCTTAATGACTGGCTCCTCGGGAAACAGTGAGTTTTGTTTCCCTTCGACCTCAATGTTCCTCTCGGCTTCGTCTCGGGGGAACTTTGAGGGTCTCGGCGAAACAAAACTCAGCGTTCTTCATATTATTTATCGGTATTGTGGTCCCAAATGAATTTGGAGTACCAGTAAAAAGATCATTTTTCCTCACCGTTCATGTTTCCATTGTATCTCTGTTGCTTTATTTGTAAAAAAAAAAAAATTCACATCTGCCTTCTTTCCGCGACACCAAGTGCAATGTTTTGCTATTTCCCCTTATGCTCAAAGAAATTATTTGTAAAGTAGCTGGCATGATTGTAACACAAATAAACAATAAATTCCAAATCTAAAATCTAAGATTCACAATAAACTACTGAAAGTTAATATTGAAGATATTAGTAACATCCATTATACATATGTTTGTTCTTGATTGTTTTGAGTTAAATACAAAAGAAAAATTTCTTCGCTTGAGGTTCAATAGTGTGAACACTACAAACAAACTTCCCACTGAACTAAAACTTACTAATATTTAGCGAAGAAACACATACAAACAAATTAAATAAACACACAATCCACCTCTAAGAATGTAGGATGGAACAAAGTAGACTCAATCTAACACTCGGAGCTCCACAACTTGTTAACCGTTGACTGCAATTCAGGTTAAGCCAGCCAAATCAATATCAAGTCATAACAAAAATAGTCGGAAAGCGGGTAGCTTAATATATTATTCTCGGGGTCTCGAAGATGAAACTGAGGTTCTCAATACCATCTCCCGATCCTGGTTGCGGAGGAATCTTGTAATATAATCAGAAAAAGGTCAAAAAAAGGTCCAAAAAGTGTCCAAAAATATAGTCCAACAGTCCAGGTCCAAGACTCCACTGTTACAGTCCATGTACCTTGTGCCTCCTGCCTACTATTGAGATGGAGGTGTTAGCCTTTTAGCGAGAGATGGTAGCTTGAAACAAGCCGCCCTCTTCGCGCGATAATTACAAATGAAAATTTATTCCGAAGTTTGGCCTAAATTAATTATCATTTATTTAATAGAATACAAGATTTGCAATTGTTTGCTTGGAATGGATGTCATGTTACTTGGTGGCTCTAAGTACGCTAGAAGTATACAGTTGATTAGTATTTGAAGCTCTTTGGATGAGAGATGATCGTTCAAATAAAGACAATTATTCTAGTACGAGTCAAGTTTATCACAAGTTTTTTTACTAGTCCTCGTTTTACAAGTCCCCGCTTCACAAGTCCACGTCTTACTAGTCCGCGGTTTACAAGTCCAGTCCAATCCAGTCCAGTCCAGTCCACGAAATAAAGTATGCCTAACTGAATCGACCACAAAGCTAATTAGATTGTGATAAATAATTCTCTTTTAGTGGCTTGAACATTGCCTTGTGGTCTTGAATACACGAATAATTTCCAAACAGTAAGACGAAAACAAACAAACAAACAAACAAACAAACAAAACAAGATCGGCTGTTAGATTAGCGCCCTAACCTGTCGTTCATCGAACTGAATGGGCCAATAACAGACATTTGATGTGATCGCTTGGTCGATCATACGATACCTGTGTTAATCTATGCAAATCATCCACGTTTACATATTGTGCTAGAACTGTTGTTGTCACGCACAAAAAAAGTGAAGCAAGATAGCATAATGTCGCACGAAAACACAGCGCATCGGGAGCCAAAAGGACGCAATTCAAGTTGGAATCCCCTTAGGTTTAAGAAGAACCAAAAAGAACCTGGGGAATGCGAGTTACAGGCTTTACGGGTCGATTTCGAGCCCGAAACAAAACCTCCTCCTACTTTTGTCTATTCTCAGGAAACGAGCGAAATAGTAACCCCCGTGTCGACTCATACTCTGAAGCTACTGGAAGCAATCCGCGAAGACAAATTGGAATTCGTCGAAGAAGAACTCAGCAACATGAAAATGCAAGATGTCAATAAGACCGACAGACATGGCTTCGCACTTATTCATGTCGCAGCTCGATACAACTTACACAGAATCGTGCCCTTGCTGTTGGAACATGGAGCACACATTAACATTGGCACAAGTGAACACCAGTGGACACCCCTTCATTTAGCTGCCAGGTGTGTTAAATGTACTCTACAGTGCTAGTATCTTGCTTTTCTTTCACTAACGACTACTTGCTTTTATCAGAACGTCTAATTTAAAGCTGAGGATGAACGTTCTTATATTTTTTTTTTTGCGATTTGAGGCTGAAAACGTTCGTAAGATGTTCTTAAGGTTACTTCATACCTTCGCGGGGCTACTTGGTCGATTTTTCTTTTTTTGGTCAAGAAAATTAATGTCCGCGAAGCAAAAGCGGGCTCTAGCGCGATACACGAGCGCTTTTTCTCGCCTCACGCTTCGCGCTCGTTCTCGCGCCTCGCGCGCGCTCTTGTATCGCGCTAGAGCCCGTTAATCCGCCTGTAGTGCAGACTAGATTTCTGAGGATGGTTTTCAGCGAGGGCTGATTTTGTATTAATGCCCTTAAGAGTGACTTCCTGTAAATACTACGGATAGGTGTGCAAAATGCAAAAATCGAATTCCCTCAAACTTTTTCACAAGAAAGCCGTCTGGAAACTACTTAAGAAAATACAAGTTTTAGTTTGTTTGGATTTATATTTTTCAAGTAAAGCGATTTTTTGATTTTCACCCTTGGAGAAGCCCTTGAACCACTGAAAAATGTGCTTCGTATTTGTGACTTGTGTAAGTAAACTAAAACAAATATCAAAACTATTTCGATATTACACAATTCAGTGACCCCTCCTTTACAAAGTACCGTTATTAGAATTAGAAAAGATTCAAACCTGAATTTTGAAAACATTTTCAAATTTACCCTCCTAAACAGCATTATCAGAAAGCTTGATTTTGGCAAATTTCAACGGCAAAACTCCCTACCTGGTACATGGATTCCGCTGTAAAGATGGTATTCTATAGAAAGAATAAGGCTTCCTCTATCGTTCTGTGAAATAAAATTTTGGGGCAACTGAAACTGCGAATTTAGACGACCGAAAATATTTACGGCACTCGCTTGAAGTTTATGACCTTTGAACTTAAAGTTGTCTTCATGAATATAAGAGATAACCTAAACAACAGTTGAAAGTTTAGCCTGAATGCGACTCTTTCCCCCATTTAAATGATTTGTAGTCATTCTTTATCTTGTGTGGGCAATTTTATCGAAAGTAATATTTTTTACGCTGAAAAGGAGTGCTAACTTGTGTATGAGTACGTGCGTATTTGTTTACTGAAGCGGAAATTTGTGAATATTAAATTTGTTCCATCTAAGTTCTATTTCGTGTGCTGCAAGGCGTTTCGTGTTCTCATTAAAACAAAATGGTATTGTCAAGTAGAAGGTTTTCTTCTCAGATTTTAAAACAACATATAGTTTTTGACTTACCATCCCCATGTATGGCTTGATTTGCTCAGCAGCGTTACACCGGGTGTGATAGCGGTGAGATGGCATGACGATAATTAACAAATCGATTTTCGCAAATCGATTTCATCAAAATATATTTATTATATCTTTTGACATCATAATGCTTTGAGACTACTTGATAAAGACTCTTGTGAAATAAGTCCATTACAACACAGGCACGCTTTAAGTGTGTACCCACATTTTGTGGGTCGATTATTATTCATATATTCACGCTATTGTTCTTTCTCATTGAATATTCATAATTCACGGACCGATTACTTTCCGAACATGTGGCTGGCTACTGCACGAGCGCAAACGCTTTGATGTTAGGTGCGATATTTTTGCTTTGTGTTAGGATTTCTGCTTGATTGATTTTTTAAACCCTATTGTTGCGACATATTTTAATTTATTCGTAAGAAAGGTCTGGAAAAGCTCAAAGCATGCACGTGGAAAGGCCCCGGGAAAGGCTGAGAAATTGACATGAACGCATTGCTCGGCGTCTGACCGCAAAAACACTCTCAAACATTCTAGTGTCTGGAATGTTTTTCATCAATAAATTCGCTCCTTTTATTCATTCCAGTGTTCATTTGAATCTAAGCTACGATTTTTGACGTCTCGCTTTGTTAAAATCATACCGCTTTGATGAGTCCAAGTGAACATAAACCCATGGAACGGAAGCCCGCTCGATTATTTATAAAAAAACTCTGTCGATCGATAGCTAGCTATTGGAAGTCGGCCCGTTTTCACCGAATTAAACGTAGACATTCATAAGCAAGAAGAAAATAAAACGAGTGTGTTGGATTTTGAATTCTGTGTACCCTTTCGTTTGTCATTTACTGTTCCTTTAGATGTTTTCTTTTGTCTTTTAGCTTTTCTGGTACGAAACGATCGAGTCGAGTATAAACGTCACGGCAATGAATCAAACGCGATTTCTATTGGTCAGATCCATGTGGTTGCTGTGACGACCAACAAATCAACGCGAGTTAAGCGGAGCTGAATCGGGCGAATTTAAGTTTATTTACAAGCTTTTTTTAAGCCAAATCTCAAAATTATCAACGACATTTCATCTTTTCAGAAGTTTAGTGTCACGGCAGTATCAACAAATTGTGTGTTTCGGGTCAGCATCGCGGATCACAACAACGCGAGTTGTTAATCGAACGAATTCAAGGTGACAGCGTGTTTAAAAATCTCAGAAGTCTAAATGGCAGTTCATCCTTCCAGAAATCAAAGCACTTTTGACGGTAAGTCCATTGAAACGTATGTGAAATTCATTGAGCTAATGTACAAAACACAGGGTCACTTATTTACATGTTTTCCACCGTGAAGTCAGCGATTCCCTTGATCGGTAAGCTCACGACTGAAACTTTGGCTTTGGCCCAAATACCGAGCTGATCGACAGCTTCAACAGAAGCACCAACGGCAAACTCCATCATGTATCACGGCTCACAGCTAATAAACTAGTTAACGTGACGATCAAGTGTGTTTACAGTGATGAGAATAAGTGAGTAGCCACGCGTATGACTCAGTTATTTATAAGCCCGCGTAATGGCGTGTATTTGCATAACAATGTATATCGTCTGTTGTTTTGACAAGCGCACGGTCAATCAAATTCAAACAAACTCTTATGTATTTCTTTGTAGTTTAATAGTATCTGATTGTTAACCTTAAATAAACTAATCCAACGAAAAGCTTAGCGATCGGTTGGTAACAAATCACTTCAAATAATTTTTTAATCGACTTCCATCTCGCAAACGAGAGCAAATTCATTCAGACGTGACCGAAGACATGCCGCCGCGGTTCTCACTGCCGGCGACAAATTGCGTTGTAATTTGCAAAACAAAGCGGTTCTCCGGTAATACGGAACCAAAAATTTCGTTTAAACGCTCATTTTCAAGCTTGTAAAATGCATATCAATAATAAACCGATATTACCTTTGCCGCTTATGAGCGAAACGTTTTTCGGTGGAAAGAGATGAAAACACTAGGTGACATTTTTTTCGCAATCACCACGCTTCAAAGAACAAAAGGATACGCACTTAAGGGACAATAATTAAGCCGCATTGTTGAATTCTTTTGAAATACATCCACTGAATCGCCGCCCAAAAGTCACAAGTCCTATTCATTCATCTGAGCTCAATAATTTCGAAGATACTCAGCCCTGTCATCGGAGCAAACTCGACAATAACTCGAAGCTTGCCGACAGGTAAATTAACGAGCCTTCCGTGTCAATTAGCCAGCGGTATAGCCCATTTCTGAACAACACAAATAAAGCGTGCCTGTGTTGTAATGTCTACAAAATTTTGAAACTCTTATTACGGTGAAATGAAGAACCTGGATCTACTATTTTTATGCCGCGGTCGTGTTATCCTCGAGTGTGGTATCACATGACAATAACAACTAAAAAATGGCCACCTGCAGTCATTCTCAAATTGTTGGTGGCATGTGCGTCATGTGCGGTCCTAGGGTTTCGAATCCCGCACATGTTCAATTTGTTCTCTTGAACGACTGTAAACATCACAATATTAAGAAAGCGAGTCACAAACGGCTGCCGCAAAATTCAAGAGATTTTTTCGCAACGGTAAATGATCTTGCACTGTTAACGATCAGGTCAACTGTCTTAAAGCAAAATGGTATAAGCTTGATACAAAGTTATGGTCACTTTGTTTCCAGCTCAGACAAACGAAAACGTAAAAACGAGGCTTCTGGCGAGTTCTTAGGGGAGGCTAAAACTGTATTGGGATAATATCTTTGGAACCACTCCTCAAATTCATAAATAAATGGTACTCCCGGGTTAATAAGTCACAGTAATAATGGCAGCCAGTCATAAGCAGGGACTATGGTGACAATCGCATGACTCGAGAGACTCTCCAAGTAAGGACAAGTAGGGAGCTTTCCGCCGTCCTTTGATGTTTCCCACGTCAATATCAAAATGTTCACAAATCGAACGGAGCATGGCTACACTCGCTGCCGCATTTTCGTGGGAGAAACCTGTAAATAGCCGGGCCGCAATATAACTCAAGAGACTATAGTCTCAAGAGACTATTACGCTTTTGCACGTTCAGCTACATTGAAAGAGTGCCATTAGATTTTGATTTCGCGTATCATGAAATCACGCCTTATTGGGCCTCATGGTGATTGTCTGTTACAGTAGCATTCAGTATTTTCTCGATAATCTTCCGCAATATTTTCGATCTAAAGATAAAATTGAATTACGAATACACTGACCTGCTCTAGCCAACAGTAGCCTTGCTTCGTCCAGAGAAGAATCGCTCACACCAATAGCCTTCAAATGACCTCGAATGTCTTTGTCACATTTTCTAATTAAAACACATTGAACATATGCGGGATTCATAACACTAGGACCGCACGTGCCACCAACGATTTGAGGATAACTGCAGGTGGCCATTTTTTAGTTGTTATTGTCATGTGATACCACACTCGAGGATCACACGACCGCGGCATAAACATAGTAGATCCAGGTTTTTTATTTCACAGCAATGAGAGTTTCAAAATTTCTTTACTTCTAGGAAAGATTTTCGACCAGCTTATACAAAGCTTAATCTTTTGGGATCTTTTATGCCAAATACCCCAATTTTGGCCTTAACAGCAACTGCAACAGGATGCTATCAGAAAGAAATTAAAAGGAGCCTAGGCATGCAAAATGTCATTGCTGTGGAGGCCAACCCAAACAGGGAGAACATCTTGTATAGAGTTTTGCCAAGGGGCAACAGGGGTGATGAGAAGTTGATAGACGTGATAAAACCCTATGCACTAGAGCTCAAAGAAAAGCTAATATCAAGCCCCTTGACAATTTTCTATAGCAACCTTGAAACCTGTGGTGAGTGCTATTGTTACTTTGAGCAAGAACTTAGGGAACAGCAGTTCTATCCTCCTGGGTCTCCTGCAAATTTCAGCAATCGTCTGTTTGCCCAATACCATGCACAGTACCCAGAAGAATATCGTACTAGTCTAGTTAAGAGTTTTATCTCTGGTACTTCTGTTGCAAGAGTGCTATTTGTTACAGTTGCATTTGGTGTTGGTATAGATGTACCTACTGTGGAGAGGGTTATACACATTGGTGTACCCTATACTAT